>NC_067153.1:14737622-15337622 GCF_903995435.1 Acomys russatus
CAATACCACAATCATCAATCAGCACTCAATCTAATAAAAACAAGTGAATCTTCAGGGTCAATATGGTATCACTAGTTAGTTATTGCTTCAGGGAATATAATTATTTCCCTATTTATGAATAGATTCACGACATTCAGCCTAAAATACACTATAATATATTCCACTCAAATTATTCTTTTCTTTTTCAGCCATTTAAGAATATGTAAAATACCAAGCATGTATATGGACAGAATCTATAGATTCAGTATCATAAATCTGTATGAATAACAAAGCTTTTATCCTTGAGAAAGTCAAAGTTCATTGGGGTATTTTAACAAAAGTGATAGGATGCAGAATAGTTAAGAACTGGCTAGTGGTAGTATACCAATATGAATGGCATAAGATAGGCTATATGTAAAGTCCTATTTTGTAAAATTTGTAAAAGGTTAAAGGATATAGCTTAGTCATCTTGAGGAAACAAGACACTATACATCTGAAGCATTCAAACGAATGATACATTATTAGAGACATTGCTGCTACTTGTCAGCAAACAAAATTTTGAATACCTACTATATTCTAGATATTTTGGGAAACAATGTAGACATAAAGATAATTAACACATGGCCTCTGCCTCAAATAGCTTATTACCTATTGAGATGTAGCTTTCAGACTAAATTACACAGTATCAACAACTTTAGAGAAAACCAACCTTATTCTTTATAATTCTTATAATAATAAAAATTATTATTTCATTATTTATAAGAGGCAGAGCTAATGAGAAAGCTTCTTCATGAACAGGATATCCTTACACAGATAAGAGTGAAGGTATGCATCATGCTAGCCCAGACCCAGCTTGTGGCCATCTCAACAACAATAGGATGAAGAGAAAATCAGGAAGAATTGTCACAATGATAGAGCTCAGATACCTGATAAGCAGTACAATTTCCCATAGTCAAGTCAATTAGGAACACAAACTCTCTCTGGTTTCCAAACCATATGCAGTCATTGGCAGAGTTTTCAAATTGTCTACTCACCCAAGAACTTTTACAATAAGAAAAACCAAGTATAAACTATAAAATTACCCCCAACCAGAGTTCTAACTGACAGTATAAGCAGTAAATCTTCATAAGAGGAATGACCTAATTGGAAGTAGAGAAATCTCTTATATGGCCACATAAGTTTAGGTATTGTATTTCTATCTATTAGTATTTACAAAATAGGAAAATGTAAACTATAAAACACAGTAGAATCCCATTGATGCTAAAAACAGTTGTTAGGCACGTTTTCAGTAATTGCATTGATTTTCAAACTTGAAAATTTAATTCTCTGTTACTATTGTGTTACTACTGCCATCACTGTCACTATCACCACCATTATCAACAGCATCAGGACTATATCCCCCAAACTCATCACCATGACCATTGTTCATACCAACTATAATGAAAACCACCATTGTTAAATGATCAAGAGAATCAGGAGCAGTAGCATTGCTATTATAACTGTCACTAATATTCTGAATACTAATATCCTTACCATCACCACCTTCACCATCATCACCACCACCAATTCTATCATCGTTATCACTATTAACAACAATACCATTTCTAATGGCAACATGGTCAATCATTGACATTTTCACTCTACTTTAGATATATTCTTCACATGCATCTTTAAGTTTGCTTAGCATGCAACTACCATATGAGCTAGAATGGTGATTATTATTTTGTAACTAAGTCTTGGGAGGAGATGGTTTGATATAGATATTACCTTTAGCAACCCACAGTTTCTTATTCTCTGTATCTTGAATAGTTGTTGGTCTCTGTCTTAATCACCATATATACCATATACCATATATATATGCAACTCTTGTAGTAGCTGGGTAAGATTGATGGTAACTTTTCTCTGCAGAAGGGGAGCCAGAAAGACTATAAAAGCCAGAGGTAGTGGATGACCACAATTAAAGTGTTTTCTGGACACAGCAAGATACTCACACATACAAACTCATAATAATTATGACAGAATATGCAAGACATGAGAAATCTCAAGAAAATAGCCCAGCAAGTACTTTGGAAGGTGGGCAAGAAGCAATACTATTTATAGAGAGCTACTGACAACTTATAGATGATAGGAGAGGAAGAGTCAGTTTACTTTTGGAGTGTAGCTCCTGGAAGTAGACCATACTCCAGTATAAGGCCACACATCGAGTGGATATGGACAGTACAAACGGGACCTGATGGACTTGAAAAAAGGAGGATACAAAGCTGGGTGGTAGGAAAATGTATGGATCTGGTACAGTTACCTATCTGGAGGAATCTCCATACCTGATCTCAAGCTGTACTACAGAGCAACAGTAATTAAAACAGCATGGCACTGGCAAAGCAATAGGCCGGTGGATCAATGGAGTCGAATTGAAGACCCAGAGATGAATCCACACACATTTGCTCACTTGATTTTTGACAAAGAAGCCAAATCTATTCAATGGAAAAATGATAGCATCTTCAACAAATGGTGCTGGTCTAACTGGATGTCTACATGTAGAAAAATGCAATTAGACACTTATTTGTCACCATGCACAAAACTCAAGTCCAAGTGGATTAAAGACCTCAACTTAAAACCAGAGACATTAATTCAGTTAGAGAAAAAAGTGGGAAAGAGCCTGGGACACATAGGCACAGGAAACAACTTCCTGAACAGTACACCAACAGCCCAAGCCTTAATGTCAACAATTAATAAATGGGACCTCATGAGACTGAGAAGCTCCTATAAGGCAGGAGACACTGTCAGTAGAACTAAGAGACAGCCTACAGACTGGGAAAATATCTTCACCAACCCTTCATCTGACAAAGGTCTAATATCCAAAATATATAAAGAACTCAAGAAATTAAACACCACCAAACCAAATAACCCAATTGAGAAATGGGGCTTGGAACTTAACAGAGAATTCTCAACAGAGGAATATCAAATGGCCAAGAAACACTTAAAGAAATGCTCGTCCTTGTTAGTCATCAGAGAAATGCAAATCAAAATGACACTGAGATTCTATCTTACACCCATCAGAATGGCTAAGATCAAAAACTCAAATGACACCACATGTTGGCAAGGATGTGGAGAGAGGGGAACACTCCTTCATTGCTGGTGGGAATGCAAGCTAGTACAACCACTTTGGAAAGCTATCTGTTGCTTTCTCAGAAAAATGGGAATAGGGCTTCCTCAAGACCCAGCTATCTTACTCCTTGGAATATACCCAGAAAATTCCCTACCACACAACAGGGACATATGCTCAATCATGTTCATAGCTGCTTTATACATAATAGCCAGCACATGGAAACAGCCTAAGTGTCCCCCAGTAGAAGAATAGACTAAGAAACTGTGGTACATTTACACTATGGAGTATTACTCAGCTATTAAAAACAAGGAATTCCTGAAATTTGTGGACAAATGTATTGATCTAGAAATTATCATAATGAGTGAGTTCACCCAGAAGCAAAAAGAGACAAACGGTATATACTCACTTATATCAAAACACTAGTCTAAGGGATACGTACCATGAAAAACTTTACTTACCAAGAAAGTGGGTCAGAGGAGAAGACATCCTATTGAAACTTTAGACGAGAGTAGCATGGAAGAATAGGGAAATAGTAGGACCCACAGGATCCTGGAAACCTACAAGAAGAACTTTATGACAAGCGTATCTGGGTCCTGGGGTCCTCCTCAAACTAAGGCACCAGCCAAGGAGAATATAGGCAGTAAGCTTCGAACCCCTACCAAGACCTAGCCGATGAACATGATATTCTCCACCGTTGAGTGGAGAGTGTCATCTGACTCTCACACGAACTCTGGTGCCCCTTTTCTGACCATGTCCCCTGGATGGGGAGACCTGGCGGCACTCAGAGGAAGGATAGCAAGTTACCAAGAAGAGACTCGATATTCTAAGAGCATATATAGGGGGAGGAGGTCTCCCTCAATCACAGACATAGTGGAGGGGAAAATGGGGGAAGTGGGAGGGAGGGAAGAATGGGAGGAAACAGGGGAAGGGCTAACAATCGAGATGTAATATGAGTAAAATAATAAAATGAAAAAAAAAAAAGAAAATGTATAGATCTGGAAAGAGTTGGAGGGTGAACATGATAAAACTACTTTGTATCAAAGTATTAGGAATAAATAAAAATGATGTTAAATGATTTATTTAATACCTAAAGAAGAAAGATTAGTGAAGTTTTCAACTGCTCATGTTTCCATAGTAATAGAATTTAGAATCTAAGTCGATTACTGTATACATTGTTTCTAGATGATATTAATATTAAGATAAGTGGAAAATTTCTGACCTTCTGAATAGATAAAGCAAAAGAATAATGTTCTATCTTGCTACTATTGGTTAGTAATGGAAAATAAGATGGCTCAGAATCAAAAATTGTCTTTCCAATGATAATCGTGGGGCTTTGTTGCAGCAGCAGTGACCAAGGCATCAGCGGAGAGAGCTAAGAACAGCAGCAGTAGCATCCTGGTGCCTAGGCTGCTGAAGTGGCCCTGAGACATGGGGTGTTCTGCTGCAGCAGCCAGATCAAACTGTCCCCTGGTCAGGCAGCCCACCAGTCACGAGGTAGTGACTCAAGCTATGGCCGGGGGCAGCTATAGTAGCCAGACCCAAGGCCTGGTTGTCGCCCCCAAGTTGCTGCATCTGTCCCCAAGTTGTGGCAGGCACCTGCTTCCCCCATGATGCAGTGACTACTGCCCCCACCAACCCTGCAGTATTCTGCCTCTTCCAAGCTGCATAGGGGCCTACTGCCCCCTCCAGCCCTGGGGTGCACTGGTCTTCTGCCATGCCTGCTCACTTAACCCCTTGTCCAGCCCTTGAACAGCAGGCCACTAAAATTTCAGGTGGCTCCCTGCCAGTCCTCGTTCCTGCCTTAGGTCTCTCAGCCCCTCCTTCCTGCTCTGGGGCTTTGGATACAGGACACAAAATGGCTGTCCCTGTCAACACCTCAGTGGGAGCTGCCCATGGTAACTATTCCTCCCTCAGCCTACTGCTTTGGGAACCAACACCTTTCCTGCCTCATACTGCCTGCTGCCATCACCATCGGCTGTGTCCATGGTGACGACAACCTTTCCTGCTTCAGCCTAATGCCTTTGCAGTGAACTCTTTGTAAATTTTGGCCTACTTGTATACTTTATAAGCCCTCAAGGAAGAAAAGTGGCCAGGACGCTGCCCAAGAAAGCCCCAGCACCCCAGCACCCCACCCTACTCCCACCCCCTGCCCAGACATCTGTAAGTATCACCTCCAGTCCTTCAGTAGGATTCATCACAGATTACGCTAATATGATGTGAAAATTCTAGACAACATTCCACGAATCCCTGAGCTTCCCATTAATACCCAGCCATTTCTGAGCTGTTCATGCTCAGTAGTTATAATCCCACCAATCCACACTCTGGAAATGCCTGCCCTAGAAAGCTCTGCTTCCTAAAAAATCCTACTACATAACGACTCCGTCTGCCTAGTTCCCTATTGTTTTCTCTCAGCACAGAGGCAGCCATTCCTGGATTCATCCTTTCTCTCCTATATTTTTCCCACCAATAAATCTCTTTTAAGAGATTTACTGCCTGCTATGACTCTCATTGGAGAGCTTCTAAGCCCCTCAACTCCACAGGAATTGGGGAAACTCTCCCCTGGGAGCCCTAGAGGTGGGACAAAGAGTGGAGCTCAGGGTGCAAAGCTCCTAAGCTCCTCAAGTGTTTGGGGAGACCCTCCCCTTAGAAGCTGTAGAAGAAATGGAACTCAGGCTCCTAGGCTCCTTGACTCATCAGGGTTTGGGGTAACCCCACCATAAGATCTGAAATGTCTCTGCAGAGGAGGCCTCTTCTCAGAGCTGTGTGCTTCCTGGGATTCCAAGTCCCAGGATACTTTTCCATACAAGTACTAGAAAGGTAAACAAACAACATTTTGTACCTTGACTAGGATACCCTTCCCTTGGGACACTGCCCCACTTCAGGGTTTGGACACCTTCCAAGGCCTTGGAGTTATGGGTTTCCTAGACATCTTCCTACTCAATGAGGAAGGCAGGTAAACCAAAACCCTGACACTAACAATAACTGATGGGGTGACCTCACCCCATCAGTTAACCTGTCTGAGGTGCAACTGTAAAATTGTAGCAATAACCTGAGACTGCCTCACTCACACATTAGTTTAAGAAAGGAAGTTTCTATGAAATCCCATAGAAGTGTAAATTACTCAAATTTCTGCTTGACTTCTTTCTGTGTAATGCTAGCCTCTCTTTTGTGTCATGCCTTATTTATGGTTTCCAATCCTTAGCTGGAAGGAATTATGACAATATTTACCACAAAGCATTATCACAGATATTTAAAATTGCCTGTACTTAAAATGAAACAATTAACAATTTTCTTTCTGACATTAAAAAACAAACAAACAAACAAAATGGAAAGCTGTCTCTGATTGGATAAGGACTGAGGGAACATAGGACATTAGAGGCCTTCTTGAATGATCTCTGGTTCAATAGAAGGTGAAAAGCGGAGAGAAAATGCGTGTATTGTTCACTCTAAAGACTCATTTCCTAAAGATGATACTCTGACTCCATAACTGTGGCCTTGTTCATTATTCAATAAGAAGCAAATGGGAGGTTATGCAACATTCCAGGGCAGCTTTGCATTGAGCTTGTCTCTCATGAGTAGAATGACTAAAATTCTCGACATCAAAGACAACCCCAGAAGAATATGCATGAATGAATTCTTGATAGATCCTTTCTTTGATGCTGTCTTCTTTGAACAGTTACTATGATGGTCAAATCTTCCTAAGCCATTCCACTTGCCAAATTGGCACAAACAAGGATAACTTGGGCAAGGTGTTCATTGAGATCTCATCTAAATTATGTTGGCATATAAACATGTCTATGGAGAATTATCTTGACAACATTAATTGATGTGGAAAAAAAATCTGTCCATTCTGTGCAGCACCATCCCCTAGGCAGGAAACCCTGGAGTGTATAAGAGTAGAGAAAGTTACCTCAACATTAGCATGCAAGCATTAATTAATTTCCCTTTTGCTTCTAACAATGGATATAGTGTGTCTAGCTGCTTCAAGTTTGTGCCTACTGATTTACTCACACTGTTGGACTGTAAACTTGAATTGTGAGTCCACTAAATCTTCTTTCTGTTGAGTTGCTTTTATCAGCATAGTTTGCTACAACAGTAGAAAAGGACACTATGACTGCCCTCCTGTAGTTACCTGTAGAGTTTTACTGATTTAAAAAGAAATGACTTGAACAGTTGAGAAGAGTCTATGTCATTCTAGGGAACCCTGTACCAATTCTGACATACAGTGTATAACTATGAGAACCATTACAGAAGCATAGATTTCCATATTTTCTGGGTAGGGATACATTTTCATTATTCAAATGCAATAGAAATTATGGACACTAAGTATAGGAGACAGCTACACATATTTATTGTTTATTATTCTATGTATGTCACTGTCAAACTATGTTTAGCTTACCCTTACCTTAACTTTATTGCTTTGGCAATCAGAAAATTATTGCATACATAATTGGGTTCCCATTTCCTGGCTAGGAGAAACATTCTTCTTTAACTGAATGAATTCTCAAGAGTTTGCTTTAGCTGTCAGCCAAGTTACAAGAGTCATATATTTAACTACTTCCAGAAGAGAAAGCATTATTTCTTTTTTGCTTCATATAAACCAGAAATAAGATGTCACCAAGCTATATTCCTAACTTCTTTGTCTTATTTAGACATTAAAGAATCAGTTGTTCTTTACTTTCTAATTGCAATAAACACAGTTTCTTCTACAAAGAAGGCTTGCATAGGCATATTGCAAATTTTACCTGCTACCTTCACTTATTGCAAAGTGTGTAATTTATCTTCCCAATAGTGGAATACATATCCTAATATTACTATTGTAAGAAAAATAGCCTATAGTCACTAAGCACTAATTGTGTTTTGTTTTCCCCCAAAATAAAGGCAAATAATTTTTATTCATTGAATAAGACATTCCATCTTCAGGTTCTTATATCAACATTTCCTATAATAAATGTTTCATTCTCAGGACTTTTTCTGTGGTTAAATTTGTTTATCTGTTATATAATAATATCTATTATTATATATAGAGCCCTTCCTTGTATAAGAATTAGGACAAAACTAGTGTATACAGAGTAGATTGAAATGCCTGCTACACAATGATGACATTAAATGTGAGTAAAGCATTGCCTGTGTCTTTTCTGGTTGGATGTATTCCCTATCCCATAATGGTAATAATGACCCCCAAAGCATCTTAAAACTCTCCAACACAAATGTCCCCAGTAACTATCTCCACAGTCTTTACTTACATCTGCTGCATTTAATAGTACCCTCCTGCTCCTAGCCACTCCGTTAATAACATGGAACCACTATGATTGTTGGAAAATTTTCTTTGTAGGATTGGAGTTTCTTGGGGATTAAGCAGTTTGACATACATTATGGGGCCAGGAGCATTGTTTGCCATTAAGTAGGTCTTTAAAATGCTGATTTAATAACATTTTGATGATGTGATATTTGATGATAAAACATAATTAGACCAAATGAGCCTCAGGCTCCACAGGGGCATGATGTCTGTTACTTGTAAGTTCATGGAAAAATAAAAGAACAAGTGAAAAAGGGCTTGGGAAACACAGAGGTGAGTAGTCTTCATTGTTTCAGATATTAGATTATTGTTTCATGTTGTTCCATCAATGAGTTGAATTTACCTTTTGTTTTCCATTTTACCTGAAGACAGCAAATTGAACATAATCTGGTCTTGTGTTTATATCTGCCTACAGTGTATGATGTTTTGTTTCATTCAGATATGTATTTATCTGTTTATTTACTGAGATGGAATTTGGCTTTGTCAATATCCATCCTGCTGACTGAGCATCTCATGTGCTACAATTACAGGAGCCAAAAGAAAGGATTATAGAATGATTAAATCAAGTAAAATTTCTTCTTCTTCTTCTTCTTCTTCTTCTTCTTCTTCTTCTTCTTCTTCTTCTTCTTCTTCTTCTTCTTCTTCTTCTTCTTTTTATTTTCTTCTTCTTCCATCATCCATCATTTTTCCATGAAAAACATTCAAGATCCTTTCTTTTATCTTTCTGCAATGCTTAATGCTGAGCTAAACAGCAGTTTGGATGGCACCAAATCACTATCCCTACATGGACCTGGTATCCTGTTGTGAGAACAGTGTCAGCTCCTATCAACCTTGCAAGTTAAAGTGGGTGTTTTCTGGCCCAAATACTGGGAAAAATGATATTTCCCAGATTTGATATTATAATAATGTTGGGTTGGAGAATAAAGACCTAATAATTTTTTTTAACCTCAGTTTGCTTACCTAATACTTGCCACATGTAATGTACTGCATGCTATATTTAGTAAATAATAAATGTAAGTAAGAATTCTTTACATTCAAAATAAAAATTGAAGCAGAAGATTTTTATGTCTATATATTTCTAAATGAGATACCCCAAGCAACACTACATTATTTCATATAGTATTCTAACTAAAAGGTGTTTATGTTGAGTCAAATGCATCCTGTTCAAAATAAAGTGCTGGACATCTCACAGAATTCCTCTGAAACTCTTCATTCTCTTCTACTACATGTAAAATCATTACCACACATGTTGTAATATGGACTCAATCACCACCAACTACCACTCTTATTTTTTGAGGACAAGTCTTGGTTGTTAATACAGCTCAGCTGTTCATAAGAGTGAGTGCCTGATAAAACATGGAGGAAACTGTGCAACTCAAGTTGGTATCTTCTCTATTCTGCTATTCTTACCAAACTACGACTTCCCCTTACTTCCAGTTCACACTTTAAACCGTGGATGGTTTAAATTTTCCAATGAACTCTGACCAGATGCACACTTCTACGATGGTATTAATCTGCTAAAAGAAGTGTCTTTGGTAAGATGAGAGCTACATGTTATCTGTTTGTGTGAAAGGAAGTGTTTAGAGTTTAGAAAGAAATTGTACTAGTTTAGGAAATTGGCAATCACAAATCATCTCTAGGCAACATGCTCTGAACAGTGATAGATAATTGGCTAGTTTTATAGTATGAGGCATGATTCCCCTCCTATTGAGTGTCCATAAGTTCAACTAAACAGATCCTAGACTCTACCAAGATAGAAGTGCCATGATTCACCCATGGGGGAGAAGTTCACAAGGCCCCACTCCCAGATAAAGAACTACAAACAATTAGTGAATAAGAAAGGGAAAATCCTTCTTCTCCAGGTTGAGTCCCTTCACAGGTTATCCCATCTCTGACACTTCGACCTAAATATCTGGACAATACTAAATAAACTCAGTGGGTTATGTATCATAATTAAAGAAAATAAGGCTGTAAGTTTGAGGGGGAAAGTTCGACTGGAGAGAAGGGGTTAGAAATTATGTAAATACCAAATTTGGGGTAACTCTAATTGAGATTCCTAGTAGAAGGGATCATAAAGACTAAAGATGACACAACTGAGTTGTAATATGAATCAATTAATAAATTACATTTAAATTTGAAAAATATGATACTCTCTAATTAGACAGGATTTCTAGTGGAGGGGGAGATGTACCAACCCATTCACAAAACCTTTGATCCAACATTTATCCTGTCTACAAAATGTACAGGGATAAACATAGAGCAGAGATGAGGGAATGTCCAAGCAATGCTTGGCCCAACCCGAGATCTACCCCATGGGAAAGAGGCAACCCCTGACATTATTATTGATACTCTGCTCTGATTACAGACAGGAGCCTAGCACAGCTGTCCTCTGAAAGGCTATACTCAGCAGAAGATACAAACAAATGTGGAGACTCATACCCAAATATTGCGCAGTGTAGGGAGTCTTGTGGAAAAGTGGGGAGATAGATAGAAGGACCTGGAGATGCCAGGAGCTTCATAAGAAGACCAACAGAGCAAACTAATAAGGGCCAAGAGGGGCATTCAGAGACTGAAAGACCATGAATAGATTGGACCTAGGCCTCCTACACAGATGTAGCAGACGGGCAGCTCAGGCTTCTTATGAGTCACTTAGTAAGGGGAGCGGGAGTTTTCTCTGGCACAGACTTTATTGCCTGCTTTCTAATTACTCCCTACTGGTAGGTACACCTCCACAGGCCACAGGGAAGGGGATGAACACAGTCAATCCTAATGCTCCTTGATAAGCTGGGGTGGGTGGGTAGGGGGCTCCCCTCCTGAGGAATAAGAAAGGAGTGGGAGATGTTTGTGGGTGGGACCAGGAAGAGAGGAGGGAGGGCTTATAATCAGGATATAAAGGGAATAAGTTAGTTAATTATAAAAGTACTAAATTGATACATAAAAATTTTCAAAAATATTAAATTAATAAAATAAAATATCAGCTTATAATTCAAACAGAGGAATTTTGAGAGAGCAGCTCTTTTTACTCTGAGCTAACTTTCTCACAGATGTTGTCTCAAGAAGTTTTTTCCCACTAAATTCTAACTTCTAGGTCTTGGAGTACAGAGTATCTTGGAAATTTTTTGTTTAAATTTTCTGTGTGTGTGTATATGTGTGTGTGTGTGTGTTTGTGAATGTGTGTGTGTGTGTATGTATGTGTGTGTGTACAATGTAGTGTATGAAGAGAGGTTAGAGGACAATTTGTGGTAGTCCTTTTTTCTCTGTCAACAATGTAAGTCCCAAGAATTTAACTCAAGTTTTAAGGTTTAGTGACACACATCTCTACCCACTGAATTATCTTGCTGGCCTCATACATTTTATATTTAATTGACAATTTTTGTCTTGGAGTAGTTCACTAACTTCTAAGGTATACATGAAGAAGTGTATTCAGCCGTGAACCAGCATCCATTCCTTGTAACTCAAGGAAGTCAATGACAGTAAGCCAAATGCTGAGGTGTCGAGTCCCAGCCCGCGCGAAAAATCTAATTAGGGTTCACCTGAAAGAGGGAGTGGGGACTGAAAGTAGGATACAGAGACGTGAGAAATAATGAATCAAGTCAGGACATTTCTGATCAAGATTCACTTTATTGCCGACTAGCAGGAACATATATAGGGCAAGGTCAATAGGATCTGTTCTTATCTCACTCACCCTAGCCCCCGGGCAAGAATGCAATAGCCTAAATCGCTCCCTGTAGAACTTCCTAGTTCTCTGAGTAGTTCCTTGTAAGAACTTCCTAAATCCTCTGGGTGGTTCCATGTTGAGACTTCTCTACCTCTTTCAAAGGTAAATAGTCCAAGGATACTGTAGAACACAAGACCTCCTGGTGAGGTAAAGGTCAGCAACTCTAAGGTCACAGCATACAGCCTAAGCACAGGATTTCTGACATGGCAGAATCTGGCATGGGTCCCCACACTGAGGCCACAGGTGGGAAATATGGAAGGAAAGAAAACTGGAAGCTTTCGCCAACACAGACCATCTGAGCTAAGAATTGAAGGGATAAGGCTTACAGAGAGCTATGGGAATCTATAGAAGATAGGCAGGCACTAGGATATTTATATAGTTACATGGTCTGCCTGCTTGATATGTGGGCTGCTGTTATCTGTAGATCAATAGATGTTCTGAATTATATCAATCTAAAGAAATGTTTATCATTAAAACTATTATGATCTACAACTTTTCAGTAAATTATTCAACTATTAGGGCAGACATAGCTAGACAAGAGGAAGAACCGTGGAATAGTCATAGAGAAAGGCAAAAACTTTCAGAGTCCAGGGGTGGGGTTGCATAACAAGTAAAGACATCTCCCTGTAGAAAGCCTTAGATAAAGCAACTTTTGGTGTGACAGTTTTAACTGTCCTGTGGGTTCATTCAGGGATGCCATTTATATCAATCCCAATGGAGCCTAACAACATTTTATTCAGAAGCACCACCTCTAAGAGTCATGATTTTAGAGGTCAAGTAAAAGCAAATGTAAGTTGAGGGAGCCCTAACTTTCTGTTGCTATCACAAGACATTATGGCAATAAAGCACCTGTAGGAAGAATGAATTTATTTTGCTTACAAGTTACAATCCATCATTAAGGAAAGCAAGACAGAAACTTGAAGCAGAGGCCACAGGGAAATATTGTTTAATGGCTTGCTCACAGGCTTACATCCCTCTACTATTCCTTTATAGCATAGGTCCACTTGGCTAGGGGTGGCACTTCCAACAGTAGAATGAACCTTCTTATATCAATTAGCAATCAAGAATACACCCAGAGACATTTTCATGGGCCAATGTGTGTGTGTGTGTGTGGGGGGGGGTAATTCCTCAATTCATGCTCTCTCTTTCTAGTTATAGCATCTTGACAACCAAATGTAGCCACTATGCCAGGTTTTCCAATGGTAACAACAGATATTTCTTATAAAACTATCCCCTAGAAGAAGCTGTGGCTAACACTACAAAGATAACTATCTTACAATATGTTCCCTAGTTACACTGCTTAAAATTGCCACCTGACTTCATCATCACAAATGCTATTCTACTTTTACATATTGTACATCAGCTAGAATCAGCTAGAACCACTGAAAACATTTCCTTGCGTGTTCTGTGTTTTATTTTGTCTTCTTGTAAGAAAATATATACAGGGCAAAGAAAAGAACCAGGTTTGGTTTCTGGATATATTTCAAGTGTCACAGCAGTAACAACTCACAGGAATACATTCTAACTAGTGGATTTTTTTTTTTTGAAGGAACAAATGAATTCATCATTTTTATTTACCTGCTTCCTTGTATGAGTCCTCCATAGGCACCATCCTCTCCATCTGGCATCTAGAAAACTGCAGTATCACCTTCACCCTGATCCTGGTAGCAGCTTTCCTAAGTGGTCTCTGTTGAAGAGAGAAATTCAGTATTCTTTAGAATTAATTATTTTGGGGGTTCTCACCTTATGTCTTCCTGAAATGCCTTCTCATTTTGTTTGACCCCAAGTTATGTAAAGGAGTTGAATTTTCTGTCTTACCTTCTGCACCACTACCCCAGGAATCTGATGACTCCTGCAATTATGTGAAATCAAACTTTTGGTCAGAGATATAAACATAATTTGTCCTTTAAAATGTTTGCTGCTAAAATTATCTTTAATTAAAAAAATCAGTGTTATTTAGAATTTGTCTTAATTTCTTTACTGATGGCTCAGATGAAGTGCTCTGACAAAAGCAAATTAAAGGAGAAAGTTCTTATTTTAGTTCACGGGTCAAGTACAGTCCATTAGGGGGAAAGTCAAGGAAACTGAAGCTTAAAGAACCTGGTCACATCATAGCCAGAATCAGGAACACAGAGCAATGGATACATAGATTGTTCAATTCCTTTTATTTTACATAATCAAATATTCTATCTGGGGCATGATGTAACTCACAGTAGGTATATCTTCTCATTTCAATAAATAGAATCAAGAAAATCCACCAGTCATGCCCGAACTTTTTGTTGAATCTGTCAGGTTGTCATCTCAAAATAACCATCATAACCTGTTTCAGACTAATAAGGATTTGAGTAGAACTAGTGTGGTCTCAACATAGTGGACATACCACGAAGAAGACTACTGCCTGTCTATTAGTTGGCAGCATCTAAAAATTGAAAAAGCATGAGAATGTTGTGGCTAGTATAAGAAATAAGAATGCTATAGGATTGATTCTAATCCCTTTGGTTGTTGAGGGGCACATTTGGATCCATGTAATAGGAAAAAATGGCAAGAGAGATGAGTACAGGAGTCAATGACTAGAAAATTAAATACAAGGAAAAGAAGAAGGCACATCATTGGGGAACCGAATAAGAAGCTTAAGTACATGAAATTTCAAGCACAAGGAAGAACAATGACCTTAAAACTTGCTGAAACATTAGCATTACTGAAGACTGATGACCAGTGGGTAGGATGAAGGTATATAAGCTACGTTTTGATGCTGTGATAAACTACTATGGAAAAAGACAACTTAAAAAAGAAAAAGGTTATTTGGGCATAAAGTGGGAAAATTCATAATAATGGAGGAAACAGGGCAGTAGGCTGTCTGAGAAGGAAGCTGAGAGATCACATCTTCAGCTACAAGCACAAAGCAGAGTCAGCACACTGGATTTGGGTCAAGGTTATGAACTCTCAAACTGCCCCCACCCTGCATTGATGTACTTGAGCCTCTTCAAGTTTTGACAGCTCCCACCAACATAACAATCAAATAGAGGACAGGTATTCAAATATGGGAGTCACAGGAAGCCATTCATGATCATGTCAAGAGCAGTTTTGGAGAAATTAAAATATAAACCCTGATGGGGAAGAGTTTAGGAAGGAACTGAAGAGATAAGCAGCCCAGTGTTTTAAATTATTTAGTAGTTTTGCTATAAATCTAAGCTTATAATGAGTGGATAAGGAACTTGGCAAGATTGGCTTTTAAAAATATTAAAACACTGAATATTGACAATGTTTTGCAAAAATAATTGATCTGTACATATAAAATTAATTTGTTGTTCTGAAAAAAAGAAGAGTTACGTGTTCAGTATCTGAGTGAAGAAAGCTATTAAGAGCAAAGGGAGAGGCAGGGGAGAAAGTGTGAGAGTTGAGAGAAAATAGGACTGTCACTTTTAGATATACCTAGTTTTCTCAGTGAGTGAAAAGGCAAGTTTATCCCCTGAAAGAGAGAAGAGGATGGTTTATTGGTCATTTAAAAGAGGCGGTCATTGGCTTCTGAAGGGTCTAAATTGGGTCTTTATGCCTTCATGACAAACACTTATGTACTCAGCCTTTTTCATGCCAAATGACTATTTTCTTCTTAAGTGTGCTCATAGCATTAAGGTTTACACAACTCACATTCGGTACACATGATTCTTGTGTTCTTGTGGACGTTGTATGGTGATAATAATACACACAACGCTTTCAGTTGAACAATCTAAGATAGAATTGTCATACTAGAAGACCAACAATTATGTGAAACCTTGCTGTGATCTACGACATTTAAAAATTCAGGGTGTAAAGGCAATTCATAGGAGGCTCTTCTTTCCTTTACCAGCATCAAGAAATCTATTCTAAGATGAGTTATTCAGGTGAAATTGAAAGAAAAACTTAAGACCAGACAGGTAAAGAAAAGAGATCAAATGTCCCAGGTAAGAACACAGAGAACCCACAGTGATCTGTAAGAGTACAGTTAAGAATACAAGAGGAAACCTTGGAGCATAATTCAGGAGTGTGGGAAGAGGAACACAGGTATAAGCACTGTGATCATCCCTTAAGTTTTCATACTTCGAATGCATACTGCTTCCTGTTTGGGCACATCTTGTTTCTGCTAAGGTCACTCATACCCCACTCTTTGCCTGAATTTAGGATTTCCATGACATTTAGATTCCTATGACATTTCCTAGAGATAGGCTTCTTTAATTTCTGCTGAAGATGGCATTTCCTGAAGAGGCATTTCCTGACCCCCATTCTTTTCCCAATGTGTTTTATAGTCCCTTGTCATTTTCCCTCAGACCAGTTAAGAGATGAACCAATTTTAAATAATTTTCATTTTGATTGTTTGTTTCCTTACTAGATTGAATTATTTATGAGGTTGGAAGCTTATCTGTGCTGCTTACAATTATACATGTCTCACCCAGCATAAGACATAGAGAAGTAGGCAATCATAAAATGAGAGAGAGATGGAGAGAGAGAGAGAGAGAGAGAGAGAGAGAGAGAGAGAGAGAGAGAGAGAAAATAAGTAAGAGGGATACAGGTTGAGATTCTGCTACATGCAATGAACTGTGCTGAGTTCTTTAGTTATATTATCTTCATAACACATTTCTATGATGGATGTCATTAATAAGTTCCTTTATGTGGCCTAATTAATCAAGGTACAGTTAAATAATTTTCTCAAAAAATATATAACTATGTATGTTATTTGTTTATCTTAAATTCTATTATCACATCACAGTGGAGCAAAATCATCTAAAATAGCTATTCTGATACAACAGCAAATTAGCTCTGTGGGTTTTACATAACCAATCTATAAAATGAAAGGTTGGTCACTATAGTCTTTGAAGATAAATTGATTGTCAAGGAAAGAAAATCAGGTGACCTAAAACGGTTGAATCCTTCATCCAATGTCATGCAACTAGTGTGGAACACTGTAACTACAAACCCTTGATCTGCTTATGAAGACCACCTTCTAGATTACCTATTTCTCAGGGGCGCAATGAAAATAAGAGAACTCACAGGGTTCTAGGATTCTTGGAATCCCATAGTATGAAGCCAGCAGTGCCCATTTACACTTAAGTCAACGCACAAAGGCTGGACACCCCCAGCATGATGCATTGTTCCACATATTAGGTTTTTCATAATAATCCTGGAAGCACTGCTCATACGTTAAGCAGTGGTCACTGCCATTTAGTTTCTCTCAGCTTTTACTTTTTCATATGAAGTTTCCTGGCAATCTTCTCGCATCACTTGAACCTCTGGAATCTTCATAAATATTAGTGTGATGATCATGGCCATGATGTTCTCAGTAGCAATACTCCTAGAGATAGAATTCTCCTAGGTATTTTATGTAGGGTATTGTGGACATTCATCAAGTCATTTCACATCACAAAATTAGTTTTTCAGCATGAAGAGTTGGGTCAGTGCTTGGTGACCACGTCTGATGGCTTCAGTTTGATCCTCATGGAAAAAACAAACAGACAAACAAAATGGCAATACTCATAGTGGCCCTTCACCCACCTAAAGCCTGCCTTTATTCTCATACTTAAAAGGCCATCCCATACTTCAGACTGTCTAAAAATGAAAATGCACACTTTTTGGCTGCTTACTGTTAAAATTGGGCTTGATTTTAATCTATTTTGTGATTATTATCATTTACATAGGTGCATAATTTTTAAATAAGCACGGAACAGACTATTAGTCATTTGATGCTCTGTACTTATAAAATTCTGCAGCAATTTCCTCTAATTTATATCTCTGATTACATGCCTTTATTAACTATCACCTGCCAATATTTTAAAACTACATTATCAGTAATAAAAACAGCACTGAGTACACAGGAAAGATGTCTGTATTCAAATACAGGTATTCTACGTGGGATGTTCTAGACCTTCACTGAGTCACTTCACAACTCAAATTCAGTTCTTTTGGATGAAGAGTTGGGTCAGTGCTGGATGCCCAGGCCTGATGACTTCAATTTGATCCCCATGGAAAACAAAACAACTAAACAAAAAACATGACATTGCAAATCTGGAAGAAGTGAAGATAGGAGAATCAGTTGCAAGCTCACAGGCCAACAGCATAAGAATGGACAGGACATTCTCCACAGTTGAGTGGAGAGTGGGGTCTGACTTTCATACATACTCTGGTGCCTCATATTTGACCATGTCCCCTGAATGAGGAGACCTGGTGGCACTCAGAGGAAGGATAGCAGGCTACCAAGAAGAGACTTGATGCTCTATGAGCATATAAAGGAAAAGGAAGTCCCCTTAGTCATAGTCATAGGGGAGGGGAGTAAGGGGAAAATGGGAGGGAGGGAGGAATGGGAGGATACAAGGGAGGGGATAACCATTGAGACGTAATATGAATAAATAAATAAAATAAAATTTAAAAAAAGAAAAAGACAGGAAAAAAAATAAGAGAAAACCCCTCAACTGCAGAATGGATGAACAAACTCTTGCATATATACACAATGGAATACTATTCAGCTTTCAAAAACAAGAAAATATTGATATTTGTAGGCAAATGGATGGAACTAGATACTCGCTTATAAGTGGATATTAGCCCAACATAGATGTCCTCTGTGAGACTCTACACAGTGTGGGATAGGAAAAGATACTGGAGCATGCAGCAAGACTCAGGGTGAAGAACTTGGAATTCTATGGAAGAGTTGGGGGATGGGAAGAGGGGGTGGGGAGAGGAGTCATCAGAAGTTCCACAAGGATACTATCAAGGCTGGCAGATCTGCACCAAAGGGGGCTTGCACAAACTGATGCTCCAGCCAAGGACATTGCAAACAGGAAGCCTAGACACTTTTCAGATGTAGCTAAGGACAGTTCATTCTCCACATGGTGGGGGTAGTAGGGGACTGCCTCTGACAAAAGCTCTGGTGCCTGCAATTGGATCTCTATCCCTTAGGGGAGAGGTCCTATGGGAACACAAAGGAAGAGGATGCAGGCTACCCAGATGGGACATGATAGGCTGTGGTCTGATTGTGGGGGAGGAGAACCCCACATGACAGAGGTCTAGGACAGGGGAATATAGAAGAGTACTGTCCACCAATGACTGAGTGAAACACAAAACGTACCCAATAATGTGTAACGTGAAAAGAAAAATGAATTTGAAAATATTAACCCTGGCCTGGGTTGTAATACAGAAACCTGTTACTATAAGCATATGATAACCCTTTACCTTGGAAAATGGTCCAAAGCCACCAAGGCCCAAAATGCTCTTTTTTTACACAGATATATCAATGCTTTTCAATGTGTCATTATAAACTCAAACTGCAATCAAATATGAGCCATTTTGTCAGAAATAAATGCTACCGATAATCCCTTGATTTAGATTTTAAGTGTCATTTATTCACAAGAAATTTGAAGAATTTCATGGCATCAATGTATTCAAATATTGGTCATAATATTTCAGAAGTGAGTGTTGATTGAAGTTCGCATAGGTTTTTTTTCAGTGATGTCAGTGATTGGTGTTTTTGTTTTTTAACTAGTTTTGAAAGTACCGAGATTTACATTATTTTAGTATTACGGCACACTATACACCAACATGCTTGCTTATATTATTTTGTTACAACTATAAGAAAAAATAATAGGGATAAACTTTTACTGTAAATATAATATATTATCATTAAGAAATTATGTCTATATTTTAGCTTGAACCAGAGACATAAAGATATGTCAACTCTTATGCACATTGTCACGAATGGCTTGTGATTATAGCCCTACTCCTGAAGGAACAGGTGCATCTATGGTCATCAATGTACATAAAAATAAGAATGAGAGGCCAACACAGGATGAAAAAAATTGCAAAGTGTTTCCCATCAGGCCAGCTGGAACTATAATTTATCACAATTTGTTTAAAGTTTACAAGAATCCTTTAAGTGATATGTGGCCGTCTTAACTTTAAAGATATAAAAATTTCATTCTAAGAGGCTGTAATGCAAAAATCAAACAGTGAATAAGTCACAGCAGTAACTCTGACTCCAAAATGTGAGAATCTAAATCCCGTTCCTTCTGTACCACATTAGGCTACCTTCATAGGATATTGACTATGGATTGATTAACCAGGCCCAGCCACAACATCTCACAGCACAAGCCTAGTCATCAACTGACTTCCTTCTCTAAGAGCTAAACTACAGGTTAGTGCAGAAAATGTTTAGCTTTTCCTAACAAAATAGAGAGTTTGGAGAGATGATGTCATCTAAGAGATGGAACGTATACCAAATAAGCAGAAAATCTAACACAATCACCATGAGGGCACACACAAGCCAGCACACTCTCACAGCATGATCTTCAACCTTCCTAATCAGACCAAAGTAAAGGAAAGATTGAAACATCAGCTGTTTTATAGATGTCAGAAAATAAAATTTCAAAGTAGAGTTCAAATTTCTATGTGACATGCAAAATAGAAAGTCACTCCATGCAATTTCAAGTCGACTCTGTTGTCATGATTTTTAAATTTTTGTTATTAATTTATTCTTGTTACATCTCAAGGGTTATCCCATCCTTTGTATCCTCCCATGATTTTTTTAAGGGAAAATGTCTTACCCAGCTTTGTCCTCTTGTGTAAAAAGTTACATTGTTATACTGTTGTCCAAAGAAAGAGACACATATTCACAGGCACTTAATAATGAGTATGAACTAGCTGAGCTTTTTCACTTTACACCTATTCCTCCTAAAGCACAGAGGACCCTTGCCTGACAATGCCCAGAGACTTAGCTTCTGTATCTGCTTGCTAAATTAAGAGAGTGGAGATGTATAGCAAAGGAGAGTGAGAAAAGCTTGTTTGAACTAAAATGAACTTAATGTTTAAAATTTGTAACAGAATGTTTAGAAACCAAAATAACTCTATATGAGACTGTAGAAAGGAAAATCAGATACTCCTGATCCTTATGTGGTCATCAAGGCAAAGCACAAATAACACTTGCCTGGAATGACTTAAAAGTGGTCACACGTGTCGAGAAACCACCTTATTAATGTAACATTGCCATTACACTACTGTGTGGCATAAAGCAGTGTGATCATTGCAAATGACTAAGAGGTAGACTAACTTTGAATCTGACTTTGAATTTATAATCTGCATTTCTCAACTACAAGAACCTCAGTTTCCTCCTTCACTCTTCTGTCTGCCTTGCATTTTTGCCACATTGATTCAGGGACTAGCTTTTCTTTTCCTTATACCATTCTTCCCGTCTACAAGGACACTGTTCCCCTCATAAGGGATTTTGTTTGAGCAATGTTCTTTCTTTTATCCCAGGCTGTGCTTTAACTGGCAGCTGCTCCATACTTTCAAAGGCTTCGGCTCTGTTTATGTAGAGGTATGCAACTGGCATATTTTGGATCAGGACTGCAAGTCCTCTATCACTTCTGGTTATAGCCTCTTGCTTCACATTTGAAGTGTTTGTCATCTGAGAGATGTGTTGAAATTTGACTGTCATTCTGGCCATGGTGGGAGGGGGTGTTTAAGAGGCCTGATGGCACTCAGAGGAAGGATAGCAGGCTACCAAGAAAAGATTTGATGCCCTAGGATCATATACAGGGGGAGGAGGTCCCCCTCAGTCACAGTCATAGGGGAGGGGAATAGGGTGAAAACAGGAGGGAGGGAGGAATGGGAGGATACAAGGGATGGGATAACAATTGAGATGTAATATGAATATTATCAATAAAAACTAAATTAAAAAATTTAAAAAAAGAACAAAAAATATCTGATGGCATCATAGATCAGTGGGTGACTTGAAAAGAGTCATACATGAGGAGTGGTTCTCTGCATGTGCTCATTAGAGCTTGAAGCTTTCAAATATTATGACAGAAAAGGTCTTCACCAGATGTATAACAGCGTCCCAATCCCTAGAGCCATGGGATAAATGCAGTTTTCCTCTTAATATGTTTCTGATTTCATTCTTTTTTATTGTTGTCATGATCAAAACACTGTGACCAAAACAAATTACAGAAGAGAGAATTTATTTGGGGCTTACAGTTTCAGAGGGGTATGAGTCCATCACCATCATGGTGGGTGATGCATGAAGCAGAGAGCACACTGGGGTGGCAAGTGGCTATAGAAATCTTAAGCCCACCTCAGGTGGCACATCTCCTCCAGCATGGTCACATTTATTAATCCTTTCCAAGTAGCCACCACCAGGCGACCACTTATTCAAATGCTTAATAATCAAGGAGCTGCAGGGAAGGGGAATGTCTCATACAAATCACTATAGCTGCCTAGTCTTGGGTATTTTGAATACTAATAAAATACAGACTGAAATATCCCCTCTAGGCATAAAGCTGCAAAATGAATAATAGTGCTACTGGTAGCCAAGGTCCATTGACTTCTGAATCCCAGTCAACATTATTAATGGAAGAGTTGAATAAAATTTCTGATTCTATTTGCTGATGTCACACTGTCCTTTCAACTCACTAACTCACTTCCATAAGACTATCTCAGTACTAAAGCTATTTTTACCAATAACTCAATGTCCTCAATTTTGTGAAATCTGATGGATGTTTCTCTTGTCTTTATTTAATAACTTTATAGAAAAACACATAGTAAATATTTCCATACTCATAAAATATTTTCTGTTGTTGTTTACTTCCAATACACCACCCTCCTCTCTATGCATGCTATTTTCATGGACCAGTTACCTCAGGCTCCTCACTGGCTTCCAGTTTTCCTTCTATACAAGATCAAATTGTGGATGTGTTAGCAATGAACCCAGGTTGATTTTTATCACTTTTACTCTATTTTACACATTAGTCTTTTCTCTTGAGACTTTCATACATGTATAAATGGGATATGATTACCTATGTGCCCTATTTTCCTCAATCCACCTCTTCATCTTCTTTCTACCAGCATATCTCTTGCAAGTTTTATGTACTATTATAAACTACTAAGTCCAATTAGTCCTACCATGTGAACACTGATAGGATTTGCTTTATTCTTTTTATCTCTAAGTGTTCTCCTTGGTAAGTCCATTGGATTATAGCTTTTATACACCTGTGACTTACATAATTCAGAACCCCATCTCAGACCTCTCTTTCCAGATCCAGACTCCTATATCCAACTACACACAAGCCTCCATTAATGCCCTGTCATTTTGTAACTGGAAAATGATGTGTCCTTGAAATTGTAAACCATCTCTGGCTCTTATAATCTTTCTGTCCCCTCTTTCCCAATTCCCTGAGCCTTAAGGAGATATGTGCTCCAAACCTTCTCTCTCTATGTTCATTGTCCAGACATGTGTCTTTGGACTACTTACTATCTACTGCAGGAAGATTCTCTGATGAGTTCTGATTGATGGACTGATCTATGAAGATACCACTAGGAGTCATGTTATTACTATATTCATTTATCAGAATAATGACAGGGTTTCTTCTAGGTCCCATGACTTATCTAGCCTCCGGTTATTGGCTTCACTATACAAACTATTTAAAACAAATAGCAAACGTCTAATGTAGGCATTAACTCATTTTGTATATGTAGCTACCACAGGATGTGTTAGAAAGTATAATAAGAAGGGATGCTTGCCCTTCACACAGAGTTTGCTAGTCTGGTTTGCAGGTCATCTGGTTACAGTCTGTTGTACTCTAAGACCTAAACACAGATTTTGGAACACTTTAAAACTAGTACTTTATATATAAACAAATATGGCCTGTTACATGGAGACATGAGATGAGTGTACTCAGAAAATTTCTATTTTAGATATAAATGTGCTGCTCCTCACTAAATCAGTATGTTAAAAGCCTAATCCCAGCATGAGAGAATGTCAATGTCTTTGAGAAAAAAATTAATTTGGTATTTAAGCTAAAGTGGAGGTAGAAAGCAAGGCTTAATTCAATAAGCTATCATCCAAACTAGAAGAGAGGAATTAAGACATCAGCAAGCTTATAAGTGAGTACATACTATGTGTGCCTTTCTGGGACTGGGTTATCTCACTCAGCATGGTCTTTTCTAGTTCTTGTTACCTGTGTACGGGTTCTTTTTTGGGGAGCCTGAGCTGAGAATCTGGTAACAAGCACCCCCTTCCCCTAGACAGGGTTTCTCTCTGTAGCCTTGGCTGTCCTAGACTAACTTTGTATACCAGGTTGGCCTCGAACTCACAGCGATACACCTGCCTCTAACTCCTGATGCTGGGATTAAAGGCATGAGCCAGAGTCTTTTTCAGTCTAGACGCAGTTTCCCTCAGCCTTCAGGCGATTAGCTGAGAAAGGCTCTGGCCCAAGAACTGGTCATGTGGAAGGTCTCCCAGGCAGGGCTTACTCTGGGTAGGTTTGTTTACACTAAGGTAGACTGGCAGATATGGTTTTAGATAGGTGTTGTCAGGAGAAGGAATTATGTTGTTTTTAGTTTGGATTGTACAGAGGCCTGACCTCTTCTGTACCTCTGTGAAAAGGGTTTTGGCTAAAAAGCTTAAGGAGTCCCCATGGAGTGTAACCTGGGTCCTGATTTTTCATGACCGGAAACACTGGGAATTCTTGACATTTTGGTCCCCAATAGGAGTCATGAGCAGAAGTCACAGAGTCTGTCAGGAATTTAATCTGAGTTTTTTTATTTTTTCACAGAATCATTGAGATTATAAGGCTGTTCTGGGGTATAGGGTGGGAAATAAGAGGTCATGAAGTTATTTGGCTTTTGTTTTATTCTTCTGGTTGGCACTTGAGGGGGTGGCTCTGTTTAGAAGCCTGAGAATCAGGGATTGTTCCCTTGCCATTGGTGGGAAGTGGGATGTGGGAGGAGAATCTGTTTGGGGCAGTGAAGTATTTCTTGTAGGGTCTGTAACTGGTGGTAAACATAGAAGAATTATATTTAAGATGAATGGGAAACTGGAATATATATTGGACATGAAGGGTGCTAACTGGATTACTTCCTCCCAAAATGAAGATATATATTATTGTCAATTTATGCCACGCCCTTTTAAGAGATTGCATATGACCTTAATCTGAGGGTCCTTCTTACATAATAAACTGTTTCCCATAGTTATAGAAAAAGGTTGGAAGTCCTCCTGAGGACGGTCAACATTCTCTAAATAATCTTTTGTTAGAGGGATTCACCACCTCACCAAACATTAGCCTAGGCACAGTTTCAGGACTGGCAACTGCCCTAGATGCCTTTTACTTGATCGCTGCATAACCAGGTTTTGTTCAGAGGTTATGAGGTAATCACCCACACCCAGTTGGGCAGCTGGGGGTCCAGAGGTCAGGTTAGAGGATCTTTGGCCAATATCAGAGTTTCCCTGACCAAAAGGCTTCAGTTATTCCACAAACCCTATATGAACTGAGCATGAGGGCTCTGACCAGAAGAGTAAAGTAGGAAAAATAGATATAAAGATTTCTACACCGTTCCCCCCTCCCCTCCCAACTTATGCCTTTTTAGGCATGGGAAGACTTACCCTCCTTTGTCATGACTGGTATTTTTAATTTTTGGCAGTAGATGGCGATGTTGCCCCATGTCTGGTGACAACTGTGGGTTCTTTCTTGGGGAAGTGGAGCTAAGAATCTGGTTGCAGTTTTTTTCAGCCTAGACAGGGAGTTTTCTTTAGCCTTCGAGGAAGGCTAGCTGAGGAGGGCTCTGTCCCAAAAACCACTCATATGGAAGGTTTCCAGGAAGGGAGGTAGCTTCCTGGTCAGACCTCCTAACTTGAGGGAGCTCAGGGTGGCCTTGCACTTAGCGGGATTGAGACCCTGGAAAGGAGCCTTGGACTAGAGAAAAGGCCAGATAACCTTGGCTTGGTCAAAATAAAAGCAGCCAGGAATTGAAAGGCTAGGTTTTAATTCACTAAAGTTCTAACCACCTTAAAGATAAAAGAGAGACAAAGACAGAGAGCTAGAATGAGAGAGAGAGAGAGAGAGAGAGAGAGAGAGAGAGAGAGAGAGAGAGAGAGAGAGAGAGAGAGAGAGAGCACTCTGTGAGAGTGCTCATGGAGAGTATCAGCCCCACCTAGAGACCCCTGAGTTTTAAACCAAGAATAAGTAAATTGCATGAGTTATACTCAGGACACCTCCTGAGGATTGCCTCTGGGGTCAAGCCAAGGCAGCTTTGATATGTGGTTCTTCAAAGAGCCAGCTTTTGGCCTAAAGTCTGTGTGGATTGCTTTGAAAGTGTCTCTGCAAGGAAGGAACTAGCCTTTTAACTCATTTTGTCTAAGGTCTTGTGGACTGTTGCCTGCATTGGGTACAACCACCAATTTTCTAGCTTGAAGCTCACCGGGAGGAGGCATGTCCTCCCCCTACAGACAAAGGTCCACACCGGTGAATTTCTTGACTTCTTTGATTTTAATAGCTGAGTAACATTCCATTATGTAAATGTACCACCGTTTCTTTATCCATTCTTCGGTTGAGGGACATCTAGGTTGTTTCCATATTCTCACTATTACAAATAAAGCTGCTATGAATATACCAGAGCAAGTGTTCTTGTTGTATGGTGGAGCATCTTTTGATTATATGCCCAGGAATGGTATAGCTGGATCTATACTTCTAATTATCTGAGAAAGCACCAGATTCATTTCTAAAATGATTGTACAAGTTTGCACTTACACCATCAATGAAGGAGTGATCCCCTCTCTCCACATCCTCACCAGCATGTGCTGTCACTTGAGTTTTTGATCTTACCCATTCTGATGGGTGTAAGATGGAATCTCAGAGTTACTCCCTGACTGACGTTGAACATTTCTTTAGGTGCTTCTTGGTCACTTGAGATTCCCTGGTTAAGAATTCTCTGTTTATCTCTGTACCGAATTTTTAATGGATTATTTGTTTTGTCGGTGTTTAACTTCTTGCCTTCTCTATATGTTTTATATATTATCCCTCCGTCAGATGAAGGGTTGGTGAAGAGCTTTTCAAAATCTGTAGCCTGTAGTTTTGTCCTATTAACAGTGTCCTTTGCCTTCTAAAACATTTTCAGTTTCATGAGGTCCAATTTATTGTTGACCCAGCGATACCCATATTGCATGTGCTCACTTATAGGTGGATATTAGCCATATAGTATAGGATAAATATGTTATAATTCATGGATGAAAAGAAGATAAGTAACAAGGAGGACACAAGAGAGGATGTTTAAATTTCACTCAGAAGGAGAAATAGAACAGATATCAGAAGCAGTTGAAGAGCAGGAACAAAGTAGGAGAGGAAGCTAAAAGAGATATAAAGGTGCAGATCAGACCTGGGGAGAGTGAGGACAGGAGGACAGAAGACCTGCAGAATGAAGAGAAACCATGGTTGCAGGCATCTCTTTGCCAAGCTGGAAACCTAAGACAGAGTAGGCTTCTGGGATGATATGAGGGTAACTCTAGTCTAGACTCATAATTGCAAGAATCATGGAAATTGAAGAGGACACCTTCTGACTAAATAGGATTCCTAGTGGAGGAAGGGGAACTCCGACCCACCCAAAAATTTACCCTGCCTATAAGATGTGCAGGGATAAAGATAGAACAGATATTGTGGGAATGTCCAGCCAGTGCATGGCCCAACCTGAAACCAACCCCATGGGAGAGAGCCAACCTCTGAAACTATTAAGGATACTCTGCCACAGACCATCTCAGTTGGGTACAGGTCCTTAGGGTCTGAAGTTCTCAAAGCATCAGTGGGCAGAAGATAGGCAAAGTGTCAACAGACCAACTCAGTGGAAGTTTGAGTCTGAGTGTATTTTGCACACAAGCAAGCTAGGTTTTTATACATTTTGAAACGGTAGTGTATTTTTGTGGTTACATTTTTTTTTCTTCCATACAATTCAAACTACAGGATGAAGTGTAATAATGTTGTCATCAATCTTGAGCAATCATTCATAAGTCATTAGATTGATATCAGTGCATATGCCCTCTTTATTAAAGGTCAATGTTCTGTCATTATGCCAAACATCTGTGAGTCAGGACAGTTTTTTTTCCTTAGCTCTTCCATCACTACATGGAGTCTCTTAAACACTTTATTTATAAGCCATAATATAATCTATTCACTGATGACTAATTCTTAGGCATGTTTTTATTAACAAGTGGAATGGAACTTCATGGTAAACTTGCCGGAATGACTCTTGGTTGCAGTTTCAAGTTAAGGGTCTCCTAGTGACACAGTTATGTCTGAAAAGTTCTTGATAAGAAAGTAAAAACGAAGGCAGAATGTTCCAAAACAATGAGTAAGAAGAAAAAAGGAAGGGGCTGCAATTAGTTACTCCTGGCAAGAACATCAGATATGTTCCGGGGGGCTCTCCGTTGAGTAGGGGTCGCAGCCTCGGGTTCTGTAGTAATGTTTGTCACACTGACTCCACTGGAGGGGCTGTGACAATACTCTGCTATGTTTGCAAACAAGAGCCTGGTATAGCTCTCTTCTGAGAGGCTCTACCCATCAATGAATAGAAACAGATTCTGATACTCATAGCCAAACACAAGCATAGTCTTGTGGAAAAGTCGGGGGAAAGGAGAGAAGAACCTGGAGGGGACAGGAACGCCACAAGAAGAGCAACAGAGCCAATTAACCAGGGCCTAGAGAGCCATGTGGAGACTGAAGCACCAACCAAGGACCATGCATGGACTGGATGTAGGACCCCTACACAGAGCCAATGGACAGCCTGGGCTTCATGTGGGTCCCCTAGTAAGGTGAGCAGGCAAGGGGGAAGGAGGAGGATTGTCTCTGATATGAACTCTGTTTCCTGCTTTTTTGGTTACTTCTCTCTGTTGGGGCTGCCTTGACATGCCACAGAGGAAGAGGATGTGCTCAGTCTTGATGGGACTTGATAAGCTATGAAGGGTTGATAAGGGGGAACCCCTTTTCTGAGGAGTAGGGGGAGGGGAAGATGGGGAAGACAGAGGGAACATAGGATGAAGAGGAATGCAAGGACTACATTGGCTACCGTGGTACAGTAAAGCAGACATCATCCAGAGCAAGATTGGAGAACCTTGAAAAAATATATGGCACTGACTTGGTTCAGAACTCAAACCCTGACAAGAGTGACAAGAGACACTCCATTAGCTTGGTTCATAATCTAAAGTGCTCACTCTAGGCTTGATATTGTAAAGTCTCTAACACTGAACAAAGCCATCAATGCATCTAAATGCCACTTTGTTGGTAAAATAACCAGCTGTGCTTCATCGGACAATGCAAGGGGGCAGTACACCAAAATGGTACTTTTCAGACTCTGACATGCTCTACAAAGACGTAGAGTTACTTACATTATTTTTACTCCTGTTTTCAATTAACCAAATCTACCCAGTGGCCCAAGACGCAGTGTCTCCAGCTGCACTGATGAATACTGCCTGCCTCTCCACCTGCTTTCTTCATTTGTTTCCATTTCAAACACCCTGTGAGCAGGGTAATTGAGTTTGAATTGCTTGGGGGAATCCTCCCCCCTCATGTTTCTGTGCAAAAGAAGCTCACAGTTCTAATGATTTATTGTATCCCCTCCTAAATGTATTTGGTGTGTGTGCCCAGCACAGTAGCTACATAAGGGGAGCACACACATACTGTCACCTCCAATATAGCTGTGAATAAATCCAAGGAAGCACTTCTGCCTTGACCATTTGCGGAAGCAGCCCTTTCAAACTCTAATGGGGGGTATTTTTAATCAGAGATCCTCTATCATATGAGGCATGCCTAATTTAACTTAGGGTCTGGGAAAACACTGGCTTATTCCCGAGCTCCCAGTGTGTCCACTGTTCCGGGAATAGGAAAATAATTTCTGAAAAGTGATTTTGTAAGCATAGATGTTCCTATGGATTAAGGTACACGTATAATTAAAACACTTTATATTTAGCCATTATGTGCTAAGTTGAGTTGTAAGCATTTTATAATCTAACATTTTATAGACTCAACAACTTGATAAGGTAGGTAGGAGGAGACCTAATTATCTAATTTCATCGACATAGAATAGCTTTTAAATGAATTCTTGCATATTTCTTTCTAATATAAGACTCATATGCCCTTGAATTTTTGATCCTTTATGGAGAGCAACAGGAAAGGTTGCTTGGTGCCTGCAAAGGTTGGGTCACTAGTATAATTTGAATATGAAATGCTCTCCATAGTCTCATGGTGCTACTTTAGAAAGTTTAGAACCTGTAAGGAGTGAGAACTAGCTGAGGGAAAAGGGAGCTGAAGATGGACCCCGAGAGGTAGGATGCCACTGGCTCCTCCCTGCACCGGCTCTGCTTCTTGCCTGGCACCTGCTGCATTCTCTACAAGTTGGAGTCACAACTATAAAAACAAGGGCAAAATAAATTGTCCCCTAATTTTTTAATGCAATATAACTTTTGTCATCTAAAGAAGCTAACAAATATAGACAGAGCAGGACATTCTGCAGCCTCTACTTTGATTGTTGGAAATGTCACTCTTAAAGTTTCAAGGAACATATAAACATTTTTATACCTCTGAGATCACCATAAGGTAGAAGTCATATATTTTCTTGTCAGAAGCTCCATGTGAATCCAGCCTCCCACTCATCCCTGTCGAGGAGCCAGATATGTAAACAAATCTTATATCCGATAGACTGATCTACAGGTCAGCCAAATAACCACAAAGTGGCATTCACTAAAACTCTGTAGGAAAAAAAATCTAGAAAAAGTATTGCTCAAATTTCAGACCTGTAGAACTATGATCTATGTTTAAATAGATGTCACTTTAAATACACTAATATTTGGCTAAGTATACAAGTAGCAGTAAATAACCCATTTATCCTCAGAAGAAACTGAGGCCAAAGAGATGAATAGGAGAAGTTGTTGACATTACCATTCAAAGTGAAAAGACTACATTGTGGATCTTGAATTCAGACCTAGAAAGTCTAATCCCAGAAAGCAGCTTTTAAATCATATAGCCTTCATATTAATTCATAAATCACAATAATAATATTTATATTATCAGGAGAAAATGGGATTGAGTTAGTAAAAGAATGGATGTTTTAAACTTTTGGATTTTTAAAAAAGTAATTCATTTAATTTGCATAACTACTACAGCTTTCCCTCCCTGCTCTCTGCCCAGTTCCTCTCTCTCACTTCATCTCCCACCACGCAATTCTCACATCCTCCTCCCTTTCCCTCAGAAGAGGATCAGGAATAATAGAGGCCTTCCATGGAAATCAACCTGCCTTGCCATATCAAGGTGTAGTAGGACAAAGGGCATTTTTGTCCTATTGTGGCTAGACAAGGCAGACCCCATTAGAGGAAAGCAATGCAAAGGCAGGCAATAGCTGCACCTTCAGCTCCTTCTCTTGATGGTAGGAGTCCCACATGAAGACCAAGCTATACAGCCTTTACATGTTGCCAAGGGCCTAGGTCCACACTATGCGTGTTCCCTGTTTGGTGGTTCAGGCTCTGTAGTCTCTATAGGACCAGGTTAGTAGATTCTGTATGTTTTCTTCTGGTATCCTTGACTTCTCTGGCTCCTTCATCATGCCACTTTGCCATAGAATTCCCCAAGCTACACCTAATGTTTGGCTGTCATTCTCTGCATCTGTTTCCATCAGTTGTTTGGTGAAGCCTCTCAGATGACAGTTATGCTAGATACCTGTCTGCAAGTATACTAAAATATCATTAATCATATCAGCGGTAGGCTCTCTCTCATGGCATGGGTCTCAAGCTGGACCAGTCATTTGTTGGCTATTTCCTCAATTTCTACTCTATCTTTACTGCTGCATATCCTGTTGGAAGGAGAAATTGTGGGTCTGAGGATTTCTGGTTGGTTTGGTGTCCTAGTCCCTCCATTGGAAGCCTTTTCTGGTTACAAGAGATAGCCTTTTCAGGTTCTGTATCCCCATGGCTAGGATTTTTATCTAGGGTCACCCTCATAGATTCCTGTGAGTTGCCATTTTCCTAGGATTCTAGATACCCCAGAGATGCACCCCTTATGCTGATTCCAGTACTCTTTTTCTACATACTCCCTCAACTTGATCCCTCTTGATCCCCTCCTCCTCATTCACCCCTGTTGTCTATTCTATCTCAACTTTGGGCCTCCTTGTTATTTAGTTTCTTTGAATCTGTGGACTATTGTGTGTTTATACAGTACTTTATGGCTAATATCCAATTATAAGTGAATATATACCATGTTTTACTTTCTGGGCCTGGGTTACCTCACTTGGGGTGATCTTTTCTAGTTCTATCAATTTAATTACAAATTGCATGATGCCATTGTTTTTAATAGCTGAGTGGTATTCCATTGTGTAAATGTACCATATTTCTTTATCTGTTCTTTGCTTGAGGGACATCTAGGTTGTTTCCAGATTCTGGCTATTGCAAATAAAGTTGCTATGAACATGGTTAAGCAAATGTCCTTGTGGTATGGTAGAGCATCAAGTGAGTATATGCCTAGGAGTGGTATAGCTGAGTCTTGAGATAGTATTACTTAAAATTTTCTGAGAAATTGCTAGATTGATTTCCAAAGTTTTAGTACAAATTTGTGCTCCCTTCAGCAATGGAGGAGTGTTCATCTTTCTCTCTATACTCACCAGCATGTGCTGTCACTTGAGTTTTTGGTCTTAGCCATTTTGATAGGTATAAGATGGAATCTCATGGTTGTTTTGATTTGTATGTCCCAAATAACTAATGATTTTGAGCACTTCTTTAAGTGTTCCTCAGCCATTCAAGATTCCTCTGTTGAGAATTCTGTTTAGCTCTGTGCCCCATTTTTTACTTGGGTTATTTTGTTTGGTTGGTTTGTTTGTGTTTAATGGTTTGAAGTCTTTATAAGTTTTGGATATTAGCCCTTTGTCAAATGGAGGATTTTTGAAGTTCTTTTTCCAATCTGTAGGCTGCTGTTTCATTCTGTTGACTGTGCCTTTTGCCTTACAAAAGCTTCTCAGTTTCAGGAGGCCCCCTTTGTTAATTATTGATCTTAGGGACTGAGCTGTTGGTGTTCTGTTTAGGAAGTTTTCTCCTGTGCCAGTGAGTTCAAGCCTCTTTCCCAATTTCTGTTCTAATATATTCAGTGTATCTGATTTTACATTGAGGTCTTTGATCCACTTGGACTTGAGTTTTATACAGGGTGATAGATATAGATCTATTTGCATTCTTCTATATTCAGACATCCAGGTAGACCAGCACATTTGTTTAAGATGTTTTCTTCTCTTTTTTTTCTTTGTAGAGTTTTAGCTTCTTTGTCAAAAATCAAATGTTTATAGCTAACTTGATTTACTTCTGTGTCTTCAATTTGATTCCATTGATAATCCTGTCTGTTTTTTATGTCAGTACCATGAGGATATTTTAAGCATAGTTTTATTATTTTTTTAAAACATAGGTATGAGATTTAAAATATTTTAAATAACTTCAAAGGGTTACTACAATTCAAACTTGTTTGCTATATCTCTAACACTTGGTTAATTTGGGGCTAAGATTAAAAAAAAATGAGCAGGGAAGAAATAGCCCATACCTTTAATCCCAGTAGAAGCAGGCAATCTTTATAAGTTAGTTGTTTTCTAAATTATAGAGTTACAATAAACAGGACAGTAGTTCATACCTTTAATCCCAACACTCAGGAGACAGAAGCATTCAGATCTCTGAGTTCAAGGCGAGCCTGATGCACAGCAAGTCCCAAGTCAAGGAAAACTTAGGTCCAAGTGTACTGGTTTACATCTTTCATCTTAAAACTTGAGAAGTAGATGCAGACAGATAAGAATTACAATGATTAAATTTAAAAGCCACTTGCAAAGGCAGGCTGAAATTCAAAGTGAATGTCCCATGAGGATGTTTTTTTATTACTATTGCTCTGTAGTACAACTTAAAATCAGGAATGGTGATACTTAAAGCAGTTTTTTATTGTACAGGATTTTTTTTTAGCAATCCTAGTTTTTTGTTTTTCTATGTAAAGTTGAGTGTTGTTTTAGTCATTTTTCTATGGCTGTGACAAAACTTCATGATAAAGGCACCTAAGAAGAGAAATAATTTAATTTGGTTTACAGTTTTAGAGAGTTAGACTCAATGATGATGGAGTAAAGAATCTTCTTGATCCACAACCATGCAACCAGGAGGCAGTGTGTGTGTGTGTGTGTGTGTGTGTGTGTGTGTGTGTGTGTGTGTGTGTGTGTGTGTGTGACAGAGAGAGAGAGAGAGAGAGAGAGAGAGAGAGAGAGAGAGAGACTACTATGAATCATGGGAGTCTTTTGAAACCTCAAAGCCTGTTTCTAGTTACATACCTCCTTGAACAAGACCATATCCCCCAGTCTTTCCCAAACAATTCCACTGAGGACCAATTATTCATGATATGATCCTATGGGAGTCATTCCCATTCAAACCATCAAAGAGAACTGTGATTATATTCATCCGTTCAACTTTCAGATCTACTCACTCTAATCTCAACCCCCTTCTGAGAGAACACTGGAATTTTTTCCCATTTAGTTTGTGATAGACAATTACTCTTATGATGATGGCCTGACCTAGAGTGTGTTGAAAGTACAGGGACCACATCACTAAGGGAAAAATGACTCTCCTCCCATTAGGAATCAAATGCCAGTAGTTCTTTAGCTAGTAGTAAGATTACTAAGCACACATTTGCGTGCAGGTGCACATACCCAAAAACTGATAGTGGATATTTTCCGGAGTCTCCCTTGACCTTATGTGAGTATAACTTGTTCCAGGGATTTCTTGTCTCTGTATCATGACTGTCTCTCTTTAGCTTTTTCCACATAATTCTCTCTCTCTCTCTCTCTCTCTCTCTCTCTCTCTCTCTCTCTCTCTCTCTCTCTCCTAACTTGTTCATAATGATTTCAGATTCTTCTAGAATAAGACATTAAGGATAAGAGAGAATTAAGGAAGAAAGAAATAGAAATGTTCATGTAAATTAACTCTTAATAAGGAACATAGGTCTGTCTTGGGGATAGCATGCATTTGATTCTGCCATCTATGACTAAAGGTGATAGTTTTTGCATCATGGTGAATTCAAAGCCAAACGTGTACATCCAAAAATAATAGGGAAAAACTTTACCCAAGGAAAGAGGTAAGAGTTTATTATTAAAGCAATGTCATTTGTTAACAAAGATTCATGGGGATTTCTTTAGGAAGCCTATACATGTGCATATACAAAAGCATTTAGAGATTAGCAGGTAGATCTCTAAGAATGCTCAGTTTAGGAGCAGACTACTGAGCATTCTCTGTTTCAGATTATACTTCAAGGGAAAAAATGTTGGAACCATTTGTGTCATAGCCTATTCTAAGGCCATGGAGCACATGGGTGACAGCTTTAAAAGCATGGAGGTGTACATTTTGGCATGCTAAGTATGTGTCATAAAGATAGGACCATGGTCCTTCTTTAGGAAGGCCATAAGAAATCAGAATCAGGGAAGACTTAAACTTGAAAAGATATAGAGGTAGCCTGATGCTGTGGGACTTGGTCTAGATCACTTAATGTCAAAGGTGATGTTCCTTGATTATTTCCCCCTTTCCTTTATTAATTTTATTATTTTGACAATTTCATACATATATAATATATCTTCATTACTATTTGCTTAACCTCTTCTCTTACCTTTGATCCCCCTTGTCATATCCCCATTCACAAGACCCTTTCCCATATCCATTTCTTGATATGTTTTGTAAACTACTGGATTTGACCGAGGCTGTCTGACAATGTTCTTCCTATGACTTCATTCTAGTATTTTCCCGGAACTAGAAGCTATGCCTCAAAACTCTCTTCTTATTACTGATGTTGTGCTTCTTGTCCCCAAGAAGAATGGTGCGCATAAGAACATGAGAGAATTAAATACATAATAGCTTAATTCTAACTAGGGTTAAGTCATGTGCTATCAGAGCCAAACCTGATAATGTAAATTTCAATGTATTTTAAAGCCTTTACTTTCTTCATAATTGGATGCCTTTTCATAACCTCTGGTTTTGAAAAGTGACATCAAAAGAAGACCAAAATGAGCAAATCCCCAGGATTGTTTCCAGTTGAATAAAGGAGAAAAAAGTGTAAAATATTTTGTCATAGTGTGGTCTATTCCCAACACCATCTTACACTGTTACACCTTTTATATGAAATCAGATAGACACAAAAGAAACAAAGAAAAAGTTTTCCAAAATGTTCAGTGCACCATAGAATTAAGAGAATCCAAAATCCCACAGCACAGCTTAATATGTCCCTAGAAAAACCCACAGTATATAGTCTGTTTGTCTCTTAGATACATTGCTCTCTTAGAAGAGGAATGGATTAAGGATGAACATTTCAGAAGTCCATAGGAGTCATGAAATGTATGAAAGAAGGTTGTCATGAAGCCTTTACTGAAAAGATCAAATTGGTCCAGAACACTGGGAAGAGGAGAATGCATGTGAAATCTGCAGAAAAGGCCACTCCAAAGAGGTTCCCATGGCATCAGAGAAACCACAAAACACATTTCTTGTAGTTGGAAATGAAAATAGTGACTGGGAAAAATAAACACTTTCGTGCATCTGTAAACTGTTTTTCAGAGCATAACAAACCTTCCATTTCCAGTCTCTAAAGAAAAGTAGGATATTTTAAATTACTTCCATCCCATTTTAATACCATACTGGTGTTTGTATTAAACACTTAGCAGCCAGTCAGCTAGTCACAGTCTTTCTTGTCACTACAGAGATGAAAGCAGAAAGGTCAGTCCAGCTAGCCTGAATGGAGTCTTCTTGAAGGAAGAGCAAAATTAAAATCCTGAAACTCTCAGCCCATGTGTTGCCCAGTAGACCATACCAATTTCTTACATCTCTTGACAGTAAGAGGCTTTGACAAGCAACAAGTGTGGAACATGCTGGGAGTTGATTACTCTATTGAATACACTCTGGATAAGTTGGCTAAATGAAAGGCATGCGGCTTGAAATCTAGACAGGGGAAGTTAAGTGGAATTGGCAAACACAACATTTCCAATGAACTCTAGCAACTGGCTTCAAAGACACCAGAGTCAGACCAATACATGAGGTTCATAGGATGGAGCAAGGTGTTCAGTGCATAATGATGAGCGATGTCACTATTTATGTGTGCACTACATACAGATGAGCTGAAGACCAATTCCAATTCAGCACACACTTCCGGGACGCTGATTCTTTCTGCACTGGTGTATTTACCCCTCATTGTTCAAGTCTTTCTTTTATGTGTTCAGAACTAAGCATGGCAATATGAAAACAGAATGAATATAAACCAGCTACACACCACCCTCTGGAATATCTAACCTGATGAATGACCACTTAGTCACTCAAATAATGAGACAAAATTATAATTAATTCAAATATGCCATAATAGAGCCTAGAACTATTATACTGTGAGGGACATTCATCGAATGTTAGCAGATGCTTCCCTGAGGAAATAATATACATATAATACCTGAAGATGAACTGAAGGAAGCAGGCAAAAAGGCAAGCTTTGTATTAAAATGTACCTACCGTCTTCCATAGTGCTACTGACTGTGTATACAGAGAAAGAGAAGACTAGAAAAGACTCATAATGACCACTGTTCATCACTAGTACCTCATAAGTAAAAAATAGGAACTCCTGGACAAATTTGTGCAAGTGTGAACAATAGGTAAATTTGTTCTTCCTCTCAGAAGCCTAATCTAGCATATTCCCAAATATTCATCTATCATCACTTGAAGGTATAAGAAGTCCACAAGAGGTATTGTAGTTTATGTGTGTTCAGCAGATCAACTCTGAAAGTTCTCCCTCAGACATGGGGAATGGCACTGATCCCTTGCCTTCTGTCCTGAATCCAAACACTTGCAGAAAGTTACAGACACAGATTGTTTTCCACTGGGTGTAATTCATACTTCAGAACAGGGATCCACTATGTAGCAAAAGGGATAGAATACGGTTCCGGTAGGAGGGACAGAGCAGGTTGCCTGAGATGTATAGAGAGTCAGTACAGCACAATAGCTACGGACTTAGAAAGATCTGGATTCTATTACTGTTTTCCTGCGTCCTGGCAATAGAAAGCTCTGCAAAGGCTTAAAGCCTTACCATCAGCTTGATCATATTTAAAGTGGAGAACATAATCATATACATCCTTAGAACGGGTAAAAATGAGTCAGATCATGACTTCAGTGTATATGATGACTTTTATATATAACATGTAATCTATGTATGCCTATCCTTTTTTCCTTTCTTTATTTGAAGAATAATTATTTTTATTAATGTGAATTAATCATACAATTTAGTGGGTTTCATGTGATATTTCCATAAAATGTATCATGCACTGACCATGTTTACTCTTCCTTTCTTGAACCTTCATCCATTCTGTTCTCGGAAACATGAAAAGCTCAAAATGCTGGATGATGTTATAAAGAGGCAAGAGATATAATCTTTAAAACAGGAACATTTTACTTGTTTAAGGACAATGGGTTTCTGAAAATAGGATATAATAAGAATGGCAGGATACTGGAAAAAAAGAATAAATTGATAACAAACAAGCTTATCTTCAGTGAGAGACAATATTGCCAACATGACGGAATCTATAATCTCCACATGAGCCCAAGGGTATGTCTTTAAAAGATTGCTTAAATTATGTTAACAGAAGTGGGAAGACCCACTCTTAAGTCTGGCTGACATTACTCCAGGGGCTAGAGTCCTGGATTAGAGGAGGGGGGGAAGGAGTGGGGAAGGAGAGAGAGAGGCACAGAGAGAGAGAGAGAGAGAGAGAGAGAGAGAGAGAGAGAGAGAGTGCTGAGTACTACATCAACCCCTCCTCCCTAACTATGAATGTCCTGAGACCAGTTGCCTCTGGCTCCTGCCATTATGACTGTCCCATAATGATAGACTGCACTTTGTGACTGTAAACTAAAAGAAGCCCTTACTCTTTGAATTGTTAGGTCGGGCATTTTGTGTCAGCAATGAGGAAAGTAGCGCATTCATATGATATCTTAAATAGCCTCTGCTTAAAGAATCAGGAAAGCTTGAGATTTTCATGTGACAAGTCCTCCTGGATTTGATGTAAATAGAAGCCAAACTTCTTGTGAGTGTCTGGTAAAATCTCCCTACCTAAAGTTGAGAAGATGTGAAGAAAATATTTTTTTTCTAAAGCATGATATATCTGTTTCAGGAGTTTCAAAATAGTTTGAGAAATCAATAAGAAGTAAGTTTGTTGTTTTTCTGTGCTTGCTGATAGTTGTTAATTGTAATGTGATTCTGACACACGAAATTCCTTGATGTTATGGAGAAAATCATACCCCCACCCTGATAAAATACATATATTACACTTGTAACTCCATGTGACATTGTAGTTACAAATGGGTCTTAAAAGTTTAATTCATGTTATACAGGGCCTTTGGCTGTGGACTCTAATCCAATACAGTTGATGTCTTTACAAGGGGAAATTAGAAAATAGATACATAGTGAAGTTCATGTATAGGTATTAAAGAAAAAAGAGAGGATTTATGGGTCCTATTGATACTTTGATCTCCTTCTTCTGGCCTCTAGCTTGGAAGGAAAACACATTTCTGTTTTTTAAACCATTAGTCTGTTTATACTAAAAATCACCCCCTGTCCTAAAATAAATACACTTGGTACCACACTGTGAGAGCTTAATTTAGATAATTTAAGATGCTAAACTGAATGAGTACTAAATATTTGAATAGTTTTATTGGGGCTATTTTTTAAAGCATTTTGAGTTTCATTATTAAATGACCCACCTCATTAAGCAAAGCCTGATGCATACAGAAGGTGAAGGTTTGGAGAAAGAGGTGTGGAAAAAGCACAGCATCTGGGGCTTTCATTTTTGTTTTTGTTTTTGTCTTTGTTGTTGTTGTTTTAGTTTTTTATTAATTTATTCTTGTTACATCTCAATGGTTATCCCATCCCTGTATCCTCCCATTCTTCCCTCCCTCCCATTTTCCCCTTATTCCCCTCCCCTATGAATGTTCCTGAGGGGATTTCCTCCCCCTGTATATGCTCATAGGGTATCAAGTCTCTTCTTGGCTACCTGCTGTCCTTCCTCTGAGTGCCACCCGGTCTCCCCCTCCAGGGGACATGGTCAAATATGAGGCACCAGAGTACCTGTGAAAGTCATACCCCACTCTCCACTCAACTATGGAGAATGTTCTGTCCATTGGCTAGATCTGGGTAGGGGTTTAAAGTTTACCGCCTGTATTGTCCTTGGCTGGTGCCTTAGTTTGAGTGGGACCCCTGGGCCCAAATCTGCCTATCATAATGTTCTACTTGTAGGTTTCTAGGACCCTCTGGATCCTTCTACTTTGCTATTCTCCCATGTTTCTCTCATCTAGAGTCCCAATAGGATGTCCTCTCCTCTGTCTCAGTTTCCTGGTAAGTGGAGGCTTTCGTGGGACATGTCCCTTGGGCTAGTATGCAGATATAAGTGAGTATATACCATTTGAGTCTTTCTGCTTCTGGGTTAACTCACTCATTATAATCATTTCTAGCTCAATCCGTTTGTCCACAAATTTCAGGAATTCCTTGTTTTTAATAGCTGAGTAGTATTTCCTAGTGTATATGTATCACAGTTTCTTTATCCATTCTTCTACTGATGGACACTTAGGCTGTTTCCATGTTCTGGCTATTATGAATAAGGCTGCTATGAACATGGTTGAGCAAATGTTCTTGTTGTGTGATGGAGCATCTTCTCGGTATATTCCAAGGAATGGAATAGCTGGGTCTTGAGGAAGCCCTATTCCCATTTTTCTAAGGTAGCACCAGATAGATTTCCAAAGTGGCTGTACTAGTTTGCATTCCCACCAGCAATGAAGGAGTGTTCCTCTCTCCCCACATCCTCACCAGCATGTGCTGTCACTTGAATTTTTTATCTTAGCCATTCTGATGGGTGTAAGATGGAATCTCAGAGTTGTTTTGATTTGCATTTCCCTGATGACTAAGGAGGTTGAGCATTTCCTTAAGTGTTTCTCAGCCATTTGATATACCGCTGTTGAGAATTCTCTGTTTAGTTCCAAGCCCCATTTCTCAATTGGGTTATTTGGTTTGGTGGTGTTTAATTTCTTGAGTTCTTTATATATTTTGAATATTAGACGTTTGTCAGATGTAGGGTTGGTGAAGAACTTTTCCCAGTCTGTAGGCTGTCGCTTGTTCTTTTGACAGTGTCTCCTGTCTTACAGAGGCTTCTCAGCCTCATGAGGTCCCATTTATTAATTATTGACATTAAGGCCTGGGCTGTTGGTGATCTGTTCAGGAAGTTATCTCCTGTGCCAATATGTTCCAGGCTCTTCCGCACTTTTTCTTCTAAGTGACTTAATGTCTCTGGTTTTATGTTGAGGTCTTTAATCCTCTTGGATTTGAGTTTTGTGCAGGGTGACAAATATGGGTCCAGTTGCATTTTTTCACACATAGACCTCCAGTTAGACCAGCACCATTTGTTGAAGATGCTATCCTTTTTCCATTGAATAGATTTGGCTTCTTTGTCAAAAATCAAGTGACCATATCTGTGTGGATTCATATCTGGGTCTTCAATTTGAGTCCACTGATCAACCAGCCTGTTGCTGTGTCAGTACCATGCTGTTTTAATTAATATTGCTTTATAGTACAGTTTGAGATCATGTAAGGCGATTCCTCTGGAGCACCTTATATTGTACAAGATTGTTTTAGCTATTCTGGGTTTTTTGTTTTTCCATATGAAGTTCAGAATGAATTTCAATGTCTTAAGAAATTGTGTAGGTATTTTGATTAGGGATTGCATTGGATCTGTAGATTGCTTTTGGTAGGATGGCCGAGTTACTACTGTGTTAATTCTCCTGATCCATGAGCAAAGAAGATCATTCCATCTTCTCATGTCCATCTTAATCTCCTTCCTTCAGAGTTTTGAAATTTTTTTTCAAAACAATCCTTCACTTGCTTAGTTAGAGTAACTCCTAATATTTATATTGCTTGTGGCTAATGTGAAGGTGTGGTTTCCGAATTTCTTCCTCTGCAAGCTTGTCATTGTGTATAGGAAGGCTACAGACTTTGTGAGTTAATTTTTGTATCAGCCCATTTGCTGAAGGTGTTTATCAGCTGTAAGAGTTCTCTGGTGGAATTTGAGGGTCACTCATGTACACTATCATATCATCTGCAAATAGGGATAATTTGACTTCCTCCTTTCCCATTTGGATACCCCTGATCTCCTTGTGTTGTCTTATTGCTCTGGCTAGAACTTCGAGTACTATATTGAAGAGATATGGAGAGAGTGGGCAGCCTTGCCTTGCTCCCGATTTTAGAGGAATTTCCTTGAGTATCTCACCATTTACTTTAATTTTGGCTATTGGCTTGCTGTATATAGCCTTTATTATGTTGAGGAAAGTGCCTTGTATCCCCGATCTCTCTAAAACTTTAAACATGAATGGGTGTTGGATTTTATCAAATGCTTTCTCTGCATCTAAAGAGATGATCATGTGGTTTTTAATTTTCAGTTTGTTTATATGGTGGATTACATTGATGGATTTCCATATATTAAACCATCCCTGCATACCTGGAATGAAGCCTACTTGGTTATGATGAATGATATCTTTGATGTGTTCTTGTATTTGTTTTGCCAGTATTTTATTTAGTTTTTTTTGCATCGTTGTTCATAAGAGAAATTGGTCTGAAATTCTCTTTCTTTGTTGAGTCTTCGTGAGGTTTAGGTATCAATGTGACTATGGCCTCATTATGAATTTCATAATGTTCCATCCATTTCTATCTTTTGGAGTAGCTTGAAGAGTATCGGTATTAGCTTGCCCTTGAAGGTCTGGTAGAATTCTGCACTGAAACCATCTGGCCCTGGGCTTTTTTTTGGTTGGGAGACTATCAATGATTGCTTCTATTTCTGTAGGGGAAATGGGACTATTTATCTTGTTTATCTGTTCTTCACTCAATTTTGGCAAGTGAAATTGATCAAGAAAATCGTCCATTTCCCTTAGATTTTCAAATTATGTGGCATATATGCCTTCAAAGTAGGATCTTATGATTCTGTGTATTTCTTCAGTGTCTGTTGTTATGTCTCCCTTTTTGTTTCTGATTTTGTTGATTTCAATACTGTCTCTCTGCCTTTTAGTTAGTTTGGCTAACGGTCTGTCTATCTTACTGATTTTCTCAAAGAACCAGCTCTTGGTTTTGTTGATTCTTTGGACTGTTTTCTTAGTTTCTAATTTGTTAATTTCAGCCCTGAGTTTGATTATTTCCAGAAGTCTACTCCTTTTGGGTGTTTCTGCTTCTTCTTCTTCTTTTTTTTTTTCCCTAGGGCTTCCAGTTGTGTGATTAAGATGCTTATGTGCAATGTTTCCAATTTCTTTTTAAAGGCACTTAGTGCTATGAATTTTCCTCTTAGCACTGCTTTCAATGTATTCCACAAATTTGGGTACATTGTTCCTTCATTTTCATTGAATTTCAGAAACTCCTTGATTTCTTTCTTTATTTTCTTTCCCTGACCCAGGTGTCATTTTAGCAGAGAGTTGTTTAGTTTCCACGTACGTGTAGCTTTTTGTTATTTCTGTTGTTGTTGAATTGCAGCCTAAGAGCATGGTGATCTGATAGGATACAAGGTATAATTTTAATCCTCTTGTATCTGTTGAGGCTTGTTTTGTGACCTACGATGTGATCAATTTTGGAGAAGGTTCCATGGGGTGCAGAGAAGGAGGTATATTCTTTCTTGTTTGGGTGAAAGGTTCTATAGATATCTTTTAGATCTATTTGACCCATGGCATTGGTTAATGATGTTATTTCTTGGATTAATTTCTGTTTCACTGACTTATTCTTCAGTGAGAGTGGGGTGTTGAAGACTCCCACTATTATTGTGTGGTGATCAATGTGTGGTTTAAGCTTTTTTAGCAGATCTTTTACAAATGTGGGTGCCCTTGTATTGGGAGCATAGACATTCAGAATTGTGATGTCATCTTGGTTGACTTTACCTTTGATGAGTGTGAAGGGTCCTTCCTCATCCCTTTTGATTAATTTTGGTTGAAAGTCTATTGTGTTCAATATTAAAATGTGCAGGGGCATGCAGGTCCTCCACACCCTGGTCCCTCCGAACCGTGTAGTACTCCTGCTGCCCTGGTGTGGGGACCTCTGTGTTCCTGGCTCAGAAATCTGTGCAATTCCCTGAATTGTTGACTGGAGCTTCCAAACATGGTCCACACTGCTCGCCACCATCTTGGATGTCCCCTTGTTTTGGTTTTTTAGAGAGGGCTTTATGATGTCATTCGGGCTAGCCTCCAATTTGCAGCCCTCTTACTTCAGCCTTCTTTGTGCTCCAAATGCAGGCTGTAGATAAGTACAGCACCCAGCCTTCCTCTTAAATCATTGTACTGAGACAATAACTGGTCCTGACTCAGTATCCGTACTCCTTCCTCCCATTCCTCCTCCCATAATTAAGCTCAGCCTCTCTGATGAAGACAGAATCATGGATTGTGGACATTTTTTCAATGCCATATTACTGGCATATTTGGAACATTCTAAATGGATCTAAGAGCTGGGGCAAGTACAATGCCGGAATCAGTTTCCTACAATAGTTATCTATTATGGCTCCAGGTCGTCCAGTATCCCCTTGATATTGATGGACACCTACTGGGCTATTTTCTTGCATCATAGAATTTCAAAGTTATCTTGTTGTGTGCTGACAATGGCATATTTAAAGTGGTAACAGGAAAATAGTGATCTGGGAACAGTCAGTCTCGATAAAAATTTTTACTGCCTAAAATGAAACCCTCCATGAGTTTTAACCTATTTATTGGTCTGGGATCAATGTCTCCTACTGAGACCTGAGACCATAGCCTTGGGTAATTTGTTTCATCTCCCTGTGGGTGGATATCCCTACCTCAGGGCCTCTAAAGGAAGTGATGGCTTAAGGAAAGATGTGATTTTTTTTTCCAGATAACTTTGTCATAATACCATCAGCCTACTATTTTCGTTCTGTTTCTTTGACCTTCCCAATCATGTCATCATTTCTGAGCAATAAGAAAAAGTTGAGAGTATTTAAGCAAGGTTTGTTATGGTAAGATTTGCATTTAAAATGCCATAAGGTAGGCAGACCGGATGATAGAAGTCATTGGGACAGAGACCCATTGAGGCCACTCTAGTCTTCCTTTTATTTATTTTTATAAATGTTTCCATTTTTAAAATGCTTCCATTAATTTTATAAGTAATTATCACATGCTTTTTGTATTGTTCATTTCAGATTTGGAGATATGCCGATTGCAAGATAATTCCTACATCCCATGCTCAGGAAACATCTCAGAGGAGAGAAGAAAAAGATTGTTAAGAGCCAGAGGACCAACAACTCTTCTGTGAGATTGTACCTTTTACTTAAGACAGGATAGTTACACCCATAAAGTCTTAACAGCATAGTTGCCTAAAGAGAACATGAACAATTCCATTGCTAATTAACATCCCAGCATATATGGGGGAAATATCACAGGACTCCACACTTAGATGAAGAGGAATAGGTAATTACAATTGCTGAGAGTGGAAGAATTAGTCTTCCACAAGGCTGAACGCCCTGATTATTGAACCTACACCATGTTGTCATCCCTAGAAACATATACACATAGGCAATACTGATTGGACTAAGCAGGTTGTATTTATATGTATGCACAACAACAATGTTTTAAAAAGAGGAAACTATGAATTTTTTTTTTATTAATTTATTCTTGTTACATCTCAATGTTTATCCCATCCCTTGTATCCTCCCATTCCTCCCCCCCCCCATTTTCCCATTATTCCCCTCCCCTATGACTGTTCCTGAGGGGGATTACGTCCCCCTATATATTCTCATAGGGTATCAAGTCTCTTCTTGGCTACTTGCTGTCCTTCCTCTGAGTGCCACCAGGTCTCCCCCTCCAGGGGACATGGTCAAATGTGAGGCACCAGAGTATGTGAGAAAGTCGTATCACACTCTCCACTCAACTGTGGAGAATATTCTGACCATTGGCTAGATCTGGGAAGGGGTTTAAAGTTTACCTCCTGTATTGTCCTTGGCTGGTGCCTTAGTTTGAGCGGGACCCCTGGGCCCAAATCTGCCTATCATATTGTTCTACTTGTAGATTTCTAGGACCCTCTGGATCCTTTTATTTTGCTGTTCTCCCATGCGTCTCTCATTTAGAGTCCCAATAGGATGCCTTCCCCTTTGTCCCAGTTTCCTGGTAAGTGAAGGCTTTCGTGGGACATGCCCCTTGGGCTAGTATGCAGATATAAGTGAGTATATACCATTTGATTCTTTCTGCTTCTGGGTTAACTCACTCATTATGATCATTTCTAGCTCAATCCATTTATCCACAAATTTCGGGAATTCCTTGTTTTTAATAGCTGAGTAGTATTCCATAGTGTATATGTACCACAGTTTCTTTATCCACTCTTCTACTGAGGGACACTTAGGCTGTTTCCATGTTCTGGCTATTATGAATAAGGCTGCTATGAACATGGTTGAGCATCTTCAACAAATGGTGCTGGTCTAACTGGAGGTCTATGTGTAAAAAAATGAAACTGGACCCATATTTGTCACCTTGCACAAAACTCAAATCCAAGTGGATTAAAGACCTCAACATAAAACCAGAGACACTAACTCACTTAGAAGAAAAAGTGGGAAAGAGCCTGGAACATATTGGCACAGGAGACAACTTCCTGAACAGAACACCAACGGCCCAGGCCTTAATGTCAACCATTAATAAATGGGACCTCATGAGGCTGAGAAGCTTCTGTAAGGCAGGAGACATTGTCAAGAGAACAAAGCGACAGCCTACAGACTGGGAAAAAATCTTCACCAACCCTACATCTGACAAAGGTCTAATATCCAAAATATATAAAGAACTCAAGAAATTAAACACCACCAAACCGAATAACCCAATTGAGAAATGGGGCTTGGAACTAAACAGAGAATTCTCAACAGAGGAGTATCAAATGGCTGAGAAACACTTAAAGAAATGCTCAACCTCCTTAGTCATCAGGGAAATGCAAATCAAAACAACTCTGAGATTCCATCTTACACCCATCAGAATGGCTAAGATCAAAAATTCAAGCGACACCACATGCTGGCGAGGATGTGGGGAGAGAGGAACACTCCTTCATTGCTGGTGGGAATGCAAACTAGTACAGCCACTTTGGAAATCTATCTGGTGCTATCTCAGAAAAATGGGAATAGGGCTTCCTCAAGACCCAGCTATCCCACTCCTTGGAATATACCCAGAAGATGCTCCAGCACACAACAAGAAACTATGAATTTTAAAGGACTCATGGAAGTAACTAGGACATGGCAGTGTCAAAAAGATACATTTGATATGATCATATTTTAATGACAGAAAAAGGACAAGTATAAAACCCCTAATGCAAGACTGTGCATGGTTTTGTTGAGGAAATAAGAAGTAAGTGGGTGGGGCTACATTACATATCAAGAAGGGAGACAGTAGATGCATTGTGAAGACTAGAAACAGTAGGTAGAGGAAGTAGATTCTATAGGGATTTAAAATATGTTGGGCATACATGGTATGTGTAATATTGTTTCAGTTTCATCACTTTATGGTTCTCAGTTTCCTCATCACTCCTGAGTGATGGGAAGCTGTCGATTTGAGCAACGGTATGGCAAAGGCTAACTTAGAAAGAGACGAAAGGGCCAGAGTCAAGACAGCAAATGAGCAGCTCTGATGAGAATGAAGATTAGGGACTCAAGAAGAAAGCCAGCTGGGCGGCTCGGATGTTCTCAGTGGCCATGCTGAACAGACATCCGGATGCAGAAGTGTCTATTTCAATTGACCCTAATATACCTACAGATTTCTCAGTGCATCTGTGTAATCCAGTTGATGCTGTACTAATGTACACACTACCACAAGATGGCAGCAGCAGCATTGAGGGCAAAGGAGAAGCTTTACCTTGTAGCCAGATGTTGACCCCATTTTAGAATGCCCCTTCCTGAGATCACTGACAGCTACTCTGGCAGCTCTATATTTGGCAAGAAGCCATCTGCTTTTCCTGGCACCTGATGAGGGATTTGGGCTTCATAGCTGCACCAGTGAGATAGCATCTTATCATTTTCGTCATCCGGAAGTAATGGGATCAAACGCAATTGGTTCCTGTGAAGTAATTTTGGATCCAGTCATCACCATCATCCTAAACATGAGCTCAGTGGTGATTATGAGCTGAAAATTGGGATAAACTTTTTCCATGCAGGATATGGTCTCATGCTCATGACAGTCTGTGGTCCTATCACTCTCTTATTAAGTTAGTGAGAACCAAACCAAAGAAAGTTGCTCAACTCCATGCAAAGTAGGCTCTTTGTCTCAGAATATGCCCAGGCACACTATACTCCAGCCAGAGAGGTTGACTGACAAAACTACATGCCTAATGATGCTCCATTCGTTATCAAAGCACAGTGCCAACAACCTCACTCTTCTTACTTTAGACTCTTAGCTGTTTACTCCAGGAACTAGGAAGTGCTTCTGTGAAGCTTTTACTTAATTCTCAACATAACTTGAATATTTTAAAATAGCAATAGAGTAGCTGAACAGGGATTCAAATCTGTGACTAGTTTGCTCTTTTGCTCTAAGTCTTAGCATGCAAACTGCCCCTGCAAAGAGCAGCAAAGGGGGCAAGATCACATATAAAAGATGTAGTTTGGTATGGGGGTTCCAAAGTGCCATCATGTGACAGGGGAAGAATTTGAACCAAATATTTCAGTGTGAAGTTTTGGGCAGCCTCATTTTTTTAAATGTTAGAGAAAGCGTTTTGCTCATCTGAACACTTGACTACAAAGTGTGAAGCTTCCTCAGCATTGTCAAAAACAAGAGTATAAGAAGCGTGTGAGGAATTTTCAACTTCCCAAGTCCATCCTCTGTCCTGAGAAGTGTGTGTGTGTGTGTGTGAGTGAGTGCATGTATGCTGTGCATTTTCTAAATCCCAATAAAAGCCTTTAAAAGTAAAAACTCGAGAAAGTGAAACTGGTTTAAAATTTTATTTTATTTAAGAAGAGAATGTTATGTCAAGCTGTAAGTTATAAAGATTAATGATACATTTCACACACACGAATATACACACATCTTCAAACCAGTGCACAGTAGGTGATCATATTTGGATGTATAACATTAGCAATTTTCTAGATATTTTTTGTTGTCTAGTGAAGTAAGTAAACTTGCCAAACTATGTACACACACACACACACACACATACACACACACACACTCACTCACTCACACCAATTCATATTTTCATAAGCAGGTTATAGACAAAAGAAAAATCAGAAGCCAAATTTATGTTCTGATTTTTTTTCACTTCTCTGGTGATTTGACTATGCCCTATATCCAATCTTGGACCTTTAGAGTTTGCACACTTGCTCTGCATCTCAGTGGCTTCACTTACTCTGCATTCCATTGTCTTTTTCCCAACCAGGCCTTAGGTTTTTTCACTCTGTTTTTTTTTTTTTTTTTTTTCTCTCACAGATAGCACAGTCAGACTTCAGGACATACTGCTGAGAAAGGAAGGAAGTAGATTCAGCTTCATTTCTATAAGAAAATGGAAGGCTAAAATAACATGAACATACAAGTGAGTCACAAAAATGGCCCTGCTTCAAGCTTCTCACCTGATACCAACCACATCTCCTACGAAGGAGACTCTTAGGCCAAATTTGACTGGTGGAGCTTTAGGCTGCAAGAGTCCAGGTGTTATGTGTTCTCAATACTGATTCATGCTGAGTATTTCTGGAGGCTAGGTATTTTGTGTAGATGTCCTTTTTGTCTTCCCTACTAGTCACAGGTATTCATCCATGTAATGTTGACTTAAAAAACTAATTCAGTCATTCTGTCTTCTCCCCTCTTCATGTGAGTGTATTTTTCATTCAGTTTAATTGATTTGTGAATACAGTGAGTTGCTGGTTCGAAGCCTAGGCAGAGAGATCTGTGTCTATAAATGAATGATTGTTCTGAAATAAAATCAGTAGCCAACATCACGCCACCAAGCTATGTTTGCACTTTTCAAACTAACTGACTCTTGGAAGCCAGTTTCTAGACCATTGGCCCCTTTTTCTGTCTCGACTCTTATGTTTTCGTCACTGTACAGTACCAACTGTTCCTTTCACCTTCTTCCTCAATGCTTCATAACAGGAATGTGTCCTAAACAGATGCTGAGATCTTTCCAGAAGTTTCAGAAAAATAAAATAAATATCTTAGAGAAAAACTGATCTTAACTTTGGGAGGCTCTTTAGCCTTTACTACATAAGTGCAGGGATGATTCGATTTCATGTCGTCTCTCTTCTAAGGACATTATGTCTAAACTGACTCCCATATACTCACCACAGGAGAAAAGCCAGGCTACATGTCCCCATGCCCTGCATGAAAGGAAAGGGATTGAACTTTGTTTCTTGAGTGTGAAGTTGTTCCCTCAACCTAGAGTATTTGAATGAGGTGACACAGAGCATTACGGAGCTCATGACAGTTATTGAGCAACAAGAGAATAAAACTCATTCTAACTTGAGCAATCCTTAAAGAAAGCAGCCAGAACATTGCTCCCCACTCTCTTCTGACCCATGTCAGCAAAGCACACCCTAGCTGTCCCACCACACCAGGAACCCTAGTATCACCCAGACTTTCTAGCTTTTAACATCTTCCACCACTTAAATTAATTTGCAAGGTCTCTTAATTCCATTTTGAGTTACCCTTTCCATTTCCAATCTTACCCATCCCCTACCACTCAATAGCAGGAGGGCTGCTGATGTCCCTCTCCTCGATTGTCACTGTAGCCTTCTGACTAGTATCTGCTCTTCTATCTCACTATGTGCTGCAGTCTATTGTATACATAGTAGCCAGGGTGTGTGCTTTTAAAAATACATATTGAATGATGGTGATCTTGGGATAAACCTACTCATGTCTTCACATTACAATTTAGTTCCAGTCCAAGCTGGACCTGGTAAGAACTGCAAAGATATTTGTGGTAGAGGTGGGAGCATAACGAGGGGATGCTGAGCACCTCATGGTTGTCATCGGCAGGTATTTCATTGTACCTCCTCTCGTGGGCGCTGCTTTCTTATAGACATCACTCTTCTGTACTTCATCACTGAATATTGCTGTTTCCTCTGAAGCTTTGTCTGTGAGGGGAGGTATGGGGTTCAATGCATCAAGTCTCAATTCAAGAACAAATTTGCTTGAAGATTTCCTTATTTGAAATTTGTTACGTAGAATTCACCTTCCCAATGTCTATCCCATCCAAATTTTTATTTAACATGCTTTTTAACTCATAATTTCTAATATTTAAATATTTACCTCTTGAGTCAAAAATGTTGTATAGATGCTTGGCTCTAAGCAAAGGTGTATGAAAGCATATGATGGAATTCTTGTTATTTTTATTCATCATTGGCTGACATAGTTTATAGCACTTTGGAGATGTTTATATACAGAAGAGAAAGGTGTCGTGGATGGAAGGAAGGGACTAAGAACAAATTAATGAATGAATGGAAGAAGGGAGTGAAGAATATAGAAAAAATAATAATTAGATGAGCCTTTAAGTTAGTAATACTCATCATTCCTTTGTATATTGAGCCACATGAATTAAATTATATCAAGGAGTTCTGTGTGATATTAAGGACATCCACAGTAAAATGCTCTGAGGATGACAATCATTAAGGCAAGCTAATAGCCCTCTGTTGCCCACCTCTCCAAAGACACCTTCAACCATGCTCAAATCATACTTCTTGTGGATTATTTCCTAACCTGAGTCCCGTCCTCTGCTGACCACACCTGATTTCTATTTCTTTGGCTTCATCCATGCTTACCCTCAGCCATTTCTTCAGTACTCTTCCATAGTGCTCCATTTACCTAACTTGTGAGTTACATATCTTATTTCTACGTTATTATGAAATTCTGTGTGTTTCTCTTGACTGTGAGATAACAATACACAACCTTGATAGCATTGCTTTGCAAGTCTCCCTTCTAATTTGGTTATAAGCTTCCCAGTGGGATATGTGGTCTTATTCACTATAGCACCAGCACTTAGCAAAATAACTGACAATGAGTAAATACTGTCTGAGACTCAAGAACATGAGTAAACAATGAATACACAATTTAAGGCAGATTATCTTCACCATAGGAGCTGCATTCTCCATGTTCATTAGTATCTACTGTAGAAAGAATAGTAAGCATTCATTTGCATGACATATACCTTTACATCAGCGGCTAGTACTCTAAAATATTGTTTTATCTTTGCCCTTTTGATCCAGTCAGACTCCAAACACATGTACACTGCTCATCAAGAAAAGCCACCAGGATTTACACAGAGACATCTTGTGCCTCGGCAAGAGAAGGGTCCTTAATTTAGTCTGACAACTTCTTTTAAGTAGCCAAAGTGAATTGGAAATCTTCCCTTGAGACATTCATTGGGAAATACCGTTTGGATTAGTTTAATAACAGAATGTCAACTGATGTCCAAACAAAGCAGTGATCCATGCCTCTTTTTCCTTACAAATGAAGTCACCCTGAAGAGGCCAGCCTCAGTTCTTGCTAATATGCATTCTCACAGCCATGACAGCAGCCAGGGAACTGCTTTAAACTACAGACTTGGCATCTATGGTCTTTAAAAAAAACTGACCCTGACTTTTCTGATCTTAAAACACTGAAAGAAATCCCACTAACTAGGATTGTCTTCAAAATATACTAGAGAGGAGAGAGAAGCAGAAGGGGAAATTCTAATAATGGTGGAAGTATGTTTAAGACCAATCAATGAGGAAAGGTCATTATACATTAAAATGGAACTAATAACAGAATGAGAAACCTGGCTAACCTAGAAAGGCCTCATATGTGAGAGGAAGGATGACATGTTTGTCTACAGGTTATAGAGGTCAACAAGAACATACTTAATAAAAAACCAGTCCAATTTGGAATAGATAAAAGTATATCAAAACTTAATGTTTATTATGAATGTTAGAGAAGTAAATATCAGAATGCAAAAGTAGGTCAAACTTTTCTCAATGGAAAATAATTATGTCCACCTCACATCTTCCTGCTTCCTACCTTTGCTACTATCTAGATTTCCTATTAATAAACTCAGTCATTACCTCCTAAAAAAAACTTGCTGCTTATATTCCTTGTCCAAACAAATAATACAATATGATTTCCTTGTTCCTCCACATGAGGAAGGAAGAGCCAACCGCCTGAGGACTCCAAGATAAAAAATGGTGGGCTGTCTTGGAATGTAGGTAGAGAAGCAGAAATATGGACTAGTACATCCTAGCATAACAAAGGAAGCCACCAGATGCAGAGCTGAACAGCCACTGACTCACCAACTAAGGACACTGAGGGTGGCTCATTCCACCTCCCCAGGTCTGACAAAATCTTCCTGAAAATGATTATTCTAAACAGTGGATGGGTAGCTTCTAAATTAATAAAGGATAGTAAAGTGTTGTGCCCCAAATCTGCCTTTTTCCATGGAAAACAGTGTAGGGATCAAGGACAAAGACAATACTGACACAGTGTATAACTCAAATTAAAAAAGACAGCTATCTGATGTACATCTTAATGAATCAGATGTCAAAATTGTGTGACAAAGGCTTTCAAGAGGTAGTTGTAACAAAAGTGCTTTAGAGGCCACATACATTCTCAGGGCTGGAGAGATGGATCAATAGTTAAGAGCACACATTGATCTTACAGGGGATCCAAGTCCAGTTCCCAGCACTGATATCAGGTAGCTCACAGCTGCCTTACCTCCAGCTCAAGAAGTATTTCATGTCTCAGGTCTGTGAGCACCTGCATTCACATGCACACACCCATACAGAGACACACAAACATATGCATAGTATAAAATGAAATAAATCTTTAAAAGGTCTTTATTCTTGGCATAGTGAATGAAAGATGGGCAATTTCAGTATAAGACACCATACTATTAGCTATGTACCTAAAAATATCTGTAACACAATTAAATAAGTGCATAGATTAAATGAAAATTTCCCTCCTGAAAATTAGACATAAAAACATGATCTAAAATATAGAAATAAATTACATATATGATATAATATCACAAAATATATATTATTTATTATATATTATATAATATGAACATATTTCCACCATTATTTGCACTTACCCTCTTCTTGTCCTCTCTCATCTAGGTCATCACTTCATATTTATATAATATGTCAAATTATATAATATATTATCATAAATCATAAAGTATATACTGATATATATTAATATGTATATAAATATACATATAAAGTATGTATATAATACTTTAAAAGCATATATACAACTTTCAGCACTTTAAATATAGCATGAAGAGGGAGAAAAGACAATCTTCACATGGAGAGAAAACACCTAAAAATTTCTCTCTAGCAATAATATTACATTTAAGAAATCAAAACAACTTACCAAAATTCAATAGTTAAAAATAACAAAAGGGTGAGTTTGGGCGTGTTTATGGTACTAGGGCTCTAAGTTATGAAAGTGTGGATGGCACTTGAAGGGATGACAATAGCTTAATAGAGGTGGAGGGGATATTGGGGGGAAGGTGCAGTAATCACAATGCTCATTAGACATGTATGAAATTATGAAAGACAAACTCAAAGGTTGATAAATAATAACAGATAGAAATTTTCTGATGAGAATACACAAATAATAAGCAGTGTGAAAGGCAGCACTGAGAGGCACTATCCATCAGAAAGAAGCACATTAAGACAACTGTGTTACATCACCACACAATGTCAGCATCAGTGATATTAATAAAGAAAAATTGTGACAGTCCAAATGCTGGAAGTGAAGAAAAGAAAATAAACAGTTTAATCAAAGTTGTTGCAAATGAACAGTGAGTGTTAGAATTTACTGTAAAATGAATCAAAATGATCCTACACCCAGGAAACTGCTTATTTGACAGCAAAAACTCATTTTCCCTCAAAGCTCCATGCTCAGACATTCACAGGATCTATGTATGTGATAGCGCCAGACTGGAATGAGCCTGGATGACCTTCAACAGATAAGTCACTAGCAATCTGGTGCATATACACTATGGAGTACTGCTCAGCAGTACAAAGTACAGCAACAATTTAGAAGAATCTCTAAGGAGTTTTTCTGTGTGGAAAGAGGCAATTCCAGAAGGTTTTATACTGTATTACTCTGTGTACATAATACTTTGACAAGACACTTGAGAAAGGGAGGGGAAATTATTGATTATTGTCCTGTCTTTTAGCTACATGGGATTCCAGGTATAAATGTCCTCTCCTAGCATGGCGAAGATGCTTACCTGCAAAGAACCTAAGAAATGTAGTTAAATACAACAAGATAGTTGTGAAAGAGAATATACAGATCAAGTAATATTCTCTGCCTCAAAATGGAAGGTTCCTGACACAAATATAAAACTGTTCATTCTACAAAGAGACATTAAATTTTAAAAAAGGAATAAATGTATTGATATCATCTGATATCAATAAGCCCACTGTCACCTTGATGGTATGAATTTAAATGTGAATTTAATTTTTTTTTTACAGGATCGGTGAGATGGCTCATTAGGTAATGTTCCTTACTAGTGAGCTTAACAATCTAAATTCAGTCTCTCAGACCCACATGGTAGAAGGAAAGAACAAACTCCTCTAAATTGTCCTCTGACATCCACATGTATGCTAACACAAGTATGTTCCCTCACACAAATACACAAAAATAGACCAACATCTTTTTTTTTCCTTCTAGACATTAGTTACCTGAACGCTCAATTCATTAGACCCTAGGCATTCAATATGTTGAAATGTTTTATATATATATATGTGTGTGTGTGTGTGTGTGTGTGTGTGTGTGTGTGTGTGCCTTAGATGGTAAAGTGCATCTCCTTAGATGACAAATTGCAACAGTAAATCAGGTCAGCTATTTTCTTTAAATCCATGTCCTACCACATATGGCCTACATACATGGTAAAACACCAATGCACAGCTGTGGTCCTCAGTCTGGGTGGCATTTGACAATGACTGGAGACATTTTGGGTCATCTCTAATTGGAAAAGTATGGCTACCATCTCATGGATGCAAGGCATGCTTGCTGTTAATTCTTCTGACATGCAAGGAAAGAGTCCCTGGATTAACTACTAGCAGTGAGAAAACTGAACATTTTCATAGTGTAATATATAAGGACTGATCCATGAGATCAATTGTTCACATAGGACAAGCAGCCATGGTACATCCCGCTACATGATCGGTGATGTCAATGTGATACACAGAGTCAGCACCCACAATGCCTATAACGTGTGCGATCCTGTTAACCTCCATGAAAATCAGACTTTTCACCTCTGAAGTGTGAGTCAGCACAGCTCACGGGCATGAGTGGATTTTAAATGGCATGTTAAAATAGTACTTTTCATGCTTCATGGAGCATGACCTCAACAGATGGCACATTCCAAGTTGAGTTGGAAATAGAATACCATAGGCAAATGACTGGGGGCACTGGTGTCACACACGAGGATGAAAAAAGTGGACACTGTCATCCAGACTGAGTCTATCCTGGAGATTTGGAAAGGTCCTTGGGAATAATCTGAGTTTAAATTATATTAGCCTGGTAAAGAGCAGGTGATGTGCAGCATGTGTGTGCACATATGCAAGTCAGAGGATAACCTAGAGTGACGGGCCTTAGTTTTCAATCTTGGTTGAGCAGGACCTTCTTTTTGTTGCTTCATATGGTGCTGTGTACTCCAGCTTGTTTGGCCTGCAAGCTCTGAAGGATTTGACTATCCCCACATCCCATCTCCTCATAGAAGAGACGGGGACTACAGACCTGCGCTACTTTTCTAAGCTTTTATGTAGGTTCTGGAGAATTGAACTCAGGTATGCATCTTAAGTGCTTTACCCTCTGAGCTATGCTCCCTCGCCTAGAATAGCTGGTTTGAGATGTGTCTGTACAGTTGAAGCATAGATAACATACAGTCAGTCCATGCACAAAATAATTGGAGTAACCTCAGACTGGGATTACAGAGTCACAGTGTTCCTTCTAGGAAGCTAACAAATGCAGACGGGTTGGTGAAAAGATAATGTGGCATGAGTGTCTGTGGCTATTTCTAAGTCTGTCACCCCAAAGGCAGCATTCTACGGAGATAAAAGTCAGCAGCCATGGCTGTAGGGTGTTTTATTGGGCCAAACGCCCTGAGATATTTAGAAAGACACAAACAAAGAAGTCCCCCATGTGAATAGCAATAGCACATTTTAGCCTAGAGATTCAAGGGGACTTAGCAAAACATTCAGAAAGGACAAGGTTGCTTCTCTTCCAGAAATGAAATCCACAGGACAACACCGAAGGACTCCTTGTTTGTTTGCCTAACCCCTGCTCCCTGGCCCTGCTTGCTGAGATCATAGTATTTTATGAGTCTGGATTAAGAAATCCAATTGGGAATCATTCCTCACAGCCAATGCTGCATACAGGAACTCTACATCTTCTCATTCAGCAAGCCTAGTATGTGACAGTTAGCACATGTATGCATCAGTGACCATGCTGGTAGAAAGCGGTTTCACTCTTCACTTTTTTCATAGACAGGACTGAGGAGTTGGCAACAGCGGCAACAGCAGCAGCAGCAGCAACAACAACAACAACAACAAGTCTACCTTGAACAGAAGCTGAGAAAAGTCACCTTCCGATCTCCAGAGATTAGACAGTGGGCTTTGAGTGAACCCCAGTAATAGTTTAGATTTTCACAAGCTCCTTTATGGGGGCTAGATGTCTTTATCTCCTAACCATACACTGTTCTTGAATTTATCATTTAAAGGGCCAAGAATATCGGGAAAACTACAAGTTTCCATGCAAAGGCAGAAAAAAATTACCAGCACTAATAAGGGTTTAAAAAGTAATGGCAAAGAGCAAAAATAAAGTTATTTTAGTAGTTTCAATATCTGCCTGATGCCTCATGTAAAGGGAAATTATCTCTGACACTCCTGTCTCATTCTGTGGTTTTTAATCCCCTTAGCACTCACTTGTGCCAAGTGCCTTTTGAGTGTGTCCCTAATGCCTCATGGGCAGCTGCATGCCTCAATGATAGTGTTGATACTGATGGCAGAGACACTTGCAAAGACCTAATTTTCTTGGCTAGTAATGTTTAATAGGGAATATCATTTGGAAAAACTACATATAAAATATTACTTTATTTGCATTTGTGAAGACCCAGTGTCCATTCATCTGCAATTTTTCTGCCCCAGTAGGAGAATTATCAGAAAACTGTGTGGTTATATGCAGAGGATTTCATCATTGCCTCACTAAGAGGAAAGTGAACTGGGAGCTGGGGTAGGACACTAAGGAATAGTCCTTTCATAGCTACAGTTTAGTTATAACTCTAAGGAGGGCTGCAGTCAGATTGGTAGCATTTCCAGGCTTAAGGCAAAAAAGAGTCTGGAGCTCCATGAGTGGGAGAGACTCTCTGAACTACTAACTCAGCAAAAATCATAGAACCTAGGTCTGAAATCCGCTTAGAGCAGGCCTCTGTGAGCAACAGGTGCCTTGGATAAAGGCATTTTATGTAACCAAAATGACAGAAAGTCACATATTTACATCCAGTTCCTCATCAGTGTAGCAGCCAAACATGCTCACACAGAACACCCACAGGGCCGGCTCCTGTCACCTACTGACACAGATGTCCCGCAATGGATCATGGACATCCCTTGGGTGAAATTCCCACTTACTGATTTTTTTTCCACACACAACTAACACTTGTTAAGAATCCTCAATCTACCCTGCCCAACTTCCAGGAAGCTGTCTCTGCCCTTCTCCAACAGCAGGACTTTAGTGCATATTTTATACACTTCATAGCATATTTTGGGAGCTTCATGAATTTTTGGGGTGCACCATGATCAATGATAACTTCCCAGAAAGCAAACTTGGAGCTTCTGTTTATGGAACTGGAAGTTTATGCATAATTTCCCACTAATGTCAGCAATCTGTGGACATGGATATTTGTTTTCAACTTTAAGATTGCAAAAGGTTAAGGGAGATTTCCAGATGCTGGGTAGATCTTTGTAGATAGAAAAATGCAAACTCTTCTAGGTCCAGCACGCCTCATCAGTTGCACAGTTTGATGGCACATAGCTCTTGGGGAAATTTCACATCCTAAGTATATAATCCCAAGACTCAACCCTTGAGATTCCCACCCCCACACACTTTCATGTGATTGTTTGTTAATACATCTGACATATAATTTTTTGCCACTGAGAAATAATAACTTCTCATAGTTTCAAAAGCATTTAGGAGACTGTTGAAATTCTAAGTTAAGCAATGCTTCTACCTTTAAGGACCAAACTTAAGTTAGTCTGTGTGGATTGCTTATGTACAGATTGCTTTAAGTATTTTCTTCCTAAAACAAGACAGACTATAAATAAATGCACAAAATGACCACAAGAACATGATTTAAAAATCTAAGAATAGCAGTGAGCTAACTTCTCCAAAGTTGTGTTTCATGGGATACTAGCTCAATGCCATTACCAATTTACAACAAAGAGCAGATTATCGGCTTATGCTGTTTGGTGAATGGTCAGAGCCTGGAAACTGATATTAGCATTATGAGGATTCTGAGAATCACTCTTCAGACTCATTTTATTCCAGGCCACATTTTCTGTGTAATGAATAATGTATAATGAATGCCCTGGATAAGATACACTCTGTTATATATGCCGATGTTGATTCATTCATGATACCAACAAGAAGCCAAGTCTGTTTTCCTCTGAAAACGATAACTAACAATTCATTGTGTAAGTCCTGTAAGTTCTGTCACATCTGCCCTCACCACTCATCAAAGTTGAGTAGAAGACACTCTGATGAGGTTTTTTCCCTGGTAGGTCTTCTCTGGCATCGTGGCTCTCTGTTTTTCTTGATCTAAATCTTTGGACTGTGTGGCTTGGGGTTTGGGCTATGAGCTTCACTGTTGATACTCCCCAAAGAACTATCACATGGCCTCTAACCCATGAGTTCCCAATACTGCCTTATATTCCTTCCAATAGTTTGGTACACCTTTACTGAAGCCTGCATTGACCTAGAAAATGTTTGTATTTTATGTCACAGCTATATAAAGAGCATTATTGGAGTGGTACTGCATTTTGATAGTGAAAAGCAACTAACACAGGTTGACTATTTGAAGAAATTAAAAAGAAATCATCTCCTCTCGACAATGAAAGTAGACAGGAATATATACATTAACTAACTAATGTTGGTGTGAAAGCAAGATATACATGATTACAAATGGAACCACATAGGTCAAAGTTTAGTGCCAACAGTTTGGTGCTATTCTTCCCTTTAGAAGAATAAAATACATTCCACAAACTATGGATTGAAAAAAAAAAGAGAGAGATGTAAAGTCTAAGAGAAAACCATAGGTAATGTATGCCCTGGAAGTACACAGACACCTGATAGCAGAATAAAACCATTCTATTTCAGGGCACCATCCAGTTACAAGTATCAAGAAGTGTTTCCATGGCACTACGTACAGCTCTTCAGCCAACCCAAGTCAATACTAGATGAATATAAGCAACCTTAGTCCCTCTGTTTATACTAAGAACAGAACGAGGTGTGGTCAGAAGCCAGGGTTGCCATATATGTAGAGAGACGTTCTTCAGCAAATATTCTTGAGTTAATTTTCATCCAAGATGTCTCCAGATCCAATGGGTTAACAGTCCACTTATAGAATGAGTACACAGAGGGGTAGAAAATGATCAAGCAGTTCCCTCAAGATTGCAGATTGGACTTGGACTTCAAACACTGAACTGGCAAAATCATCGTCGTCCAGTCAACTGCTTCATCTCCACGTGCTGTTGTCTGCTTCTTAGTTCACCAAATGGGAAATACTAAACATATAATAACATTTAGCACTCATTAAATGTCTTCTTTAGACCAGATTATTAACTGGGTGTTCTGTATTCAGTGTTACACTGAAACCATCACAACAGCCTATGAAATAATTATTACTGTGATTAGTGAACCGATGAGACATCTATATATTACAAATAGTTTTTGTCTGTGGTAATGAGTGATCACATAGAGAAACAAGGCTGGAGCTGTGGTTTTTCTAATATTAACCCATGGTTTGTTTTGAAACCTAAGTGTCTCCATATTAGGGCATGAATAGTAGTAATGCTCTGTGTGTGTGTGTGTTTATGTGTGTGTATATATTTGTGTGTGTGTGTGTGTGTGTGTGTGTGTGTGTGAGAGAGAGAGAGAGAGAGAGAGAGAGAGAGAGAGAGAGAGAGAGAGAGAGAGAGTATGTGAGTATGCTAGTTTGAAATGAAATGCATTTGATTTTCAAACAGGGTCAAAATGCCATTTTTACTATGTCTTGGATTACCTGGGCAGTTTTGAATTCTCCTTGGTAAACTCTTCAGTGTTTCTGTGTTGTTTACTGTTGTCCAATATATAGCATCATATCAGATGCCAAAGCCCTATATTCATCATGAGTTTATTTTATTTTATTTCAAAGGAGCTAATGAGCACCCCGTTTATTCTGAGCACTTTTGTTGATGACTTACTAGTTGCTATAAAATCTGAAAAGTAAGATCAATTTTATGAGCAATTAAATGGGGTCTATCCAGAGGTAATTAATTTTATGATGGAGGTTGAGCAAGGTGATAGGAGAGCCTGTTTTAGATGCATTGATGAGAGGGAGAAATAATGGTTCATTGGCTATGAAATGGCTCCAAATTGCCTTGCTTTCAGGTCATTATTTATACTTTAAGTCTGATGCCTTGTTTGCCTGATGAAAGGATACCAAACTATTACACATAGTCTTTCAGGGGCAATCTACTATTATCTGTGGGAGTGCAATAGAAATCTGGGCAGTAAAGGAAGTGGACATCCCACACAAGACCACAGGTATCTTATGATCTGTAGTAAAAGAAAAAAATTAGACCATTTATCTAGTAGAGGTGAACTCTGGAAATTTATAGCAAGCAAATTACAATTGGGTGTTTCATGTTATAACTCTGATAGGATTAATCTATTCAATCATTTAATAAACATATATAAAATAATCTTAACAGCAGGCACTTTGCTAAAAATTATAGATCAAAAGTGAAATTGGACACATAGGGAATTAGCAGGCCTATGATGAAGGTCTTTCCCTCTGTCTTGGAGTAAATCATCAATTCAAACAAATACCTTGACCATTCAAATTTTCAGTAGTTACAAAACACATGAGCTGGCATCCAAGCTCTGTGACAGTTCATATAACTGCTTTAGACTATTATCCATAAAACAAGGAGAGGAGCATTTTGTTGAGATGTTATAGAACACATGAGCATAGTAAGGGACACTGAAGGACATTCTATTTGCCATCATCAGACCAATTAGAACTCTTCAGCTCCCCATCATGGAGCTTCTCTCCTCTGAGCTTTCCTAGTTCTTGCTCTCATTTCCCTTTACGGTCTGGCAGGCGTGAGCAGAGGATAGACCTGTATGAAACTGACTCAGTCCACCTCTAGTTGTCCTAATGCTAATTACAGGCAAAAACATCACCTTGATAAGTGTCTCCTTCTTAACCACATGGGGGTGCACACCTGTAGCCTGTAATCCCAGCACTCAGGAGGCAGAGGCAGGCTGATGACTGAGTTCAAGGCCAGCTTGGTCTACAAAGTGAGTTCAGGACATTCAAAATAACACAGAGAACCCCTGTCTCAAAATACTGACAAAAAAAAAGGGGGGGTGGGGGGGACTCAACTAACCTTTCTATGGGAAAAATCAAAGAAATGTCACACTGGGTTTTGTTCATTGAGAACGCAACTTGTAAATGGCTTCAAACTGAGTGGTCTAGTTATCCACATTCTTCTTAAGACTTCCTGTCACATTTTCTCCCTCAGCATTAGTTATATTGTTTTCTTTATGGATAGCACAGTGTCTTAAATGAAGGTCTCTAGTTTCTCCACACTGATGCTATTCCCATTGCCTAGAAATCTTCCGGGGTAAAAATGATTACTAGTGAGTCACATTATTATCTCCAACTCATGACAACAACCGAGACAGAACAAAGTCTATCCTCTATGCATTTTCATCCAAACCATTTAATACAAGCCCACATAATGAAGAAGTACTCTCACAACCTCCTTTTGTGGACAGAGATGATGATGGTGACTTGCGATTGAACAGGTTGTCTCCAATTTATAAACACTGCATGGATAAATACATGTTAGATTTGCTTTTTCAGCTAATGAATATAAACACTTCTCTAGAGTTCACCATGAGGAATTATGAATATGTTGATGAATTACATCTCTGGAAACAATTCAAAATTATGGATTCTCTTGTCAGGGATATGCATAGTTATCAATATCCATCTGTTACACATTTAATAACAAGGATATTTACTAAATATTCTGTAAATATGCATGTGGTCAGACCCTAATTCTCAGAGATTTATTCTTCCTAGTGAGAACAAAATTGCAGCACAAAGCTGTAGCCTTTGGATGGTATCTTTAAGCAGAGGGCAAAGGGATACATTTTATTTGGATTCTTTGGATTCTTGAGTTAAATAGCTCCTCTCCCTCTACCATGATGTTGTACCTCATCATTGGCTCAGAACTAGTGGAGTCCAGTAAACATTGTCTAAAGCTCCTGAAATCATTAGCTTAAACAATCCCTTCTTTTCAAGTCATCTCCATCAAGTATTTGCTCATAGTTGCTCAAGAAGTACTTATACTGAACTTTTTTGTTTGTTTTATTTTGCTTTGTTTTTTTTTTTTGTTTTGTTTTTTTTTTTTGTTTTTTGTTTTTTGTTTGTTTGTTTGTTTTTGGTACAGGGTTTTTTCTGTGCATCCTTGGCTGCCCTGGACTTGCTTTGTAGAGCAGGCTGTCCTTGAACTCACAGAGATTCCCCATGCCTCTGCCTCCCAAGTGCTAGGATTAAAGGTGTGCACCACCATGCCTGGCTTAAACTGAACTCTTGACCATCAGGATTTAAATACTTCCATTCTGGAGGGAGAGTGAAACACTCACCTAATACATAAAAGCGAGCCCGTGAGTGATAGGAATTCTAGTTGATAAGCCAAAACAATTAGGCAAACCTTAAAAACTATGTAGACTTCTGCTTATAACTCTGGGTTTTTAGGGGTAGTAGTTTTAACCCTGAGCTTTTCGTACGTACACTTCAATTGTTCAGGCTAGTAACAACTCTATGAGTGCTTAGAGCAAAAAGACGATGCTAGATACAGACAATCAAAGAAGCAACCCTACCCCAAGGACATTGCAGAATTACATAAAGTAAAACAGTTCCAGGTATGGAGTCTTTTGAGAAGAAACTTAACGATTCTGGTTTTAATTATAAGACAGATGGCATTCCTTTAGTGCCCCCCAAAACCTGCCTTCCCATCCTTGAGTCACTCTGTTAGTGCCTGGATACAGAAGTCAGAGAGAAGGTTGAGGAGGGAGGAATTCACATAGAGGCAGCCTGAGAGTCAATATTATGGAGCCTATTGAAGCTTTAACTTAAAAAAAAAAAAAAAAAAAGAGGTTGTGATGTCTGGATAGGCAATCCAATTTCCACCTGCTTTCCTAAACTCCCCTTATATACATCATACCATAAGTATTATCTATCTGGTTAGGAAGGCATTTGTCCTTCTGGGAACATATATTTTTGGTCCATTTTATTGTTTTAAAGTTAATTTCCCCACATGCTTCATGTAAAAAAATGACAAGTTTCCACAGAACTATGCTTTGTAAGTTCAGAAACCTATAATGCAGTTTGAGCAAACAATATTCTGAGACCTGTTTGCTGCTTACTGGGCAGTCCTGTGGTGTGCACAAAGGGTTTGAGATATTGAAATGGTTTAGAACTGTAGCAGAGTATTCATCAGGGTCAGCATTGCTTTTCTTCTCTTAAAATTAGACAGAGCAACTTGCAGAGTTGTGCCAGGAAGCAGCTTCTTTGACAGGATATTAAAATCAGTAGCTGTATTGTCTCTGATGTCCCTGAAATATTTTTACATTTTTTTTATAGCAATCTGCTGATAAACATTGCCAGTCAAGGAGAGTCTTCGGTATGCTAGCATGGGCTTTAACTATCATTTAAAATCGGTAGAACTTTTTCCATATGAAGTTTAGAATTGTTCTTTCAAGGTCTATAAATAAATATGTAAGTGTTTTTATGATAATTGCATTGAACCTGTAGATTGCTTTTTGTAGGATGGCCATTTTTGCTATTTTAATCCTACTGATCCATGATCATGGAACATCTTTCCATCTTCTGATATCTTTTTCACTTTCTTTCTTCAGAAACTTGAAGTTCTTATCATACAGGTCATTGACTTGCTTGGTTAGAGTTATACCAATACTTTATATTATTTGTGACTATTATGAAGGGTGTTGTTTCTCTAATTTCTTTCTCAACTCATTTGTCATTTGTATGCAAGAGAGATACTGGATTTTTTGTTTCTTTGTTTGTTTGTTTTGTTTTGTTTTTAGTTAATTTTTTATTCGGCCACTTTGCTGAAGGTGTTCATCAGATGTAGGAACTCTCTGGTACAATTTTTGGGATCACTTATATATACTGTCATATCATCTGTACATAGTGATATTTTGATTTCTACCTTTCCAATTTGCTTTCCCTTATGCTCCTTTAGTTGTCTTTTTACTCTGGCTAGGATACAAGTACTACAATGAAGAGATATGGAGAGAGTGGCAACCTTGTCTCGTCCCTGATTTCAGTGGTATTGTTTTAAAGAATATGTGAGAAGTAGGACCCAGGGAATGATGCTGAAATCTCACTCAGAAGGGAAAATATAATAGATATCAGAAGTGGTTGAAGAAAGAGTACAAGGTAGGAGAGGGAGCACAGAGAGAAACGAGGGTGGAGATCAGACCTGGGAGGAGTGAGGGTGGAAGTACAGAGGGTCTGCAAAAAGAAGAGAAACCATAAGTGCAGGGTGAGGGTATCTCCGTGCAAGCTGGAGACCTACGACAAGATAGGTTTCTGGGAGGATATGAACATGAGGATGACTCTTTCTGAGGCCCATAGTAGCAGGCATCATGGAGGCTGAAGGGTACAACCTCTGACTAGACAGGACTCCTAGTGGAGGAAGGGGGAAAAAAACCAACCCACTCACAAAAACTTCAACCAGAACTTACCTGGCCTATAAGATGTGCAAAGATGAAGATAGAGCAGATATTGAGGGAATGTCCAACCAATGCCTGGATCAACCTGAAACCCACTCCATGGAAAAGATCCAACACCTGACACTATTAATGACACACTCTGCTATGTTTGCAGATAGGAGCCTAGCATACCTGACCTCTGAGAGGCTCCACCCAGCATCACATTGAAACAGATGCTGAGACTCAAAGCCAAACATTGGCAAAACATAGGGGGGAGCGTCTTATGGAAAAGTTGGGGGAAGGATAGAAGGACCTGGAGGGGACAGGAACTTCACAAAATGACCAACAGAGCCAACTAACCATGACCTAGAAGGACTTGCAGAGACTGAAGCACCAACCAAGGACCATGCATAGATTGGACCTAAGCCCCCTACATGGATGTAGCAGATGGGCAGCTTGGTGTCATACGGATCCCCTAGTAAGAAGAGCAGGGACTTTCTGTGTCATGGATTCTGTTGCCTGCTTTTTGATCACTCCCCTCCTTTGCTGGGCTGTGCAGGGGTAGAGGATACACTCAGTTCTGACGCAACTTAATGTTCTGGGGTGGGATGGGAGCTCCTCTTTTTTGAGAAGAAGCAGAGAGGTATACAGGAAAGAGAAAGAGGAGGTGGGAGGGGCCTATGATTGGGAGTTAAAGTGAATAAATAAACAATGTTTTAAAAATCAGCTGAGGTGTGCTCTATTTAACTAACATGCAAGCACCTCATGGAAAGTCCTGGATGTGGCCTACCAGACACATAAATGTCCTGATAGACACATGACCTGCCCTGAAGAGGCAGAAACAGCTGATATCTCATGTGTTTATTCTTCCCAAATCTTCCTTTTGCACTTTATATACCTATTCTCTCAGAAGATATGATAGTGTTCACTCATTACATTTCCTTATTTCTATATCATAGACATGATGTAAAACTGATCACAAATGTCACTCTTTTCCTCCCTCTTGCTAACACCTCAGTGTATGCCCCTATCTTGTTTCTTCTTTAGAATAACAAAGTCCTGCACACACCCTGTCAAGTGCCAATCTGTGAGCACGTAATTAATCCATCCTCCGCACAGTAGCCATGACCTGATGAAGGATGCAACGCACCATTTTGTGTAGGTGAGAGCACTTTCTAATCACTTTCTGCTGCATTTCACACAGAGTATCTGGAGTTGAATAAAAAATCTGAGATCCAATACAAAGGTAGGATGTAATATCTTATGGCCATGAGAAAAATTAGCCAAAAGAAAGTACGACTGAGGTTAACTTAGAAGCTAAAATTACAATACTGTAAATTTTTCTAATGTTTTCTGTTTTGGTTTGGTTGTTTGGTTGGTTTTGGTTTTGGTTTTTCAAGACACGGTTTCTCTGTGTAGCTTCAAGCTGTCACTTTGTAGACCAGGCTGGCCTCTAACTCACAGAGATATGCCTGCTTCTGCCTCCCCAAGTGTAGACCACTAGCCCTGGCTAATACTGTAACTTTAAAGTAGCTACAAAATATGCTTGAGGGCTAGGGATGTAGTTCAGTCAGTAAAGTGCATGCCTAGCTTGCTAATGGTACAAAATTTTAAGCCAACAGCATTAAAATGTACTGGTAGGAAGACCTTGATGTTCAATGCCATGCTTGGCTATACAATGAGTTTGCGGCCCACGTGGGGCACATGAGACAGTATCTCTAAAACTTATTTTTAATTTGCAAAAATTGGCATACATAAAAAAAGATAGAAATTTTCATAGAATATAAGAAAGAGATATTAATACAAATAATTAAATGAACATTAAAAATGAAATTTTATGTCATTTAATAAACTTCAAAGCCTTGTGGCCATGCCATAGGAAAGGACTATGGCTTGGGGAGAAGTAAATAGACATCCAATGACCTAAAGTTCAAAGATGGATTGGGTGAAAAAAAGAACAGGGGCCAGACCCCACAACCTTTGGAACAATTTTAATAATATAGCTAGGCAACTGAAGTCAGCATTTCTCTTTTTTTTTAAGTGATAACAAACTTTTGTTGTAAAATAAGAAATTGGTATATAAAAAGAGAGAAGTGGTAGGGGCAATGAGTAAATGCAGACAGGCCTTGCAGAGTTAGAAGAAACTGATCCTGAGCCTATAATATTAATAAACAAAGTTATTCCTCATAAATGAATGCAAAATGAATAAATTAACGGCTGTATAAAACACAAAGGCATTTATCTATAGGAATGAAAGCAGGAATTGACTCAGTGAAAAGGAAAATAACGCTATATGAAAGCTAACTCAGCATCTGTAAGAGCAGCATAATAGCAACGTCAACTGACGTGGCAACATAATGAAGAACAAGTCTAAGACCCCACCCCCAGAAGATGAGCTACAGGTGAACTACGTCTGCTGAGAGAGAGGGGGGAGGGAGACACAGAGAGTGAGAGAGGAGGGCAGAAAGAGAGACAGAGACAGAGAGAGTAGGAGAAGAAGAGAGAAAGAGAGAGAGAGAGAATTAGTTTTCTCCAGAGTTGACCTCCCTGATACGTTATCCAATGCTTGATCAGCCCTAAACACACATGTATGTTATGTGTGTTGAATATATATGTAGCATTAAAGAGGAGATAATGAGTTTGAGAGAAAACGGCATAGAAATGGGAAAAGATGAGAGGGAGAACGGGTGAGTAGAGCTGGTGTAAATATAGTACTCATGCACTGATTTCTAAAAAAATATTAAAAAGAAAAATAAACTTAAAAAAGAAATGATGCATTTTTGAGATGTTGGCACTTGGAGTTTATATCAATTGATACTGTTGGTCATAAATCTGAAAATATATATATAATTAACATAAAATAAAATGAAAATATCAACACAAAAGCTAGATGAGGAAACACTAAAAATACACCAGGTATACATGCATTCATATGCTCATATATGTGCAAGCATGAACACATGTCTACATTCACATACACACTTACAAAATCTCTGTGAAGTTACTAAAACTGTCATCAAAATAATTTACATGAAAATATAACATTTATTGGAGTAAAATATATGATAGCAGGTCCACCAATAAGTAAGCGAGATAAAATGAAATATTAATACAATCTAAAAGCACAAGAATACAATGAATGTAGGAGCAGAGGAACAAAACATGCACAATATATAGAGGGAGCAAACAGAAATTATGGTAGATAAGCCAAAATACACCAGAATTTTTAAAAAGCAAACTCAAATACTCAAGAATTTCAGTGAAAAGGTAGACATTGTAGAACTGGATACAAAATAAGTCCTGATTACAATTTGTTAGCAACAACAAAACAAAAACAAACAAACAAAAAAAAAAAACAAAACAAAACCCAAAAAAACTGTTAAGTATAAAGTCAGGCAAATAAGAAGAAGAAATAAAAGAGTATGATGTGGAAAAAGCTTTAAGAGTAATGGTCTAGGGATATTTTTGTTCACCAAAACGTACAATGAAAGGTGGTTTTTAAGGGCTGTATTTAAGAATTATATTAAGAAGGCATAAGCATATTGTATACTAATCTAATCATGGAGCACACTGACAACTAAAAGATGGAGATAAAATTATTTTTAAATAAATTACAACATTTCAAAACATGAAAGACAACAAAACAAATTTTACCAAGCTAAGCATTTAGAAAGCATACTTATAATTTTAGGTAACTACAACAGGAAACATTACATCCAAAAGTCAGTGATCGAGGTGATATCTCAATAAGTCCACACAGAATAAAAACTAAGCACAATAGAACAAACAAATCAATGTAAAAGTAAAAATTAATGAACTACAAATTAGGTAAAGATAGATTTAAATTTTGGTTATTTGTAAATGTTAGTGGCATTGATAAATAGCTATACAGTTGGTTCAAATTAAAGCATACAGCAGGCCATTCATGTATGCATAAGTGGCCTGCAAATGGAGCAAGACAAATCCTAAGCTTGGGTGACAGATGCACAGCTCAGCGTGTAACTACCAGCCAACACTGGAAGCTGGCTGTATCATATTTTCACCCAGAGGTAGTCTTGTAAAACAGTGGTAATGAAAAGTCTTCCCAATGGGAAAGGCTCTAAGCACTGAACTGTGCCATTCACATTGGGAGGAAGTGGCAGCAAGTTAGAATATCTGAGGGTTCACTGCTCTATTGGACGATATGAAAAAGGAATCAAGGGCTGGGTTAGAAATTATCACATTTGCAGATGCGCAGTTAGGGCTAAAGGTATATAGAGAACGTATGCAGGAGGGCAGAGAGAATGCAAAGGTATTATATACCATGTCATGTGCATTAAGTAGCATCTGCCATTGAAAATGTACGGAGAATATAGCACAAAATAATTTGAGCAGCCAGCCTCTCTTGGAAACCACTCAGTAATGCCGTACAGGGAGTCCACAGTAGAAAAACCAAGAGTACTAGACTACTAACATACATTTTCACTCTCAGTGATGCTTCTTCCCACAACTATGGGCACTGAAAGTATAAAATCACCTGCACTAACAGAAAATGATCCCTCAAAATCTTGGGGTCAAACACATGCTACTAGGTCATTTAGGGAAGGTCGGTCCATTGGTTCATTCTCAAAAAAAAAAAAAAAAAAAAAAAAAAAAAAAAAAAGAGTCATGTAGTCTGTGTTAGGGTTGGACTGACATGTTCTCCCTCTAGAGTTCAATCCACCTAGAATCTCTCCAAAACTCAGAGCAAAAGGCCATTTATGTCAGCTAGAGAAGTTTACGCAATGAAAAGAGCTGAAGATCCAGGGATGCAGATTCCTATTACTACCTACCTACCCATCAGCTACTGGCCTAGTCTTTACAGTGACAATACAGAGAGCAGCATCTTTAGGTAAAGAGTCACCAGGGATGGGCCGGATCCTATATAAAGTATTAGCATTCTATAGGTGGTTATGTGTTTTTCACAGGGAAGATACATTCATATAGGAGTCAAGTGATGGAAGCCAAGTGCCCCCCCCCTTTACCTTGACAACCAATGACCACAGGGGGAATTTATGGGCTTTTGAATTGGAGGTCCTATGTGTTAAAGAAATGGTTTTTTCACTGGGATCCAAGTGTGAGTCTTGTAACCTGGCTACTCATCTCCTAACCTTAAGGATGTTCAGTGAAGCAAGGAAATCACTGTCTCAGTAGTAGAAGTGAGCCAGGTTATGTACCAGGTGTAGCTGCTGTTACCCAGGCAGGGCAGAGGAGATGTGTAGAGCCCTAGCCTTGCACTGAGTTCCCCATGTGAAATCCTCTAACTATAAATAAACAAGCATAGCAATCTCATCTGTGAGTGATATGATGAGCAGAGGTTTAAATTTTGGTGATGGGAACAGACAAGAGTATCAAGTCATCACTTAACCTAAAAGTGACCCGTCTTTGACAGGCAGCACTTGGACCAGAAATCTTCCTCAGACAGTCTGAGACTTTGTTGAGAATTGAGATTGCTATTTGAAGAGTATCATTTTTGCTGTCATATCTGTCCTCTTTTCCATTCATGAGATTATACTTCAGTTTTATTTACTACTTAAATTTGTATATTTTCACAAAGAGAAATGCATTCACTTCCGATTAAATTATAAAGTCTGTTAGATTAATAAATTACTCCACACCATGGAACTTACATGTTTTGCTTTGCAGGGTGAAAGATGAATGGTCTTCTGTGGCTCTCCCTGAGCTGAGATCAAGGGATCAGGCTGTGCTGTGTTTCCTTCAGAAGGTTCCCATTGAAGAATTATGGCCTTGTCTCTTTAAAAGAAATACACATTTCCTGGCTCCATTTCACTACTCTACAGTGATACCATTGCTTCTTTCTGCTGGGTTTTGGTAGGCATGTACCACACTCATTCTGGCCTTGAAAGCTAAGACTTGGGGATTTAAAATGAGATTGTGAACTTATGTGATCACTCAGAAGAATATCCCATCTAAATGTCCTTAACCCACTTGGGTCCTGCAAAGTCTCATTTGTCACAAGGTTCCAAAAGGATGGATGTGAATATGGTTGGCAGCAGTGTCCTGCTGACTAATGGCCCATATGGTTTACATCACCCAAGAGTTGTACCCTCAGATTTTTTACCTGCACTATAATGTGGGTGATGAACTGATTTCTAAGATATCCTTCACTCATCTTCCAAGTCAAAAATTCAAGTCTGTACAAATATTCCAGTTGCTGGTGTGTATGCACTCTTCCCAAGGGAAGGGTGACAGTGTAAAAATCCTTTTCAGATTCCCCAATGTGCTTAAAAATCACTGCTTCAAATTCATTACCGCCACTGTAAACAATTTAAATAATTTCTCTTAATAATCACAGGAGAAGGATTCATATTTCTAGGGGAAAGTGAGCCTTAGAGACAGTATATAAGTGTGGATTGAAGCTCATAGGCCAGTACTCTTTGAGCCAGCATAATAAGTGCTACAGCACTTTGCATAGATTGGGTAACCTTGATCTTTTGAACAGCGCTGTAAGACACTCACTTTAATTATTCCAAATTCACAGATAAAGAAAATGATACTTAATAAGGTTAAGCAATTTTATTCAGGTTAAATTCTGGATTTACAGAGCCGGAGTCAGCTCTGAACATAACTCTGCTATATCTAAAGCTCTCCTTATCTCTGGAACCCACAAAAAAATTATGATGACATAAATGTAGAGACACTTGCATTTTTCATTTTGAGCCAAGATCTATCTTTTCAAAGCCTTCAGAGAAGGATACTAAAATGGATTTGTTTAAAATGTAACCCAGGAAGAAATAAGGTTAAATTACACACACATGCACACACACACACACACATACACACACATACACACACACACACACACACACACACATACACACACATACATACACATACACACACACACACACACACACACACACACACTAGTTATATAGCATTTGATAGGATGCAGAAGAGATGGTGAAGTAACCATAATATGTGCAGTGAATAACCAGGGTCCTGAGCCACCTGATTCAGCCACTAAAAAGGACTCTACAGTTCTTGAGTTTGTTTGATAGCAAGTCAACACCTAGGGTAGGAGGGCACCTCCAGGCCCAGATTCATCTCTACTATATGACAACCAATTTCTATAAGCTTCTTCCAGATCCTGAGCTAATCTTTATGTCTGTGCAAATGAGGGAGACAGGATGTTAGAGCCATTATGGGCACTGGATGGGTAATTGCATTAAAGCACAAGAGAGATATTTAACTCAATTGGCTACACCAAGAGTGAAGGTTGTTTGTTTGGTTAGCTTTGTGTTTCTTTTTTGAGACAGGTTCTTCCTATGTAGTTCAACTCAAGCTCAAATTCCATTGCTTTTAGCCTTCCAAATGTTGAGTTTGTAGCCAATATACAGTATGCTGGCAAATGACTTTTAATATCAAAGAAGAAAATCAAAGGAATTTTTAGACAATCAAATACATGTATAACACCAGGGATGCTTCAAAGATACTCTAACCTATGAAATAACCAAATGTGACAAGTTAAAGTCTCAGTCAGTAGAATTCCCAGATTCTTCAGTTGGCTCTACTTGTCTCTGGAAACCAACTGCCGTTCTATGGTCAATGTAAAGAATCATCTGCTCTCACCAAGACTTTCAGAATCTTGAGCACAGTTCCTTTTTTCGGGAGTGCTGTAGTTCCAGATACTTAGATGCTCAAAAACCTGTGTCAAAGAAATTTCTACTTCTTTTCCCTTAATTTTTAATATTTTATAATTTATTTACATTACATTCTGATTGTGCCCCCTTAGTCCATATCTTCCCGATTCCCCCTCCCTCCCTCTTCCTACTTATTCCCCTCCCATAGACCTCTGACAGGGGGCCCTCCTCCCCCACCATCAGACCACAGTGTATCCAGTCTCATCAGGTTAGCCTGTATACCCTTCCTTTGCGTGCCCGCAATGCCTTGCCGCCAAGGGGAAGTGATCAAATGGGTCTCCCTGCTCCTGTCCCCCTCCATGTGGAGAATACGCTGTCCATCAGCTACATCTGAACAAGAGGTCTAGGTTCTCTGCATGCATTGTCCTTGGTTGGTGCATCAGTTTGTGCAGACGCCCCCGGGTCCAGATTGACAGCCCTTGATGACCTCCTTGTGGAGCACTTGACCCCTCTGTGTTCTTCCACACAACCACACTCTTCCATAGCATGCTCAGTGCTCTGCCCAGAGTCCAGCTGAGAGTCCCAGCATCTGTCTCACTCAGGATGATCCTTACTAGTTCCATCCATTTGCCTGCAAATTCCATGATTTTCCTGTTTTTAATAGCTGAATAATATTCCATTGATTAAATGTACTACAATTTCTGTATGCGTTCTTCTTTAGTTTCAGTTAATGAGTGCTCTTTTTGATGTTTGTTATCTGTTTGTCACACATCCGTTCTTCTGAGCATTTCTATTGTACTCTCACATTGGTAAATTTATATGCCTCACCTGAATACTGTGGTGACAAACACTTCTAGATAGACAGAAAAAAAATGAATGAGGTCTGACAGTAGTCAAATTTAAGGCTTTGAGGATCTGACTTAAAGACATTCAATGCCTAAATATGCATCCACACATATGTAAATATTTCTTTCTGTACACTGAATGTATGTGTTTAGTGTGTATACTAATATACTAGTTTATATCTGTTTATCCATAATCCAATAATAAGAGATACCATCCTAAAATATAAATAAATTTGACAAGATATTGTCTCTCAGATTTTTTGATTTTTCCTGTGTACTGCCCCCTTTTTGAGTATATTTGGAAATACTGAGGCCACCATGAGGTCAATGATAAGTTTTGTTTTGTTGTAATTTGGATTCTTGGGTGTTATAGGACAATATATGTGCTTAAGCCTAAGGAATAAAGCTTAAAATGCTGGACAAGGATAAAATGATAGGTGGTGCCACTGTAAAGGCAAAATAGCTCTTTTCCCTTGAGGATAAAAATGATAGGCCATTCTTCCCACTTCATTGACTCTAAAGGCTATAACAAAACTGTAATGATCCATCACGTCAGGGAATACTACTGCTTAGGGAGTCCCTGATCCCTGAGCTGTTGGCATGGTGCACTGTGAGCAACCATTAAGGTCCAGCATGTCTATGTTCACAACATTGGAGAGCCACAGGTACCAAAGGGATCAGCTTTGTCTGCTGGCTCTGGGAGTTTCATTCTTGAGACTCATGGGGAAGATGAAATGGAAAAGATATTTCAGACAAATCACTACATGTTTTTCATGAAGAGATAGATGATTGATGGATAGATGATACATAGATAGATAGATAGATAGATAGATAGATAGATAGAGTATAGAAGAGATGAAAAGTAAGAACATGAATTAAAATGACCCAAAGCAGCCACCTTGACTAACTTCATAGAGTATCATGCTGACCCTCAATCACTCCAAGAGGGCATAGAGGGTCAATGAACCACTGAGGTTAATGAGATGTCAGAACAGATGTAAAACTGTTTAAGATATTAATTGATGAGTAGAGAATATAACACCCATGATCTCAGTCCCTGAAAGTATATTTTTCTAAGCAAAAACCTAAGTCTCCTTGGATACTGTATGAGAAAAAAGATACCCTGTTCACCAATTCCTCACCTTAGACACTGATCTGAAATTTTGGGCTTAACTTTCCTCAAATGGAAGTGGAATAGAGGAGGAGAAGAAGGAGGAGGATAGGATAGGATAAGGGACAAAAATAGGGAGAGGGATGAGGATGGGAGAAGGTGGATGGGAATAAGATAACAGCTTACCTGTTAAGTGAAACTGCCTCACAGAGTGGTCCCAAACATTCACCTTGCCTCCTCTCTCCTACTCTGAGTTCTTTGCAAAAAGTTTGAAAGGTCGGTTGCCCTCCCTTTTCTATTTCTTAATTTCTGATCACACCTGCCCATTTCCATCCATTCTTCATCTAATGAGCAAAGCCTTTTCGGTAGGAATAGTATCTTCTGCTTGAAGGACCCAGTAGCTGTGTCTTATTTCTTCTGACATAGAAGTACAGCAGCTCTAAACACAACTGATTCCTTTTTTTATTTTTTGGAACATTTTAGCACAGATTTTTTAGTACAACAAATTCCCTGCTTGTCTGTCGACTTCTGTGTGCACTCATTTCTTTTAAAGTACCATTTTCTTCTTCCTGACCTCCAAATATTGCAAAGCTCCAGAGCATATCTTTAGACCTATTATCTCTCTTGGCATTCACTCCCTGCATGACCGTTCGAATCATATGCCCTGAAATATACACCAGCTGAAGGTCAGCTCTTCTCTCTAATTTACTACTCTCCCATATTCCCATCTCTGCATGGGGTGATCTTTCATCCAGACATTCAAGGGTAAAGAAAAAAAATTTTAAGAATTATCCTTTCTTCTACTTATTAATGTCCTCTATACCTGGAAACTTGCAGCAAAAAATACAAATAGAAAAGCTTCTTCCTCAGCTTCTCTGGCTCAACCTGCTGCCAACATCTGTATCAATGCCAGTTACTGAACTTATTCTTGCTGGTATTCCTTCTTCCTATTGTCAAGCTCTAGAATGTTCTTTGATATCGTTAATCTATCCTTGCTATAATCTAATAAAGCACTTATGAAGTAGAAATAAGAATCTGTGACAGATACCGTATGGCCTCTGTCACTCTTCGTTGCCGTGCTCCAGTCTCCTCTTCTAGTTCACCTCTACTGTTAAACCTTGCAGTGTCTACACTTTAGCCACACTAGCCATATTCATCTACATAAACCATGCCAAGTGTGTTTCTAGCCCAGAGTTTTCTACTTGTTCTCGTTCTTCTTAGCACATTCTGTTGTAGGCTAGCCCTTTTCATTCATAATTCTAGGCAACTCTGTGCCGTCACTGATGCCCACACTGGACATAATGTCTGCTTCCTACTTCCATTTTCCTGCTTCTTTTTATGAACTTTCTTCAAGCAAAGGTTTGGCTTTTCTTTGGTTCATCTTTAGTTTGCTATCTGAAATTAATGATCTTTTATCTATTAATTATTTGATTGATTGATTGATGATTGACTTTGAGGATCGAAAGTAGGGTCTCACACATGCTAGATAACTGCTATATCTCATTAAAGGTCACTAAGTTCTCCAAGTTGGAACTGCACTTCCGCCATACCCAAGCCAGGCCTGTAACATGTGGGTTTCTCACCTGAGCTTCTTAAGCTGCTGGACCTACAGGCATGAGCCATTAAATCTAGTTATTATTTTTCATTGATCAACTAGTATAATACTTTGTTATAGCTTGTTATTTTTATTGCCAAACTACACAATAATATATGTTCCAAAAAATGCAGACCCTTTTACTTTATTTGTTTTTATTCTATATATCATCATTTCTAACAACAGTTTAGGCTGAGTAGATAGATAAATACATGCTAGATTGATGTAGATGATAGATAGATAGATAGATAGATAGATAGATAGATAGATAGGTGATAGATGATAGATAGATAGATAGATAGATAGATGATAGATAGATAGATAGGTGATAGATAGGTGATAGATAGATAGATAGATAGATAGATAGATAGATAGATAGATAGATAGATAGATAGATAGATAGATAGATAGATAGATAGATAGATAGATAGATAGATAGATGATAGATAGATAGATAGATAGATGATAGATAGATGATAGATAGATAGATAGATAGATAGATAGATAGATAGATAGATAGATGATAGATATTGTATTTGAATTAAGGGTCCATAATACACACCAAGTTAATAAATGACTGAGTAATAGCTCCATAAACATTGTATGTGGGAGCACAGTAGAGCTACATTCCATGGCTGCATTCTCTGGCCAGTTTGAGTAATTGGAACGGTTCCAGGATGCCAATCAAGAATTCTCTGGACTGCAGCTAACAAGAAGCAGACCTCTACCAACAACAAGACCTTTTGGAATCAGGTCTCAGTGGGCCCTTTGGAAATAACACAGACACAGTACAGTAAAAACAGCCCGCAGGAACGGCATTTATAACTCTCTTTACAACTGAAGTCTATCACAGGAAATGCCAAACAAACATATAAATAAAAATGAATCCTCAGGTTTATCTGCTGAGACTGTAACAACCTAATAAGGTTTCCCCAGCAAAAACATAGCAGGGATAAGAATACTCTCCATTTTCCCCTTCCATTCATCTAGAAAGGCAATTTCTCTTTGTTTCTAGCTAAGCCTTCTCCAGTCACACCTCACTGGTTCTTTTGTTTGCCTGAAGGTTGGAGGGAAAAACCACATTGGTACACTGCTCAGTTAGGCATTCCACACTTTTACCAGGTCTACCCAGTCCCTGGGCCTTTATAACCTGTCTTTCCTCTATTGAAGCAAATATGACCCACCAAAATCTGAATACTTAATCACCAAATCCCAAAACTAAAACAAAATTGTCAACATGGACACACACACATACACACTGCTTTAGAAAGGATGGGCACATGCCTTTAATACAAGCACTGGGAAGGCAGAGACAGATAGAGCTCTGGTCTTCAGAGAGAGATCCGGAACACCTAGGGATACACAAAGAAACTATGTCTTTTAAAAAAAACAAACAAAAATCAAATAAAATTTAAAACTTGTAGTTAGAAGCTTTGGAGGTGGCTTGGCAGTTCTTTCAGAAGACTTGAGCTCAGTTCCCAGGAATCACACAGGCCAGGTCATACCTTCCGGTAACTTTAGTTTCAAAGGACCTGATGTTCTCTTCCAGTCTATGGGGATGCTGCACTCACATACACGAATGCATGCAAACAGTAATTTAAGACAAGAGCTTTAAAAATAAAAATATTTAGATCCTCAATTCTCACAGAAGTTTCTGCTGCAGGAGTCTTAACTAAGAGTCCTAGTCATGACAACTTCACTGTAGTCTCATTGGGTGTATTCATCCCCTAAAATCCTTCCTGCCTATAAAACATAAATAATACCTAACTCTTGGTATTAGGTTCCATATTAACTACTATGCGGACTCTAATTTTGCTGTTCACATTTATCATTATGTTTCACAAAGAATTCCCACACTGCTGACTTTAGAATCCAGTTTGTCTTGATTCATGAGAAGTACCAGGAATGGGTTCACATCACCACAAAATACGGCAACGCAAATCTATCAAACCTTAGGTCATTAGAAAACAACACATTTTTGTGGAGCCAAAGAAGTTCCAAAGATGACAGCACAGTGGATGGTGACATGTTTAACGTTATCTTTGAGGAAAGATGATGAAAGTTAATTTAAAGTCGAGTTGCCCTTGGAACATCTTCACAAGACTATTTGGATTGGAGATGTGGCAGTGGGTGACTAAAGGCGTCAATAAGTCAGAGAAACAAGAGTGAAATGGGTGTATGGTTGTTAGTCAAATTACGAATTTTTCTGGTGGCCTGTCATGTTTACTAGAGAGGTGGGCTTCTGTGACATAACAGGACACTACCAATCATGAGATCAAGGGGGAATGAAGGCATCAGTTAATCACAAACTTACAGTTTTAACACCTGCATCCACATCAAGGGTTTCCCTAAATGTTATAGTGTTTAGGCTTTTCATTCAACTTAACAGACAGAACCAGTCTAGGAATATTCCCACTCCATGTTCAAGCACATAGAATGCTAATCAAACATGTAGAAAGCAAAACTCCACTAAAATGTATTATTTTTCCATATACAAAGTATATCCACTAAGAGATAAAAAGCAAGCACAATGGAAACAAAATGATAAAAATGAAGAATTATTGTTATTGGAGATTTGTAACCAAATATAAAATCTGTGGCTGGGGCATGGATATTTAATATTAAGGAAGGGAGGGGAGAGTACAGGCCATGACTCCTTTGCACAGCAAATCTGTCTACTAAAGAGAAAATGCATAAATGTCTAAGCTTTATGTGAATGGAGAGAGCAAAGCCCTATCCACTGACCTGAGAGAATAGCAAGGAAGTTGACATTCATGCCTGATGTGACAGAAATCCAGGCTTGTCCTATGACAAGCATAAATCTCTACTGCCATATGTTAAATATGTGAGTCAAGGGAGTTAATATTTAAACATTCTAAAGTTAGGGAAATGCACATGTTCCTGATCACACTAAAGGAGGGACAAGCACTGATCAACCCAAACAGTTAACACACAACTGTTTCCCATTCTTGCAGTTCGGCTCACTGCCTCAAAACTTACAAGCACCAGGAAGGGCTGTTAGCATGGGCTGTAGACAAGACTGTATGCATGAGAGCATTAGAGAAAGCAGAGTAAACATGTTAACAAGTATATGCTGAACACATCTACTCCCCGTCAAACATCACTTAAACACATGAAGTACATAAGCACAGTGGGCAGACAAAAATATCCCTGCTTTGTATAACGTACAGTGCCATCCTCTGAAATATCCTGGAAGACAAGAATCTCACTCTCACGATGCCTTAGAGGTAAGGAATCATCTGTAAATTATACTGTCATTCCAAAACACTCATTTGCCTTGGACTGAAAAATCTTCCAATGTGTCAATTCTCTAGCGTCTTTTCCTCCATTCTGAAGGTGAAAAACATTTAGAGTAATAACATGCATCACTCAGTTGAGGTTCTGCTCTGGTGAGGTAGCCCAGTCACACTGATTTACCTCATTTTTCTGCATCCTTAAGCAAACAACTCACTGTGAGGCAAAAATGTACACAGGAATCAAGTACAAGCTAGAGATGAGTATTATACAGGCTTAGATCTTGAGTCATCACTTAAGCCAGTGTATTTTCTCACAGGTTTTAAAATGGGAAGTCACTAGAATGCTCCTACTGGGGTTGCTATGATATGCTAAGTGGTATAGTGACAACATACATAAAATGTAGAGATTTATTAAACATTACTATCAGTCTATGTTAAAGTTCAAAAAAATCCATCCACTAGAGCTTAGATGCTCCAGGAACTACTCTGCAAAGGATGACACTTACGCAAACTTAAGCAGGGGTTGCCACTGTTTAAGCTCTAAACCTTTACTACTTTAGTAAAAAGCTTCTCTCCCCTTGACAGACAGTAGACAAAGGGTGCTGGTGCATTCATTAAACCGAAGAGGACTAGTAAGGATCATTCTCAAATCAGAGTAACTCAAAAGCATTCAATAAATTCCGGCCAACAAGTTAACTGCAGGAGGGAAGAAAATTGTTCAGACCCCTGATTTGGAATGATTTAGGGATAAAGCGCCTTTGAAATGTACATCCATTCTGTCCTCTAATATCTACGGAAGGTTGATTAACTCACTAAGCTGGGTTTTATGAGAAATCCCCTGTGATATCTGTGGGTGAAGTCATGCTGAAAATGACAGAGTGTGGCATTCAGGGCAGTTAATCTTTCCTGGGGCTGTTTGATGTGGCTTGAATCTGATATGCTAAGATGTGTTACCGGTGGCAGCGAAGCCTTCAGAGACAAGCAAGCACACAGGCTTGTCCCAGTGAGACAAAGACGTCATCCTTTCTGAGACTGTTATCACCAAGACAGTGGTTCTGCTGGCAAGGGAACTGTCTAGTCCCATTCCTGGGCATCAGGGTACCTTAAGTAATGGATGTGCACCCTCTAATTTTATCGATCAGATATTTTAAATACAATTGACTTTGCCTCTACTTTGTTATATGAGAAACGAAGGCTTGTGTAGTTCAGTTAACAAATAATAGTTGTGAAATCTGCATTTCTACTAGGCCCTGCAGCCTATAGTTTCCCTGTCGAACCCATTGTAGTTTTCATGTGGAAAATTGAAAATAAATTGTCCCCTTGTCATTCTTCTTATGTTGAAAAAATGGGAAGGTCTTCAGTGCTAATTGGTAGCCTTTTCATCAGTAATAACACCCCTCTTACGCTCAGGTAAGAAACTGAACTCAGTGGGCTACATAGAAAGACATCACCCTTTCAGCACCTGTATTTTAAGCTCTCCATAAATTAGTCTGTCACACAGCAAAAAAAATAAATAAATAAATAAATAATAGTATTATGAATATTGCAATCTCATCAACAGTGAATGAGGATCCCCTTTTTTTCTTATATCTGTCAGCATTTGTTGTCCTTTGTTTTATTAATTCTGAATAGGCTAAGATGAAATATTAAGGCTGTTTTGCTTTGGGTTTCCCTAATTTCTATGGATGTTGAAAAAATTTTAAATACTTCCTAGTCACTTTTCTTTTCTTTAGAGAACTCCTATAAATTACCTAGAGCCATTATTTGAATGGGTTCTTCTTTTTCTTGTTTTTATTTTTTGATTGTCTGTTTTGACTCTTTGTTTGGGAGTCCTTTATATATTCTTGATATTAATTCTATGTCAAATGTATAGCTGGCAAAGATTCTCTCCCATTCTGTGGGCTTCCTCTTAGCAGTGCCTTTAGTTTTGCAAAAGCCTTTTTCTTTATACACTCGCTGGTGTCAACTGTTGGTCTTAATTCTTGGGCAAATGAAGTCTGAATCAGAAACTTCTTTCCTCTACCTGTATCATGTTGGGCATTTCCTGTCTTTATTTCTAGTTGTTTCAGTGATTCAGGTTTCAGAGATTTATGCCTTTGCTCTTTTTGAAGTTTGTTTTTATGCAAAATGATAGACACATATGGGTTTAATGTCATTCTCTGCATGTGGGTATGTTGTTTTCTCAGTATCGTTTGTTGAAGATGATTTCTATTCTCATACAGTCAAAATAAAGAGTTGTGGAGCCCAGTTCTAACTGATACGCCTTGTGGTGGTTTGAATGGAAATGGCCCACTAGGGCCACAGGGAGTGGTATTACTCAGAGACCTGGCCTTGTTGGAGGAAGTATATTCTAGACGTGGGTTTTGAAGTTTCAAAAGCTCAAGCCAGGCCCAGTGGCTCCCTCTCTTTCCAGATGTCTACCTATCCAGATGTACATCTCTCAGCAATTTTCTAGTACCATGTGTATCTGCATGTGGTCATGCTTCTCACCATGAAAATAACAGACTACACCTCCAAACCCAACTAAAACTTTTCTGTATAAGAGTTGCTATGGTCATGGGGGATTAGGACCGATGCTGTGACTTACTATTGGATTCTAGGTGAGAGGGGGATAGAAGAATGGGAGTTAGAAGGACCTAGATGGTCCAGAAATCCTACAAGAAGACCATCAAGGCTGGGAGATCTGGACCCGAGGGGGTGAGGCCTGCAAACTGCTGTACCAACCAAGGACAATGCATGCAGTAAAAGCAGACCCTGTATTCAGATCAAGCCAATGAACAGCACATTCTGACAGTTGTGGGGAGAGCAGGGGCTGCCTTTGACACAAACTGTGGGGGCCCCTATTTAACCACTTCCCCTTGGTGGGGGAAGCCTGGTGGGACTCAGAGGAAGGGCAAGCAGGTCATCCACATGAGACCTGATGGACTGTGTTCATATAGTGGGGGAGGAGGTTCCCATCTGTCAGAAGTCTAGGGCAAGGGAATAGGGCAAAAGAGGGAGGGGGTAATGGGAAGATACAAGTGAGGGGATAACAATCAGGATGTAATCTGAGTAAATCATTTTTTTAAGAAGACTCAAGGATCATTACACAGTAGGGGGACAGAAAGATTTTAAGGTCCAGAGAACAGGTAGTGTGCTGTGAGAGTTCATGTACTAGAAATGTCAGGGGCTTCATCCATGAAGTCTCCCCAACACGACTCCCCAACATGAGTTGTAGATGTACGACACCAATAGACATGCATATGTGAAGAGAGGAAAGTTCAAAGGGCTTCTACTCTAGACAAAGAACTACAAAAAACTAAGGATGGCTGAGAGTGGGAGAAACAGTCTTCCCCAGGGAAGAAGACACCACCTGGTTATCTGACCCGAGATGGTCATCCCTGAAAACAGATGTATACAAAGAACATTGTATGGACTGAGCATATTGTATTTATGAATTTAGGTACACACATCCATGTAACAACAATTGAAGAAGAAGAGGTCATGTGTTTGAATAACAGCAGAATTGGGCGTTACATGGGAAAGTTTAGAAGTATTAAAGGGAATGAGAAAAATGTAACTATGTTATAATCTCAAAAATTGAAAAAAATAACAATAAGAGAAAAGTGTGAGCTTTCCAGTTGTGTTGGACATTTCTTTGACGTTTGCTCTGGCATGTATTTGGGTATTTGACAGTGATTTCTGAGCATCTGGAGTACACACCTGGCTTATAGTTCACAGTTGTTTAGCCAGCTGTTGTTCTTCTTTTCTGCCATGTGTTTCATAGAAGAAATATTAATCCTTCATCACTAGGTAGAAACATACCAAGGGGGGGGGGGAAATGATGTGGCCATATCCCATCTAAATGCTTTCAGGGAAAATGGAATCGTTGACTGTCAGAGAGATGTGGAAAAGAAGTCCTAGTGTCCTGCAACTGCATCCTTTTGTGAGTTATAAAGCTGTACCCCTAAGAGAAGGTGTGATCTGTTCAAGACCACTTCAGTGGTCAGGATAAGCAACAACATGGTGCAGGAAAAAGCAATCTTATATTTCACCTATATGTGTGTGTGGTATGTTTGTGTGTGCAGTTGTACCTGCGTGGAACTCAGAAGATTATATCGACTGTGATTCCTCTGGCACTGTCTACATTTTTGTTAATTTTCCTCGTGTTTTCTTTATTTTAGAATGTAATTTTTATTCTATGACTATTAGTTCATGTAATAATGTATCTTGAACATATCAATCTAAATCTTTCATCCCAAGTTTCTCCAGACTTTTCTATACTTCCCCTCCGGCAACCTTCATTTTCTAATCTTTTTGTCTGTTTGAATCTATTGGGTCCAAACAGTGCTGTCTGCCTTCACATGGAATGAGCAGTCTACCAGTAGCCACACCCAAAGGAAAATGATGTCTCTGTAAACAGCCATCTGCTGCCATTGATCATCAGGGAAAAGTGAAGCACTGAAAGCCTTCCAGATTTATGCTGGAATAGTGAATTAAAACTGTGGAATGGCTTGGTTTTGAGCACTTCTCCTGCACATAACCATAGGTTCTAGATTCGTGGGTCCAGTGGCTATGTCACAACCAGATGATAGCAATTCATAGCATCCTTCCCTATCCTCTAGTACTTACATCCTTCTACCCCCCATCCCCATTGTTCTCTGTACCTTGTGGGACAGATCGTATATATGTTCCATTTACGACTGAGCACTCACAATCACTTGCTCTTGGCATGGGGAACAGTTACGAGTCTCTGGGTTAGCTGCTGCCCACTGCAGGAAGATGCTTCTCTGAGCAAGGCCAAGAGGAACACCAATAAATGGTTAGAAGCTTAAATACTTAAAAGGTAGTCTGATAACATTTCCACTTAGAAAAACCACAGAAGTAGGTTCCACTGAATGGCCATGTGACCACCTAAGCCGTGGTCTTTCGTCACAGTTTACAATAGGAAGCATGAGTTTTCCTCCTCTATGCAGGTCTCTAAAACTGAAAGTATTTGCTTTATTCCTATGAAATTTACATTTCACCTGCTGATGTGAGGAGAGTGTGCACAAGTTAAAATAAGTTTATTTCATGTCACACTGTCCTAATTTTTGATTATAGGTCTTATTTGGTGAACAGTTTCAAATATTCACATCTTTTCTTGAGATCATTGATCTGCTTACAGTTAGATGAGTTTTGTACAGGGCAACCGATGAGGGCGGAGTTTCAAGCTCTTACACGTAGAGATTCAATTATTCCAGCACCATTTACTGAGTGGCCATCTTTTTCTTCAATGTGTTTTATGGCATATTTGTTAAAAATCAGGTGGCTATTATCATAAATGTTCATATCTGGGCTCTCTAGGGTGTCCTACTGATCTATTTCCTTGTTTTTATGCCAGTAATATGCTGTTTTTGTACTATGGCTCTGTAGTATAACTTGAAATCAACAGAGATACCATGAGCAGTGATCTTATTGTTCATGAAAGGTGCAGGTAAAATCTGTATTAGGCAGTTCTTACATGAAGTAAGCAACTTAGGCATTCTAATCCATTTTAACAGCGACCAATGAGAGATGCATTACTCAAGGCTGACTATAGCAATGTTCAGAGAACCATAAGATGCCAGTGGTCCCAGGAGCAGCTGGAGAAGGACTGCATTGTCACTTTGAGTTTAAGGAACAGAGACAAAAAGATTTCAAAAAACATATTCAGAATATCAGAAGAATCATTTCCTGTGGGAGTGTAAATAAAAGCGCATGGATGTCATTCAAATTCTAAGTACATATTATAGATGTGGAGCAACTAGAATAAATGTGACAGTGCCTTTGCTTTCGCATCAGCTTTCAGCTGGCATCTCTTACCAGCAACCAGAAACCAGGTAGACAAGTGACAGAATATACAGAGGTGAGCATCTCTGCTTGTCAAACAGGTTAGGAAATGGATGCAAGAAGTAAATGGTTAGGAAAAAAATCATGAGCTTGAGACTCAAGTGATTTGATCAAGATCATAGAACCACCCCGAGGTGGACTCCAGCTTATCACAACAGAGGTGTCATCCTCCCTGGCAGGAGGCCATTAACAGCAATCCCTCATTTGGCATGCAGAGACTCTAAGAGGAAGGATGCTGGTGTTTAGACCCAAGGATGAGAGAACTGAACTTTGATATAGGCTTTCTCTTGCCTAGTGCTTACTCATAGCACGTACCCTCATTTGCCCACCATTATATTCCATCCATTACGAATTACCCAGGGTACCACTAATGACCTGATCACTGTGCTGTCTATGGATCAGATGCAACAACCTCCGTAGAGTTTTAGAAATACAGCCTCTGGCTCTACACCAGATTCAAAATTATCCAAGATCCTCCCACAGTGGAATACTGTGCAGCCACAAAAATATTAGAATCATGTCACATGTGACCACATAGAAGATACAGAGGTTGTTACGCTAAATGAAATGACCCAGTACCCGAAATATAAGATGTATATGAGCTTACTCCTCTATTAAATCTAAAATTCTCCCAGAGAAGAAGAATATAATGGTGCGTTTTCTTTTTTTTTTTTTTTTTTTTTTTTTTTTCCGAGAAAGGGTTTCTTTGTGTAGCCTTGGCTGCCCTGGACTCACTTTAATGCTGATTTTTAATTACTGAGAACAAAAGGAAGGTTTGAGGGATGGGTAAAGTGGAGCACGGGTTGCTAATTTAGAGACAGAATTGAGTTCTTCTGTGAGGCTGCACACTGGTGTGACAATTAATGATAAGGCCTATTTCAGAGAGCTGGAAGGAGGAATTCGGATGCTTTAAACCTAAGAAGTGATAAGTGCTTGAGAAGTGATACTGCACTAAACACACTTCTGCCAAAATATCATGTGGCACCTTGCACATTTGTATAGATTTTCTCTGTTGTATATCATTTGAAATAAGCTCAGATTTTATAAAGGTAGGTTGCATGCACATAAATGGCATGTATGTGCACATGCATACATACATATGTATGCTGTCCTATCGGCTTGGAGCAAAGGCTCCATAAGAGAGACTTTGTGTATAAAAATGTCTACTTTGTTCAGACTTTTAAAAACTTTTCTATTGATCAATTTTGTTTGGAAATTTCATCCACGTGTACAATGTATTTTGATTTTTTTTTAATGTATTTTTTTTATTTTTAAATTTTATTAATTTATTCATATTACATCTCAATAGTTATCCTCTTCCTTATATCCTCCCATTCCTCCCTCCCTCCCATTTCCCCCTTATTCCCTTCCCCTATGACTGTGACTGAGGGGGACCTCCTCCCCCTGTATATGCTCATAGGGTATCAAATCTCTTCTTGGTAGCCTGCCATCCTTCCTCTGAGTTCCACCAGGTCTCCCCATTCAGGGGACTTGGTCAAATATGATTTTTTTTTTTGTCCTTACTAATCTCTTATCTCTTAATCGACCTGCCTCATCTCTACCTGTTCCTTTTCCAGATGCACAACTGTTGCTTTTGTATTGTGATGCACTTAGTTTAACCAGTGTCTATTTGAGTCTACTAAGCACATTGGTGGGTTCATAGCTGAAAGCATTCCTGTGTCTATCAGAAGCAAATAATTCAATTCAATAGTAAAGGACAGAACCTCCAACTCCCTCCTCGATGTTTAAATGATGAGTAGTCCATTCTTGTGCAAACCCATGATAGAGATCTCCTTTGCATCTGCTTACTCATGGGATATTTCACAGCCCTTCACTTCTGTAGTTTTCCTTAGGCTTCACAGTGGATGATATAGCTTATTTATTCAGGGCTGAGGACACACAAATCACTTATTCTCCACCTTCTGCACAGCTGCATGTTTCTATGTTCACTATTGTTCACTAGAAAGATGGGCTTCTATGATTAAGGCTAAGAGTCATATTTGCCTGTGGGTATAAACTAGGTATTGTGAAGCCAACTTGGATTGGGTCAGTTTAGCTAATATGGAAATGGTAATCCCAAGGCCTGTTTCCTGTTTTCCTCAGTGTAGGAGAGTTGGGTGCTTCTGGCTGTCATGAATGTGTGAATTTCAGGGTGCAGAAATGGCCTGGAGGACAGAGATGCATGAACAACAAGCAAGGATACCTATTCCTTCTGGGCCATGGGTCTGGGCAGGTTAGGTATTAGAATATGGACCATGCAAACCTGGAGATAGTTGGGGTATTTCATAAGCATAACAAAAAGAAATATAACCATAAAAAAGAGGTGTGAGAACACAAATGCAGAGGATGTTTTTATGTCTAGAAACTGGTTGCCCCTTCCTGTCCCCGTTTGTAACAGACAAAAATAAATAAATAAGTGCAAACAAAGAAGCAAACAAGCAAAGAAATACACAAAAACAAAGAAAGGTCTTAATTTTAAGCTTATCTGTTCTTTTATTTTTGTCTAATAACTAAGTGATATCCAGTACACTCTGCTGAGTAGTTTGTTTTCATAGTCACTCTTGGGCAACGCTTAAGTGTCACATTCCCTGAACAAATTTTCATGAAAAACTCATCCAAACAAAAATAAATGTCTCAGATTCTAGACATCATGATAAAAGTTTCTCTGGAAATCATAGACCACACCCTGACCACAGCACACTGTGGTACTTTCTCTCTGCAGAGTAAGCCAAGTTACAGGAAGAAGTAAGACAGAAATAACAGCACACCAAGAGTCACTAGTATCAATAGATATTGCTTTTTATTTAAAAATATATCAAAACCTATTTCTCTAAGTTCAGAAGGATGTTGGAATAGACAAAGGACTTACTGTGAAAGCAACAGAACCTGAGTTTGGAACCTCAGTATCCGTGTAAAAGCTGTGTGTGGCACTGAGCACCACTTGCACTGGCCAGGTGGATCCCTGGGACTCAGTAATGAGCCATTCTAGCTGCAAGAGTGAACTTTGCTGCAGTGAGAGTCCCTCCCATCTCCAAAAAATATGGGAGAGAAAAATAAGGTAAAACACTTCCATAAATCACCAAGCATGCAACTGTTCACACATGCACACACACACACACACAAATACCACACAGAAATATGAGAGAGAGAGAGAGAGAGAGAGAGAGAGAGAGAGAGAGAGAGAGAGAGAGAGAGAGGAACAACAGTGCTAACCATCCAGGGTACAGAGAGGCCTACGAGTTTTAAGCACAGAGCAAGGACTATGCATGGCTGAACCTAAGTCCTCTACATAGATGTAGCTAATGGACAGCTCAGACTTTCTATGAGTCCCCTAGTAAGGGAAGTGGGGGCTGTCTCTGACATGGACTCTGCTGCCTGCTTTTCCATCACTTCCCCTTGACGGGACTGCCTTGTTAAGCCACAGGGGAAGAAAACAATCTCAGTCCTGATGTGACTTGATCAGCCGTGATGCTTGGGTAGGGAGCCTTCCTCTTTTCTGAAGAATAGGAGGCGATATGGGGGAAGGAGGATGAGAGTAGGAGGAGAGGAAGGGGGCTACAACTGGAATTTAAAGTAAATAAATTAATAATAATAATAATAATAATAACAATAATAATAATAACAACAACAACAACACTCATGATAACAATAATAAAGAAGGAAAGAGGAGAGGGAAAATAGCTGTCTCTCATTCTGCACATGAAAGGAACATACTCTAAATCCTTATGAAAATGTCAGGTTAGAAGTATTTCAGCAGAATTGGACAAATTCTCTTGGGCCTACCCAATAAAAACAAAGGAACAATATAATAACCTGCTCTTTTCAGCTTCATTAAGTAGGGAATTGGAGGTAAAACTAGAAGCTAGACAGCACTTGGGAATCTGATACATGTCTTTTAAAAGACTTTAAAAGAACAATTATGGAGGCAGGGTTCTGCAGTTAAAATGAATCTTAATTGAATCAGTCTGGAAAGGGAAGCTTGGATTTGATTTAAAGGGAAAGTTTAAAGGACTCTTCATAATCAACTGAGTTAATTCAAAATATTCATAGCCTGGTGGATTTGTCCACTTCGGGGGCTGAATTGAGAGGACAGAGAACATAAGAGATATTCCTCTGCCTCGGCGACTATGACATAGAGTCAGTTCTTCTCTTCTGGACAGGCAACAGTGAAGAAGGAAGTGGGCGATGGGAATGAGAATAAAAAGTGAAACGTGTAAAATCGGTGAGTTCCAAGAGGTTGTCCAATCCCATGAGGTCAGACCTGGACACATGGGTATATGAACAGAAAAGTACACTCAGTAAGTTATGTGTGTATGTGTATGCATGTACATGTAACAATAATTAAAGAAGGGACTATGAATTTGGCAGGAGTTTGGGGGGAGGGGAGAGGGAGGAGGTAGTGTAGCTGCAGTGCTCATGAGTGGAATTTTCCAAAAAAAAATATATATATATATATAATATATATAACTATTTTTTAAAGCCAGCCAATTAACAAATGGTTGCACTTCCAAAGACAAGATAAAATCATTCACAGTTATGTTTACAAACACAGGACTGAAGTGAAAATGTGAAGGCCTTTTCTGGAGGACAGCGGACAGAACATTTTATTCATTTCTAGGCTCCGTGGGAAGAGGTGCATGCTAAGACCAACCTAAGAGGATCAGGATCCTAGGGAATGGGACGAAGTAAGTAGTTATGAAGACAGTTGATGGGGATTCACTAGAGTAGAAACCATCTTGGCCATTACCATGTTTACAACATGCAACAGCAACGAGAATTGATTCATTGGTAATGGTAGGTACTATTTTGTTAGACCATAGCAAATGAGTCAGAAGTGTTGCTTTCGTCTGTCCTCTTGCATGGGGTTCGATTATCTACCACTGTATTAATTACTTTCTCTTTGCTGTGGCTAAATATCTAATAAGAAGTAACTGAGAGGGAGAAGGGTTCAATTTGGCTTACAGTTTGAGGTATACGATTTGAGGTGAATCATCGCGGCACGGAAGGCACAGTGGAAAGAGGACAACGTGTTCACAGCCAGGGAGCAGAGAGTAGTGAAGGGGGATGGGTCATGGCTTCTGCTCAATTACTTCCTCAGATTCAGTCCAAACCTCCAGCTCACTGGAAGGCGATGCCTCTACAGCTAAACCTTACCAGAAATCTTCAAAGACATACACACAGATGTGTTTCTCTGGGAATGCTAAACCCAGTCAAGTTGACAATGGAGATCAACATTCACAACTGACAAGCTGGCTGAAATAAGTTAGGTGGTAAATGAATGACTAAGAAATTCTCACTATACTGACAAGAGAAGAAATGGCCGCTCCATGTGGATGTACACAAATATAGACAATAAATCCCACTAGGGACAAGTAGCCTGAGATGTCTGCACAAAGTCAAGACTGTTCAATGTTCAATTCTAACCCAGGAGACTAATGAGTAGTTGACAGAATTGCTTTGTGAGTGGATCACGCACTCTGTAAAGCCAAATATGTCACTGGAAGAAAAATGGATATACTGGTGTGATAAAAAACAAAACAAAAAAAAACCCAAAAAAACAAAAACTAAAACAAAACAAAACAAAAAACACAGCACAAAGTTACTGAGTGAACATGTTTAGAAACTTCAAGGGTCATTTTTTTTTTTAGGTCATATACTTGAGAAGGGGAGCTAAGGGTGGAAGCGAGGGCCAAGTGCCAGGCAAATATTCTACCACTAAGATGCATTTTCCCTGAGGATTATATTTGACTCATTCACTACAAGAGCACAGCTATCTTTGCCTAACAAACTATAAAATGATTTAAGTTATCTTATGATATCCCATTTAAAAACAAGAAAATGCACACATAAGAGGGTTTTATCCCTACGACAAGAAAGAATTTGAAGTTTAGGTCAATGAGTCAAAAATGACATGGCCCAAATTGAAAATTTTTCAAAGTCTGATACTTTGTACCCTATTACAAAATAACCATGTCTGCCAACAACAGAGAGAAGGCCACAAGAAAAACAAATCCCATCATTTAGTTTAGCATGGGTAATATTCATCTAAAGGTATTTATCAACAGTGGCTTTCTTATTACAGATTTACTATTTAGAACCAGGACAACAGCATATGACACCTACTACAACTTTGTTTCTGAGGTATAATGTGGATCCTAGATCTTTTGTTTTTAACAGGTACTTGTTAGTTCATATACCATCCACTAGAAAAGTCTGATGCAACTCTCTCTTCTCATACTCCCTTCCCTTGCCTGGCTACTGGGAGGGTTGGAAGTGCTCTAGTGGGCTTGTAAAGGCATCACAATGACGTTGAGTCTGTGACCTGCTTATCATCTTTACTTGACTGTACACTGGCATTAGAGATATATTTGGGTTTTCTCTAAAAAAGGGCTCATCTTCCATCCTAGACAGTAATCACTGTGTTGGATCTTATTCTCTAGGGAAAGTTGGCTAGAACTCAGATGCCAAGTTCTAGGAGTCCTGAGAAATGGTCCACAAGGTCACAAGCCAGATCCTACAAGTAGCCTCGAAGGTGAATGAACTTGGAAGCACAAGTTCTCTCCCAGCATGGGATCTCAGTAAGACTGCTCCCTTGCTTGACAGGCTGAATAAACCTCCGGAGAGACTTTGAACCACAAGCAATTAACCCATGACCACAGCTTTTACTCACTCTTAATGTGAGATAATGAATGTTTCTCGTTTAAAGCTAAAATGTTTCAGACCAACATGTTACACAGTGCTAGATAACTAACATAAATTTTGCATACAGAAAAAGTCTTCGGGGATGTAGTAAAGGCTGGAATTTTCAATTGCTATTATTATATTGTTGCTGTTGTTGTTGTTGTTGTTTGGTGCTTTTTTAGAAGAGGTCCAAATCTGTTGTTTGAACAGAAATGTTTTATCCTTGAAAATGAGAGGCTAGGTTTAAGAGAAGCTGCATTGGAGGTGTGAGGAAATCTTATTCTGAAGTCGTATGAGTAATGGGAAACGGAGGTGAGGGAGGAGTCTATTGCACTCTCAAAGGTGCTGGAAGACCAGCTAAGAAAGCAGAGGTGGAGGACTAGGTGCACAACAGTGACTTAGAAAACCTCAAGTCCCATCTTTCCCCGCCTGGCTGATCTTGCCCTCTCCCAAAGTACAAACTAGGATAATATGTGCCCAGATTGACAAGGTGGGAGAATGTACAAATGTACAAAATGTACAAAAAGCTAGACTGTATTTTTTCCCTTTTAGGTCAAGATTAGTGAAACTGTAAAAATAAGATTGTTTTAGAGAATGGCCACACAGAATCTCATACCTTTTTAGAGAGAATGATGTTACAGACTTTGAAAGAGGAGTTTCTTTTCAGCTAGAGAGATACACCCAAAAATATTATATATATTTGTGTGTGTGTGTGTGTGTGTGTGTGTGTGTGTGTGTGTGTCTATGGACAATTATGTACACAATGAATATGTGATCGTATGTATATATCTATATATAGAAACACACACTGCCCTGCCTCATTACAGACAACGAAGGGTTGCACTGCCTAAGCCTGTGTTATTTTCCCTTTAAGCACACAGAAGCCTCTGGCCCTGTGAGCTGTCTCCATTCATTTATCACTCCAGAAGCAGAGAACCAACAGGTTCTAACAGACGTTGTGGAATTATAGGCAAACAAAGACATATGTCACCCAATAGCAAGTACACACTCTGCACAATGCACCCACAGTAAAAGGGCTTTGTCCTTATATTTCATGCTTGGCAGCCCCTGCCTCCCCTTCAGCTCCCAGGGACTCTTCCTGACAGCACACTGCCCTATCTTGTTCATACTTCTTCTAAGGTTTTCTTCTCCCTTGATACTGCTAATGAATTCTACTCAGAGGCCATGTGACCTTTGGTTTTCCTCCACTTGGGGGCATGCAAGTAACAACAGTGACTATTAAAGAACAAAGATGCCAGGCTGCTTGAAAGGGCAAGAACTTGGCTAAATCCCAAGCCTGCTTTTTAACTAGCTGGAAGACCTGTCTAGGTTCTCACTTGGCCTCTAGTTCTTGCCTGTGAACTTCAAAGAGACTCCAGATTCATGAAGTTATGCAAGTGGTTAAAGGAGAATTTCTATATAAAATGAGGGATGTGGGGAGAACTGTTTAAATGCTCTTAGTATTTCTTAGGCAAATTTATTACGCTTTATATTTGAAGGTAAATTGAAACATACAATTCTAACCATGCTACTGAGTTAAACACACAAAAACAAGAGTCTACGTAATGTACCTACAAAAGGACAAACTGTACTTAATACAAATTATGCCAATTTACTTGCTGTCTCTTCCCTTTTCTTTAGAAAATGTCAACAAACTATAAGGCTATTATCATAATACGAAAAGATGTGTTCATCCAAAGAACCATTATAGATCCCTTCACATCATTCATTTCATGAAGTTACTTTCTACTGTGACTTCCTTAAGACATTCTTCCATGGAGCCCAGGTAAAGATTGGTATTTATTTTCTAGTAAATAGAAAATAATTCTGTGTTCAATAGTATTATCTGACTCTTTACTTTAACCATGATAAGAAAACATAAAAGACAATTAAAACAAAATTAAAAATGAAATAAAATGAGAAACAAGAAATCCTACTACTTTAATTTTAATCGAAACAAAGGTGATGACATTATATATTCATTAAAGAAATCTTTCTGTGACAAAAGTCAATGATTATCTATAAAAGATCATTTTCATGTTGGACTGTAGATGACTGGTGGCTAGAAGATGACATGAGTGTTCAGCCAAGGACTTTAGTTCCTACTGAATGTGGAGATAAACTTGTAATTGAGTTCTGTGCAATAGAGGGACATTGTGTATCACTCAGGCTTGATGTTACTCAACATCTCCCTGAATTATGCTTTATTGTTTCACTTCCACATCTACCTATCAGGTAGATGTCACTAAGCGATCTTTAGAATCAAACTTCTAGGATGAAGAACCCCACAAAAGCCTTAGTTTCCAAATGAGTGCATACAAAAATTTTACTTCATTGCAGTTAAAATTCATGTAATACCTTAGCATCACTGCAGTTAAAATTCATGGGAGAAACAGATAAAATTCTGTTTCTTAGAATATCAGATTTTGTCCCACTGAGAAGAGAAAATATATTAGATATCTAGGTGGATGAAAAGAGGACAAAGTTGGGAGGATGAGATAGGAAGGACAGTGAGAGTGCTGGGGAGACAATTGGATTAAGGTGGGAAGAGTGAGAAAACGAGGGCAGTGGAAACTTCCAGGGATCTATGAGAGTGAATCTAGCTAAGACGCTAGCTAAGTGGGGGCTATGGAGCCTGAACAGGCCATCTCTTGTAACCAGGAAAGACTTCCAATGGAGATATTGGGACACCAACCTAGCCACAAAACTTTAGGCTCACAATTTCTCCTGGCTACAAAATGCATAGGGTTAAAAGATGGAGCAGAAATTGAGGGAATTGTCAACAAATGACAGGCCTTGCTTCAGATCCACACCATAAGAAGGAGCCCACTCTTGACACTATTAATGATAATCTGCTATATTTGCAGGCAGAGTCCTGGCATAAATGTCATCATTTACCCAGCAACTAATGGAAACTGATGCAAAGACCCTCGACCAAACATTGAAAGAAGCTTAGGGACTCCTGTGGTAGATGGGGAGAAAGAATAGAAGGAGTCAAAGAGATCAAGAGTACCACAAGACAACCTACAGAATCAACTAACGTGCATCCATAGGAACTCATAGAGACTGAATGGACAACCAGAGAGTATGCATGAGAGGGATCTGGGCACTGTGCATATATGTAACAGTTGTGCAGTTGGGTCTTTGGTGGGACTCCTAAAGCAGGAGTAGGGGCTGTGTCTGACTACATTGCCTCCCTTTGGTTCCCTTTCCCCTCAACTGGGCTGCCTTGTCTAGCCTCAATAGAAGATGAACCTAGTCCTACTGCAACTTGATATGCCAAGGCTTCTTGATATCCATGGGGAGCCTCCTATTTTCTGAGGTGAAAGGGAAGAGATATGGAGACAGGTAATGAAGATGAGATAAAGGAACTGGGAGAAGAGGAGGGAGGAGATGCTGTGATCAGGATGTGAAGTAAATAAATAATCAATTTGAAAAGAAGAATATCCAATTCTGTGTTTAGGTCCCATATGGACCAGTTGTTTGTAATTAGTCAATTGACTGTTGATAATTGGCCAGTAGATGTCAAGATGCTGGCTATAAGTTAAAGGACAACATAAAAATAGTTCATGTCTTTTGGAGATTGTAGGAGGGGAGACACAAGTAATAGACGCACTTGATTCAGCAAAACTGACAGATACAGGGAAGCAAGTATTTCCTTGATCAGGAAACCAGAGTGTGAGTAAACTTGAGTCCAGCAAGAACTATCACCTACTGTGCCTACAACTTAGCATTGACCTCAACAGCATCTAAACATGGGCACAGTCTCTAGCCATTTCCAATGCTTTCTGGTTCAGGATTCCTTACTTAGTCAGGTTCTCTCAAGAACAAACATAGTCTCACAATAGGATTTGGTCACTAGCCTAATACTGAAGTCAGTGCTCAGTGCCACATCCCTTGGACTTTGATGGTGATGTTAGAAGAGAAAAATTTTCATTGTTTTAAGGTTACTAAACTAAAGAACATAGAGTGAGATCATCTTATTTCAAATTTTCTAATACATTCAGCCAGCTTGTCCAGAATGAAAACAGTACATATAAAATCAGGGCTGAGATGAAGAGAGATACATCTGGCTAGAATGGACTTCTCATCCATGAAAAACATTTTCCTTTTAAAGAAGAATGAGCTATTTCTATAACATACAACTAAGAGAATCCTAGAGAATTTAATCTGTGCATTATATTTATTCACTTATCCTCAACTCAAATTAGTTCCCTGTAACATGTCAGAGTAATGACATAATAAAGGAAAGACCAGGTTTCTGTTTTTGCTTTATCATTGAATAGTAGTATGTTCATGAACAAGTTACCTAATGTGGCTGAGGCCAACTATCCCATGATGAACATAATAATAAAATGTAATTGTATACAATATTGCTGGGATAAGAAAATGATATTGCTGGGTTCAAGTTTTGAAATGTGGTAGAGTGTTTTAGCAACATAAAACAGATATCCCTCTAATAAGTAATTCATAAAATAATATTTAGATGTGTAAGCTATCACAAACTCTAGTTTAAAAAGAAGGAAGACCCTAGTGCTGGGAACTGGCCTTATAATACAGTGCTTTGGAAGTATAAGACTGAAAGATCCACAACTTGGAATCACTACTATATTTATCTTGGAAAGAGCAAAGGTACTCTAAAGAGAAGCAGGGAAATAATAAGATCAAAATATACTGTATGAAAAATTAAAAATCAAAGAGAGAGACACTTGTGACCCACCCTTTGTAGAAGAAACTTTTTTTTTAAAAGTGATCTCAGGTGAACTGTCTTCTCCAGCAATGTCATATTGGGGCAAAAGAAAAGATGAAGGCCTAATGTCACCAAGGCAATGAATTTTACCCTCCCCTAAAAGAAGATTTCATAGTTGTATATGTGACACTGGAGCCTGGACAACAATGGGCAAATGACACACCAGACCATACCTTGATCAAGAATGGAATGGAAGGACCCAGAGGGTTCTGGAGCTCCACAAGACCATCAAGGCCAGTGGATCTGGACCCAGGAGGCTTGCACAAACTCTTTCATCAACCAAGGACAATGCCTGAAGTAAACCTAGACCCCTTGTACACATATAGTCAATGGACATCTAATTCTCCACAGTTGAGGGAGGAGCCAAGACTGCCTCTGGCATGAACTCTGGTACCCCAAAATTGATCACTTCTCCTTATTGGGGAGGCCTTGGGAGCACACTTAGGAAGTGGAAGCCTGCTATCTTGATGGGATGAGACCTGATAGGCTGGGGTCATATGGTGTGGGAAGAGGTCCCCTTCCATCAGAGTTCTACGGGAAGGGAAGAAGATGGAAGATGGTGGGAATGGGAAAATAAGAGTGAGGAGATAACAATAGGGATGTAATGTGAATAAATTATAATATTTTAAAAAGATATTTGAGAAAAAATGCTCTTGACCTCTACTTAAACCTAAACTGTATGCCTCTACATAGCTACTAAGAGTGTCACTGGGCCTCTTTATTAGTGCTTCTTCTACACAACATTACCAATTTAAATAAAATTACTTCCCTATTTTGTGTTATTAATTAACTCTAATTGACATATTTGGAAAGGATGGCCAAGCCTGGTTTGATAAACCTACTCATACCCAGGATTGGATCCTAAAAAATGAGGCAGCAATGCCTGAATACTGGAGTATTAACTGACTTTATAGGAGAAAAGGCTTTCTACTTGGCCAGGGTACCCATGAGTTCTCTTCATGAAACTATGGTCTAAGAAAGCAATGCTTAAGTGAAGAAAGAAAAACAGCTAGTGTTTGTCAGCCTAGAAACAGTGAGTAAAATGTGACTCGGGTATCCTGTTTGGAAGTGGAGGGGATGTCATTCTTTAGAATTATTAAACACCCAAGAAACACGGTATGTTTACATGGGATTCAAGTTATTCTGTATAACTACTTAATAATCTCTATGGTGATATTAACAAATTAACTACTCTCAATGCAGATTCATCTCTGCATTGTGAGGGGCACATGTGAGGAAAACAATGTTTTCTGAGATAATATTTCAAAATCAGAAGGTATTCCAATGAATACCTACAATATAAATATCCACTATAATAATATTTACTCAAGTATTAACATTTGGACACCAGCATCCTCTTAATATAGGCAGAACGGATGTTAATCAGAAGAATGAAGAGAGCATTAAAATGGATATGGTTGACCCTTATACACTATAAAATGAATAATTCACCAGTTATAATATAATCCTAAACCAACGTATACTTGAAAATGTAACTTCTGTAAGTCAAATAAAAAGTGACAATTGTTTAATGGATACTCAAGAGGAGATGTCAACACATATTTGTAAGGTATTATAAAATAAGTAGAAATAAACCAAGGACAAAAAATATATTTTGGTACATATTTTCTATAAAAGATTAGACATTAGATATTTTAAGATTTGCACTATTCACTTTCTCTATACATTGTATATAATATAGTGTACCATTTTTACATAATTATATTAATACTGGTTGCTATATATTATTTTTAATTCACATATAATTAAATTTAATGTACAAAGTCCTGTAAATATGTAAAAGCAAATACATCTTGGCAAGCTATAGATTGTGTCTTACTGGGTTGTAGTTTAATAAACTGGTCTAGTAGAACAGGACACAAGTGCCAAGATGTATCTAACCAATACTCATTATGACCTACACTGGACAAGAGATGGCTCAATGAGTAAACTGATTGATGCTCCTTCTCGTGGCTCTGAGTTTTGATCTCTAGATTTCATAAAAGGAAGTCAAAACAGCAGAGTGTGGTAGAGTGAGTAAGTATCCCAGTGCTGAGGAGGCAAGAAGCAGAATAAGCAGATGTCCAGGGCTCCCTCACCACCATGCTAATCTACTTGGTGAGTCCCAGACCTGGGACAGACCAATAATGCTTGAAGTTGAGGTATGTTCATCACATACATGTGCACATATATGTACACTGTGTATACATGTATCCCCATACAAATATGCACATATATGCATACATGTGTATGTACACACGAAAATACTTGTTAAGTGCTGTAAAGCAATCAAATTAGAGATTCATGTGAAACATCAAAATGTAATCATTCCAACATACAGAAACTGAGAAGAACAATACCCTGAAAATTAGGGGTGAAAAAGGAGACAAAACAGAAATATCACAATATTTTTAATTGAATTGATATGCATATATTACTTTAAGATGAAAAGGTGAGCCTCAAAGGCATACATTGGAATCAAAGTAAGATTAAAATAAATAAATTAATTACTCATACTAAGAATAGACAATTAAGATGTTAAGAGTTTTTTTCTAAAGTCTGGAGACCAGGCCATTCTGCTACCTTCCTTGGGGAGGGGTGTAGCTTCTTGACCAAAAGAGAGAGAGAGAAATCTGTGCAGGCACCAGCCAAGGACAATACAGGAGGTAAACTTTAAGCCCCTACCCAGATCTAGCCAATGGTCAGAACATTCTCCACAGTTGAGTGGAGAGTGGGATATGACTTTCTCACGTACTCTAGTGCCTCATATTTGACCATGTCTCCTGGAGGGGGAGACCTGGTGGCACTCAGAGGAAGGATAGCAGGTTACCAAGAAGAGACTTGATACCCTATGAGCATATACAGGGGGAGCAAATCCCCCTTAAGTCACAGTCATAGGGGAGGGGAATAAGGGGAAAATGGGAGGGAGGGAAGAATGGGAAGATACAAGGGATGGGATAACCATTGAGATGTAACAAGAATAAATTAATAAAAAATTTAAAAAGAGAGAGAGAGAGAGACTACTTAGATAAAACTCAGATGATGCTGAGCCTCACTAATGTCTAAGATAAAATTAAAACAAGTTGCATAGGCCACTATTTTTCTAATGGGACACATTTCACAGTAAAACGATATTGAGTATTGGCTTTCTGATATTATATAAATGCCAGCAGAAATTGATGAAACAACTCTGAGTATTGTGACCATAAAATTGAATAATCTTAAGAAATCTTAAGCCATCAATAAATATTAAGAAAATAGACTAGAAAGGAAACTATTAAATGGTTATACAAGACATAAACAACAACAACAACAAATCTATTAAAACTTGGTAACAGGCCCAAACTGACAACACATTTTAATAATTAAAATATAGCACATGCATATTAGTAAAGTTTAACTAATCTCTGAAACAGGAAACTACCTAGATTATAACAAATGTACATACGACTGTTCACATAACTGTTTGCTTGTGAAAATTATTATGATGTTATGCAGAAAATATATTCTTTTGTGGTTATAAATAAAGGTGGTATGCCAACATATATGTATGCAATATTTAAGATACGGTGTGAATATTTTGCTAAGTATAGTAGTAGTAGCACATGATCTACCTGTTTCTACATAATTAACTTTTTTAGGATAAATATTTTTTCTAAGTTTCTGTCATGATATTCTATTCTAAGTGATTGTGATACTGTCTAGGAACTATGTGGTTTTTAGCAAGTACCAAATGCAGACTCATATAGTACTTAACCCAGGTCCGTAATAAGCATTTTAAACATATATTTAATTATGATGAAGCATTATAAATTTACTAGTATTATTGCTATTGTTATCATCATTATTATTTTTGAATGAAGTGTAGAGAGGCTAATTAGTTATTCAGCATTTCCATTTTCACTTCTGTAAGCACTAAGCCAGGTTTGCTCACTCTCATTCCTCCTTAATTTCTGAGTAGAGAATTATAAACTGCACCATCAGCAGAAGATAAATGAACCATACTTTAGAATCTAAAATGGTTTTTCCAATTATCTTGACAACTTGCCAAAACCTAGGAGAAAAGAATGACATTTCTCATTTACAAAGAAACAACTGGGACTAAGCAGTGAAATCTCTAATCTGAGGTCACAGAGATGGGCAGTGTGAGCCTTGAATATGTCACAACTCTTCTGGATTTAAGTTAAAAACAGGGCTCTCTTGGGTTGAAATTTATAAATTTACCTTGAGGTTTGTGATAATGAACCTATAGCCTTAAGAGCCTTTGGAACCACTTTGAGCAGCTTGTGAGGAGAAAGAACACTCTATTAATTTCCCCTGGTGCAAGGGACCATCTAAAGACTGCTGTACCATGCCATCATATGATAGAAGAAGGAATGTAACCTGAGCTTTGACATCAGCAGAGACTATAACAGAACAGAAGCCTAGTGAGCAATGACTCATCACGAGATGTAGTGTCAGGATTTCCAAGGAAACCCCAGAGACTCAAATGTAACTTGCTTAGTTTGGGGATCTCGGGCCATTGCTGGAGTCCAAACTCAAGAGCTTGATGTCCCATAGACTCCAGATCCTCTCACATTAAACTTTGTATCAAAGTACCACAGGCTGTTATTCTGAAGATCCAGTAGATGAGTTGAGGAAGAATGGAAAAAAGATTGTATAAGGCATGAGAACTCACATCAGCCAGATGTGGCCAGAAAAGTATGAAAGAAGAAACAGGGAATGAAAACACTACAAGGGTCACAGAAGAGGTGTAAAAGAAATTAGAGATAAGCTACAGCTGGCAAGAAACCGGAAAGGTCAAATCAGCGAAGATCAAAAGAATGATAGTCAGATGAGGATCTATGCGAGACACAGGTTGGTGATGCCTGACCAAGAAAGGTCAGCAGGGTTGGTCTAATATTTCCTATATTGCTACAGAGTTTGTTTTCTTCTAAAGATCAATCCTGTCCCCTTAACAGGATCAAACTTTTGGGCAACATCTTTTGCCATCTCTCTCGAGCAAATAGAAACTATTGGTACAGGAAGTTGACCAGAAAAGAAGATCTGTTTGATCTGGGTCAGATGACAGAAGCAGCAATGGTATCTTCTGTGTCCATGGTGACACATAGAAATCTCCTGATAACAAGTGGCTATTTAGTTATTCACATATTCACAGGTGCTGAATTAATAAGACATAAAGATATGAAGTATGATGTTTTGTTTTGTTTTTACTTTTTTATTAATTTTTTTATTAATTTTTTTCTTGTTACATCTCAATGGTTATCCCATCCCTTTTATCCTCCCATTCTTCCCTCCCTCCCATTTTCCCCTTACTCCCCTCCCCTATGACTGTGACTGAGGGGGACTTCCTCCCCCTGTATATGCTCATAGGGTATCAAGTCTCTGGTGCCTCATATTTGACCATGTCCCCTGGAGGGGGAGACCTCAGAGGAAGGATAGCGGGCTACCCAGAAGAGATTTGTTTTGTTTTTAGATGAGAAATGTCTTCTATAGTCTCAGCCATTTGGACATTTGGTCATCAGTTGTTGGCACTGTTTGGGGACATTTAGGTGGTATACCTATCTGGCTGATAGAAGTATGTCATAGGGAGTGCTGAGAGATAAATTGTTACCTCCTGCCAGTTTTTTCCTGCTTGCTCCTGAAGATATGAGTGCTCTTCTTCCAGCACCATCCACTAGGGTCTGCCATTTGTGCCATGTGCCCCCACACCATTATGAACCAATTCCTCTTTGTAAGGCTCTTTCTTCTATAAGAGCACTTGTTCAACTTATATCACAACAACAGACAAATATATTATCTCTTTTATCAAAATAATAGAAAAATAACTAGCATTAGAAGTACATCTTTGCTCTGCATGATATGATAAATATTAGAAGTATACAGAGAATACAGTATTATTTAGGATTATGTAACTAGCATGAAAAAAACACCATTGATACATAAAAATAATGAAGCGCTAATTATAAGTCACATGCAGCATAGACTCAGATGTTAAAGCTAGAGGTCTTCAGTTTACTACATAGCACATCTTACATTCTATAGAAGAAATTTAAAAAATATTATGGCCACGGGAAGGGAGGTAACTGTCAGAGTATATGACTGTAAAAATGTAACACAAATGTAGTAATGAATTACAAGAAATGAGCATGTTAACAAGTAATGTTATCCCTAGAGTGAGAAAGGGTACAAGACTATTGGACCTTACAGATCTCACACTTAGCATAGTATAGTTCCTGAGGAAATAAGATATCTCCTGGGGTGCAAATGACTATAAGCCAATGAAAGCTTAGTCACGTAACAGTCCTGGCAGTAACTGTGATGTCAAACATACTTTGCTTATGACACTAAGTTAACACAACCTCAGGATTATCAAAGGCATGTTATTCTAGCAAATGTGTTTTTACTACAAACCAGAAGAGGAAATGTCTAGTTTGTGTTCGTGTGAAATATACAACCATATACATTAGCAATATTTTCCCTGTATCTAGGTTCATAATCTTGTACCTTGTAAGAAATAAGTTCAGAAAGACATGATGCATAGAATAGCTTATAAAACATTGTTTTGACCTATTATAATAATAGTCGTATGTTCATTGAAAAAAGTAAGAAAACACTGGTATACACACTGGATATGCTATTAGTACTCACGGGCCCTAATGGTGAAGTATGGAACTTCTTTTTTTTACATATACATTTATATTATTACACACATATGCAATACATTACCTATAGCAAAAAGAACTATGATATAATCAGGAATTATATAAATGTTACATTCTTAGTTTTTTGGCTATTTGTATTTGACAACCTAGAAGAAAACATCCTTACTATCTTGGTGCATCTAAAATTCTTAATGTAAGTCAATCTCCATCACATATTATCATTATCAATTTAAAACATCTACCTAGACCTAAAAACATCTTAACTCCTAAACAACTAAGCTTCATTGTAAAACTAAGCTTCCTGGTCTTCAACTCCATCAGAGACTTGCTAAGGAGTAAACTTGATTACCTGAGTGTGCCTGGAGTGCAAGTTAGTAGCTTTCCAAATGAGAAGATGACAGAGACAGTTTTCTACCTGAATAGTCACCCAAAACTCTCTATTATGTTGGAGCATCTCCTTCAGCCTGCTGGCCCAGTATACCTGACAGACATATTTGTGAGGCATGAACTATTGAGGACTTGCTTACCCTGTCTTGGCAGAATTTCGCTATTAACTCTGCCCCCATTCAAGTTTGCCCTTTTTTAGGTGGAATTCTGTCTGTGGTAGAAATGAAGACATTTTTTTCAGTGACTTTTTTTGCCACATTTGAAGACATCTCCATAAGGAGGTTCTTCGATGCTCATCATCCTTCTTAGGTAGGCTGAGTGTTGCCAGGAGCTAACCTGTCACATTGTCAGTAAATATTTAAAATAATAAAAACATTTTAAATGCAGTATTCTGTATATTTCTGATGTTTTTGAAGACCTTACCTAACTATCTTACCTTATCGTTCTATAGATTCAGATCTATCTACCATACCTAAGATGTATATTCTTGGGATAAAAGTAGACTAATGATTGACCTGACCATGATTTCATCAGCTAACAATTAAGTTGTATAATTTATTTATCCTAAATATCCTGCAATAGCACTTTCAATGTATTGGAAGTAAACCTTGTATTATAATTGAGTTCTATGGGTACAATACCTCATTATATATATATATATATATATATATATATATATATATATATATATATATATATATGAGGTGTGTGTGAAGAATAAACTTACATTTGAATTCTATACCACTGTATCTAGAATTAAGCTTATTTTGCATCTATATACAAAATTCTATACCAGTGAAATAAAAATAACCTTGTAAGTGACAAGTGAGGCATTAAGATGAGTAGATTCACTAATTTACTTTTCGTTCTATCTTCCCTATGTATTTCTATATTCTCCCCTTCTTTCTTTTCAGCCCCTATCTCCAAATCTAAGAATGTAAGATAAGGGAAAAGAGAGACATCACTGAGTCTAGCCTTGTTTTCTTTCTAAATAAGACCAAAAATAACTTGTAACCAACTCCCACTGATAATAACTTTCTATTGGCCAAGAAGGCAACCAAAAACCTACCCAACCTCCCTTAAAGGATATGGGGGCACCATTCTCTTAAGGTTTCTCCCGGCTGATTAGAGACAAATATTACCTAGAAGGGGCCCAAATAAAATTGGGGAAATGGTTAAACAAGGTAGGAATTGCATTTGTAGTCCAGTTTCTAAATGTTGAAAAATTCCAAGCTTAATTAGAGTCTGGTGAGGGACAGTCTGAAATGCTGGACCAATTGGGATAAAGTTGTCCAGGGAGCTGTCTTGTTCTGATGAGGAACAGCAATTGAAGCACTTGGTGCTAGAACATGAAGGATACAGGATGTTAGTGTCCAGGATGCTGAGAGGAATGCATTCTGTCAGGCGTGATCCAATGTCAGTGTCTGGTTTCTTTGTTTTGAAAGTATAAAATTTCTCACAAACATTATACAGTCCTAAAATTGTAAGTGTATAAAGTGTGCGTGATGCATAGAACAGTTAAGGCTGGTTTTCTGCTCTTTGTATGATCAGGGAAAAAAGGACATCTGTAAATCTTCATTCATGCCATATGAAAAATGGTAATACTAATTTATTGGGTTCTGTAGCCAACAAGAAACATTGTCTATGCCTAGACATTCATATCTCAGCCAATCTATGAGCTAGGCCCATATAGTGGGATTAGCAATATAAGTTACTTGCTTGTTCTGCAGTTTAAATTCTTCACATCCTATTTGTAGCCCTCATTCTCTCATTCTCTCCCTCTCCTCCTCCCTCCCTCCCTTAGTATGCAGAAAGAGGAGCCCTTTTCCCCTAACATCTGACCTCAGTGTATCAAGTCTCATCTGTACTACCTGTAAGCTCTTTCTCTGTAGCCTGGGTATCTAACTTCTTTCAGTTTGCCAAATCCAAAATGTCTAGGGCCTCACTGTACAGGAGTATTACTATAGTATTTCTGGTTTTATCAGTCTGCTTTGTGCATGCAGTACAAGATGTGAACTCTCAAGCTGTTACTCCAAACCCCAATACTTACTACCGTGCTTGCAACTTTTCTGCCAAGATGGACTCTTACTCCTTGGGAATAATAAGTTAATATGAACTCTTCTATAATATGCCTAGATCATGGTATTTTATTGCTTAGACACAAAAGTAACAAATACAACAACCTACAAGCAGGAAGTATCATGCTAAAGACAGTGATTCAGGCTCAGCCTTTTTGGAGCATGACTATCATCCTTCAGTACCTAGCCTGTGCTGTGGATAAAATGTCTGTAGCACTGTGCACTGCATGAGAAGAGCACATGTTTCAATGATATAGGGGTCAATACAGCACTAACAGTGACTAATCAAGGAAGTTTTTGCTTCCCAAAACTTGTAATTATAGGCTCTGCACAGTCAGCTGTCCTAACTTACAAATAAACACAAAAAAATTGTATCCTAGCAAATAAGAAGTGAACTCTGTGGACATGCATATGATAACTTAATATTTTCAAAACGGAGCTAGCTGTGTATCTGTGAGGAACATAATATGCAAATAAAAATCTCAGTATGCAAATATGCATACTTATTGTCCCAATGTAATCTATATAATTTCTACATGATTAACTTGTTTAATAGCATTTTATATCACAAGATGGTATATTCATTTCCAAAAATGATTAAATACTGTATAATGTAATTGTAGCTATATTAGATTCTAGAATCTAACAGTATACTATGGTAATAGTTTAATATATGTCCCAAGTTGTGGTGTTCATTTTTTTTCTATGTGGAGCAAGTTAGACTCCCCTCAATAAAACAGAATGCAGAAATTCCCAGAATGTACTGTGAGAAGCCTCATTAATTGGAAATTTCATGATTATCAAGATCATTGGGTATTAATAAAACTTCAGGATATATAAATATATAATAGTAAATTGTTATAATTAATAGCTAATATTAATAAAAAATCCATAACTTGGACAGTTAAGTATCACCTGATATTCCTGGGTCTACTCTACTTAGTCTCATGAGAGTCTCTCTCCAGGTCAGACTGATCAGAACAGATGGACTTTTTCAGGATCAATATTGCATGGCTAGTTTCTCTATCTTAATTATTGGGTATAGAAACAACAACTGCATGATGTGAAATATAGTAAAAATTTATGCAATTCTGCTTCCAATCCATGATTGAAATAAATTACACTTATTTCTAATTGTCTGCACTGAGCACCAAACTGTAAAGGGAGTACACTGACAACACATATCTAATACAAAACTGAACTTCTTAAAATATTAGAGAGATTGACAATGACACCATCCAGAATGGCATTTTACAGAGTACCAAGAAATAGCTATTAGAATGTTATTTTTCAAAAAGATAATCTGTGACTTTTCATGCTTGCATTTCTATTCGTGCTTGCCTTTGCATCTCTGAACCCAAACACATAAATACTATGTCATGTTAGTGACCTTGAACATGGCATGACTGATTCTCTGGCTATCTTCAAGGAACATAGACAACTTTTTTCAATAGAGCAATAAGATAGTGGGCAAGCACATTTCTTTTAAAAGCTGGTCAGCCTGTATGAATTCTTTAGTGACAGTCTCTGAGAGTGATTGAGCAGGTAGATGCCCTACCTGGGGAGATGGTGAAGGTGGAAATTATGGTCAACCTTATGGCAGAGTGTTTATCCTGGTTCCACCATGTTGCTGAAATGAATCACAGCCTAGTGTGTTATGAAACAAATTTATTATTTCACAATGTCCAAAGTTAGAAGTTCCAAGTTAAGGTGCTGATGGTTTGTTAATCTGTCTGCCTTCTAACTCACAGAGGTCACCTTGCTGTATGTCCTCAGATGGTGGCAGAGGTGAGGGATCTCCCCAAGTCTTTTTATGAAGGCGCTAACAGCATCATAAGAACCCCACACTCATGACATTATCAATTCGGGAAGGCCATACCATCTCACACTATCACTCTGGGAGTCAGGATTTCACAAGATAAAATTTGGAGAAAATGAAAATCCTTAGACTATGTGAGTATGCCATGATCTCAAAAGGTATTAGTGAAAATATTAACGAAATCTAATGATAATCACATATAGATGAACAAATAATCATTAGCTTTCTTGATCGTGTTGAAAAGAAAAATAAATTCATATTTTTCAGGTTATCAATGATGGTTGCATGATAAATTATATAAGCTATTTGTGTATATGACATTTTTTGGTATTAACTTTAGGGAGAGTTTTAAATTAGTAAGTTCTGTCATGCACTTAACACCAAGTAAATACCTTTAAAGCATTTCATAATTATTGAATATATAATTTAAAAGGATAGAGATAAAACATGCCCAAACATACATTCCTGAAGCACATGAAGATAATTTAGAAAGTTAAAAATTAAGGCACAAGTCTGAACAAATAACTCAATGCAGAACATTTCTTCAGCCGTCATAAAGCCTTGGGTTTAATAACAGTAACTTATGAATATGAAAACACAGCTTATTCAATAATGAACTCTATTTCTTCTGTTCAATACAGTACCGACAAACTTGTGATTTCTTGATATATTCAACCAGCATTAAGGCACTTCCATATGCCACTTGAGCATGTATTCAACAGTAGTCTCATCTTTACAGTTTCACAGAGCATTTTCATGTTGTGTTTATCTGTGAAGGGTTAATTAGATTTAACAGAAATATATTCCAGAAGATAATGCATAGAACAATGGAAGCAGTAGATTTCACCTGTATCTCCATTCTTCCTCACTATGACTATCATTTCTCTCTACAAGTGATGGAGACAAATCTGTACAATTCCAACACTAATATTGTACTCATTTGTGTTGGAAATTGGTTGTTCACGGCATTAAATAAAATGCTAGCATCCATGGTGAATTTTCCCTCGCTTAAACAGTTAAGAAAAAAATTATTGGAGGCACTGTATATAAATAAACCAGAATTTACAAACAGCCTGCCGAATATTTTAATTATGCCTTTCATTGGTAATTATTTTACAAACCCGTAGGAAAACACAGGCATCCAGCAAGCGCGGCTCCCCTTGAGAGCAGGACCACTGCAGTGACCTCTGTGGAGTGCCATGTGCTGGTGGTGGGAGGAGTTTAATTTCCCTTCCTGGGATTTCAAGGAAAAATGTAATTTTTTCTGGCTGACTTCTGCCTGGAGGCTTACCCCATAACTAATGCACCTTTTCATTTGGTTGATTTCCTATCTGCTGCCTTCAAATATATTCCCCTCCCACCTCATCTTCTGCCTCCAGCCGTCCCATCCTGCCCAGCCCATCTACAGCAGATAGAATATAAAGTCCCACAGAATCACAAAATGAGTTTTTCCTTGACTTCTGCTTTTCATTCAACCCATGTCTTCCCCACAGGAGCTAAATTGAAAACACAGAAAAATAAAATTACACTGTGTAATTTCCTTTAATTTTTTGTAAGTAAATGTACATCTTTCATAAATATTCAGACCTGTGAGGCTGCATAGGAGTAATCTTTAAATTATACACTAAATATGGATATATGTATAAAATACTGATGAAATTATTTATTACAGAGAGAATCACTTTTCATGAATAATATGTAAAATGTGCATTGGATAAAGGAGAACAGAAACACTATATATGTATGTATACATATGTAGAGATATATAATTATTTTATTCAATAACAAGATTGTTTCTATCATAGGCAGGAGTAAATGTTAGGATTCAGAGATGAATTGCATGGTGTTACTCCTAGGGAACTCACTGCACGAACAGAAACTGAAGAGTAAAGAATCAAGATGGTACTTCAAATATTATCTCAGAATTCTGGCAGACAAGACTTGGGACTTTTCTTTATTCAGGCCCTACATTTTCTATGTCAGTTTAAGCACAGAGCCTAGTCCTTTTGCATCACAGGTAATGAGCTTATTTGTGAGCTAAATATGAGTGACCTCAAATGAGTGGTTCTGAAAGAGAGATTTGGGTTGCACCAAGAACATATTCTGATGTGAAAACCGAGGTTCTCACAGTCACAGAACAAAAGGAAGATCAAGACATCTTCCAAATATATTGATAGAGATATCAGGTAGAGAGTTATGACAGACTGAGGGAACTCTGCTGAAAATTTCAGATGTCATCTGATGACATTCTTAGCTTTTCTGCTGTTGGAGGTTAGTGGTCTGTTCATACCTTCGAAAATGTTTAACCTTATGGTCACAAAGATGTCAGTGCCTATTAAGTCTGAAGGTTAGCCAGTGTACTTGGCAACAGGTCTGAAACTTTCAAACTCTACATAATCACCAACTTAACCAAGAACCCTCTTAGAGTTTTTAACACAGCTGTGGCTTTATCCTGGGAAGTTAACTCACAAGTTATCAGTGGAGCCATCACCATGTTATAGGCAGACACTCTCTGCAGTGCACACTCTCTGGGATTTCAACATTCTTCTGATCCTGAGCACCTATTTTGAAATCAACGAGGTGATAATAACCAAAGATGAAGTGGACTATGAAAAGAGAAGCATCCTTTTTAGGGTAGCAGTGGCCAGAGATGGAGCAGGGGCAATGGCTGAGTATTTACCTGCATACAGTATGCTGCTCCTTTTGGAATTTGCTCTCTTACATACCCACTTCTGTGGGAGGAGTTTTCAGGCAGTTTTCTATAGGATGCACTGATAATTTTGAGCTCACTCTTCTGCTACTATCATCCAGGCAATTACAAAAAAAAAAAAAAAAAAAAAAAAAAAGGAGGTCAAAATAAAAATCCTTTCCTTTTTTTTTTAATGGTCAAATTAGTTTATGATTAATATTGATACCATTCCTTTACTCATACTTTCATAAATTTGCATATTGACTTTTTACCACTTGTTTGAATTGTCTTTTTGTTCTTTTGCATCTGATATTGCCCTAACCTAAATTAGGAGCAGCCACAAGAACAATGAAGGTTAAAAAAAAAATAGTATACTAATTTTTTTATTACATGTTTTCTAGATTTGTTTTACAAGTAGGAATCTTTCTTTATAATTTTGATGTATATCAAACACAGTTTCCTTTCCCTCCTCTCTTTCCAGTCCTTCCCCCCCCCCACCTCTGCTCTACTCCCACCCCCACCCATCTACTCCACTTCCGTTCCTCTTCAGAAAACTTTAAACCCCTTCCCAGATCTAGCCAATGGTCAGAATATTCTCCACAGTTGAGCGCAGAGTGTGATATGACTTTCTCACGTACCCTGGTGCCTCACATTTGACCATGTCCCCTGGAGGGGAAGACCTGGTGGCACTCAGAGGAAGGACAGCTGGTAGCCAAGAAGAGACTTGATACCCTATGAGAATATACAGGGGGAGGTAATCCCCCTCGGGAACAGTCATAGGGGAGGGGAATAATGGGAAAAATAGGGGGGGATGGGAGGATGCAAGGGATGGGATAACCATTGAGATGTAACAAGAATAAATTAATAAAAAAGGAAAAAAAAAAAAACAGAAAATAGCAGGCTTCCTATGGAGATTAAGCAACTATGGCAGGCTAAGTTGCAGTAAGACTAGGCACATCCCCTCATACTGAGGCTATCCAGTAGAGGAAAGGGTCCCTAACACAGGCAAAAGTATCAGAGTGAGCCTCTTTTCATACTCTTAGGAGTCGCGCAGTAAGATCAAACTACAAAAGTATATCATATATGCATGGGCCTGGATCAGTCCCGTGCAGGCTTCCTGGTTGATGGACCAGTCTCTGTGAGGCCCTATGAGCCTAGGTTAGTTGATTCTGTGGGTTTTCCTAAGGTAGTGTTGGCCTGCTGGTTCCTTCAATTCTTGCACCCCCTCTTTCCCAGGATTCCCTGAGCTACAAATAATGTTTGTGTTTGTGACTCTGCATCTGTTTCCATCAGTTGCTGGGTGAAGCCTCTCTGATGACAACTGGTCTAGGCACCAATCTATGAGCAAAAAGCCTTTCTTCAGAGAGATAATTTGCAAGATGCCTGAGAGGAGATTCTCAAAATGAAAATATAGAAGAATCATAAAAGAATCATTATTTAAAAGAGAGATGAAGAGCTGAAACACACCAGCTAGGGACATTTTCTTGAAACCTGCTTTCTGTTTACAAAAAAAGTTTTGGCAACTAAGAAGAAAAGAAACATTTACTGTTTTCCTCAAAAGTTTTGTTTTAGAGATTCTTCTTTCACACTTACAAATACAAACTAGCCATTTTCACTTCACACATTGCTATCAGTGTAGGAAGTCTTTAACAAAATATAGTTTTGCTTTTGGATAGGGATTAATTATATATTATATATATATATATACTATCCATATATTGTATAAAGATCTTAATGTGTTGGAAGAAATGTAGGATCTTGAAAATTCGGGGGAAATAGAAACAAATTAAGGTGCTTGTCTGGGAGATGTCATGTGCTTGTCAACAGTTTATTGAGGATTGCCCTATAAAAGAGAAAATCTTTACTGGATTGGAGCTAATCCCTTAATCCTCTCCATTTGTACATCAATTTACAGTTCTCCAAGCACTTTCCAACCATTATCACATTTAATCTTCACAAATGCCAGCAAAGAACACAGGACAGGGATTAATCGGTTTAATGTGTAAAGGAGGGGATGTGGTTTGGCCAAGGTCACAAAGACAGGAAAGAACAGAACTAAGAGGCACTGAGTAGTTCTCTTTCTATATTAGTTATTTCTCTTATTAATTCTGGAGGTTGATATTAATTTGGGCCATGGAAATAAACAAAGAAATGATTGTATTGCTTTGTGCCACGCTGTTGTGCCAGGTGAAAATTGCCCCTGAGATCCTGCCTCCTCTCCTAGGCTTGGCCACGGGACTCTATTAATGACAACGACATGTCTCTTCTGTGCAAAGGGATAACGGTCTCATACAGCAATGCAATCAACAGCCACAGACGCCAGCACACAGCTCATCTCAGGAGACATTTTTCAAAGAAAGCCTTTGTCAATCATGGCAGTATATTAGAACCTTGCATGCTAGGAGAAACATCTTTGCTACTGCAGCCCTACAAGCTGCTGGAATGCAAGCTCCCTGGATACCAGGTCATTCAAATAAATAAACTAAAAAAACTCAACTAATGAGCCTTGCCCTGAAGGATTTAAAAGTGGCCTCTATTCTCTGTCATGAAAGCCACTTGAGTTTCAATGTAAGACTGAAACAGGCAGAGTGTCTAATGTTAACTGTGTCTACAACTTCTCCATCCCCCAGACCTCTCTGTTGGAATAAACACCCATTTATTCAGCCAAGATTATTTTCACACCTGTTTGTTAACTCTGGTCTAGAGGCTCATGGTATTTACAGACAAGCATTGTTACAAGTTGGTGATGCTGCTAATGATGGAATTCCACCTAGGAGTCTAAGAAGAGAGAGGAGGAAGACAGAAAGGAGCACTTCAGGATGATTGCCACACTGGAAATGACATCATATATTAAGGCTAACAAGTATCTGAATTTCACCAGGTAACAAGGAGGAAAAGAAAAACTCCACAGAAAAGAAAGCATGGGAAAATGACAGAAGATAGAGAAGATGTACTCAGAGGACCAGAGCTTCTATTGGAGCTGTGATGCTTGGTGGTTTGAGTAATAGTAGTTCTCATTGGCTCATATATTTGAATGCTGAGTCATCAGGGATCATCACTGTTAGAGAAGAAGAAGGTTTTGAGGTTTCAAATGGCCATACCAGGCCCAGTCTCTCTTTACAACATGAAAACAGTGACTAAAGTAAGTGCCATAGAAGAAGTATAAGGACCCAGCATGGAAGATGGACACCAGATCACAAATGAATTTCAATGGCAAAGTAAGAGCTTCCTTTTATAGCCCACAGGCTCTGATAAGCATTGAAGGCTTATACAGGGTTATAAAATCTTATTTTTTAAAATAATGACTTTAAGACTTACTAAAGTTTACTGGAGGGGACAGGAAATTAATTAGAATATAATCCTAACCATAACCTTAATCTACCACCATAAGAAAGAAAAATGGATTTTTAATTGCTTTTTTAAAAATGGGGTCTCACTTTATAAGCTAGGTTAAGTCAAACCTGTGGCAATCCTCCTGCCTCTGCCTCCTTAATGTTGGGATTGAAGGCATGTGCTATCTTCTTTGACCCACTGAAAGTATAATATTTAAGAAGATGAACTTGTTACAAAAATAGAGGCAGAGTATTGGGTGGGAGAAGGGCATCCAACGTGTAGAGGGCTTGGGCCGCACAATGTCAAGAACCCCGTTGTTGTGATCTCCACCTGTGAATTAGGCTGCCTAACAGAGTAGGCTTGTGAACTTGTCAGGACTTGCAGACCTTTGCTGTCCAGCATTGGTTGCAATTTGCATGGTGACATCTGCTCACCCTGGACCTAGACGTAAGCATCCTTTGCCTCCCAAGTTGGATCTCATAATTGTTCATCTCATCTTCTCTCAGTCCTGGTCATGGCCTTCTTCTGATGGTTCCTGCTACTTTAATTCCATTTTGCTTTGGTGATGCTAGGTGAGGTAACCATCTGTGCTGAACTTTAAGGAAAAGATTTTGTGAGATGCCTCACCTATCTGGTAGCAAGATTTCCACTGTGCTAGAACTCAGCCCACCAACTAGAACAGCATACTGCTTTCCAGAGCAATTTCAGTATTCCAACTGGCTACATGTTTTCCCTGTGTTCCCTGGAGATACTAGAGTGTCTCTTTGTCATTGAGGCTACATAGTTCAGAAGGAAGATTGCAGTACTGATTTTTCAGCTTCTCCTTGTACATCCTGGAATCTATTGCTGCCTTGACCGTGTTTCTGCTTACCAGGTACTCATGGGATAAGGACAAACAACCACTCATATAGAACATCCATATTCAGCAGGGTGGAGTACCTGTTGAGAAGGAATTCTGTTCCATTGACTACTGGTGTGCAATACGGTGGGTTGTATGAGGTTCTTTCAACAAGAAACAGCTGTTTGTTGATTCTGCACCAAGAGTCAGATATGGCTTGAGGATTTAGAGAGATTCCAAATTTAAAAAAAAAAGAAGAAAAAGAAGAAGAAGAAGAAGAAGAAGGAGGAGGAGGAGGAGGAGGAGGAGGAGGAGGAGGAGGAGGAGGAGGAGGAGGAGGAGAAGGAGAAGGAGAAGGAGAAGGAGAAGAAACAAAGCTTATTTGTGATGAACATAATACATTAGTGGAGGGGAGCTGGGTATGAACAAAAAGATTCCATTCTTGCCAATTTTGATGAACAAAATTAAAATAAAAACAAAGAAGCAGAAGGCGGTGGCAGTGAAAGCATTGTTTAGGGAAAGGATTGCTGAGCACTGTGCATTTGAGGTGGGAGGCATGTAAGCAGCAATCAGCTTGTTCCTAAGAAACCTATAGGAAAAGCACTTACACAGAGTATGCAGCTGATGCCTGCAACTCAAGGAGGGACACACTGTCTGCCTACATGGATCCTTCAGCAAGCCAAGCATGGAAGCTCATGTGTATAAGCCCAGAATTTGAAAGGAAGCTTCATGAGTTTGAGGCTAGCCTTGACTGTAGAATTAAACCTTATCTGAAGAAAACAAACAAAACCCTTATTGAAACCTGAGCTGGATACCTGCAGAGAAGTCAAATTTTATTCCTAAAATTATTTTCTTTAATAACAAAGACAGACAATGTAACCACAAGAAAAAAAAAATGGCTGGATCTTTTCAGAATACAACTTTTGATTAGCAAGAGGTGTAGAATTCTTTTAACCTAATACTTCTTTGAGTTAAACCCAGCATTGTTTCAAAATGTTGTTACTGTGCCTCTATCACCAACAAGAATTCTGCAGGCCTTTGAAGAAACATAGTAAAACTGCTTCCTTCTGGGTAAAAGCTGTAGTTGTCTGTTCTTGTAACTATAGATCTTTGGTCCTGGATCATCAATAAATGGGTTTTTGAATGAATGTACTAGAAAAGAGCTTCACTATGAGTCTTAAAATCTGTGTCAGATGTATAAACAGTAGTAATTCAGTACCCAAAATAGATGGAGAAAGTTCACAAAACATGCATTCTTTCATGTGAGTATCCCAGTACGATCAGTGTGAAGGTGGGATCAAGGATAGCCATACACAAGTGAAGTCAAGGCAGAACACCATGTGTCTACATGGAGAAGGCATCTATGCTTGGCTGTGAACTGAAGATGATGGTTTTACTCATATCCCTGGGCTCTTTGTGAAGTTTTAATGAGTTGGAATACAGGACATATTTTTTTCTCTAAGCTAAAATGTGCTTTTCAAGTGTGCATTGTTGTGGAGTCTCCTGCTCAGGGAGTTCATTAAATTGGAAAATACAGCTTTGAATCTGAGCAACGAGCAAAATGAGCCTTCCACACAGGGATCAAAAGATTACCTGAGTCCTATTACGTTTTATCTATTGAAGCAAGACATCATGTAGCATTTATGAGTATTGCCTGAGAGAAATAAGAAAAATGCACTAATTGAATAAAAGCCGGGCATTTATTATTGTAAAATGCCACTCAAAGGATTTCACAAACATGCTCATCTAATGAGCTATTATGGTCAGGTATCTATGGAAACAGCCATAAATCAGTACTCAAAATATACAATCATTTTAACCCCTTAACATAGAATAAGAATCCAATGAACAAACCTAGTTCAGAAATTTTCTATATGTACAAACACATAGAAAATTAAAGGGAAACCAACAACCTGAAAGATGAAACCAAATAATTGGAATGTGTGAGTGAGGCTGTTCTTCACTTTCAAATACTATACCTGTTTTACTCACATTAGTAGTGGATTTGCTAAAATAATATTGCATGTTGTTATTGAATGTATGCTTTTGGAAATATAAAAAGACATTCAGATTTACTTCCATTGTTGAATGCTATTCCTGAGACATAATAATGCAAAGAATTCAATCTGTGCCCTTGAGGAATTTATAATGTAGGGACTAGGAGAAAAGCTTACAGGAAGGAGACACATTCCAGGCTGTCTGGGAGCACAGAAAATGGCATAATGAATCCAGTATTGGGTTGGGAATCTGTGAGAACCTCCAGGAGAAGGGAAATACTCAAAGATCTGTTCAGAGAGGATGGGTGAGCAGTGGTTCAAGCAAGGGGTCCTGACAGTGAGCTACACAATATGCTGGGAGCGGCTACAGCAGTGGATTCTGATAGAATCTTTGGAGGTGAAGAGCACATTGCAAGTATACTGCCATGGGAGCAACTGTTCATCCCATGTTAGGTACCAATATCACCATCCAAATTTTAAAATGCACTAATAGGTTCTCAGAAGCTTTCCCAAGATTTTCCTGCAAGTTCAGCATTTGAAATGGCTTCCTTTTCACTGAGCCTGTGTCTTCATCCAGTTAGAGGGTGACCCTCACTTCATAGTAAGAGTCCTAGAGACTCAGAGTAGCCAAAATGAAAGCAATTTATTTCACAACCTTGTAAAGTCAGGTGTCAGCTCCGAGGAATGAAAAAAAAGTATCTGCAGTTTTGCACCAATTTGTGCAAAATAGCTATTTTTGAGTTATTATTAGCATGTCCATATTTCCGGAATTACTTCATTGGCTGAGTTCTTCGAGGAGATGCATTATTTTTCACTTGACTTAAATGGACTCAGTAAGCTCTGTTACACAGTACACTGTCTCTACCTTTGTAACCAACATATACTAAAAAACAACCAGGCAAGCAAGTTCCAGCTGTTACTTAGCTAAGGCAGACAGGGTGCTAGTGCCACCTGCTTGCCTTTTATTAATCAGTGGCCTCTAAATGCACCTCACATTGAAAATGGAGCATGGATATTTTTTCAGATGTCTGTCTACTTTTTGAACCTGGGACCTGTATCTTGTTTCTTACCTGGGATCTCTCCTTTTTTCTAGATTACCTGTGGCTCAGTTTTAGATCCCAAATTCAGGTCTTCCCAGGATCAGTTCAGATGAGCTCAGTCACCATGGAACAATTTTGATAAGTAAGGCTGTCACTAACACCACAATTGTGGGTTCCTTTCTCTGAGTGAGAATCTGGTCACAGAGTTTTCTTCAGCCTTCTGGAGTCTAGCTGAAGGCAGCTCCCTCCTGAGACTGGTCATGAAGAAGGCCTTCTGGGCAGGGAGGGAGCACAGGGCAGCCAAGCTCAGCTGGGGTTGAGACTATTAAAAATCCCCCTTCTAGAGGCGGAAGGGAACCTCTGGCTTGTGAAGGATCAGAAAGCACTTGATTAAAATGAAAACAGTCAAGAGTCAAAGAACTAGATTTTAATTCACTAAGCTTAACGATTAAAAAAAAAAAAAAAGACAAGGGAAAAGAGCTATGGGGAAGAAGTGGGGAGTATGCTCCCAAACCTTCCAGCCTCTGGGTTTTAAAAAATAATTTATTTATTTATTTATTTATTTATTTATTTATTTATTTATTTATTTATTATTGTATATACAGTGCAGGTATACATGCAGGCCAGAAGAGGGCATCAGCTCGCATTATAGATGGTTGTGAGCCACCATGTGGTTGCTAGGAATTGAACTCAGGACCTCTGGAGGAGCAGTCAGTGCCCTTAACCTCTAAGCCATCTCTCTGACTATCTCTGGGTTTTTAAACTAAGTGTACTTGAATAGCAGGAGACAATCCCAGGACACTTGGTGGAGGGATGGGGCTTGTCTCCAGGGCACCTTTTGATATGGTTTTCTTCAAAGAGCCAGCTTTTGACACCTTTTGTGTGGGTTAGAGTCTACAAGAAACTATCTTTTTAACACATTTGGGTCTGGTGGGTTGTTATCAGCAGGGGGGTCTGCTCACCTATGTCCAAGCAGGAAGTTTACAGGACAGGGCTGGAGAGGTGCCAGTGGACACAGAAACTGTTCAAAACTGCCTAAGTGTCTTCCCAATACAAATGCACAGAGAGAGTTGAGCTCCTGACACCTGCATATCTACGACCTAGTGCCCTTATCTATGCAGGTGAGGACACTGTTCTATGAGACATGCCCTTTCTGACATTCCTGGCTTGTGTGGCAATACCACACAAGCAGTTGAATTGCCTGATGTTTCTTGGGATCTCAGAGGGACTCATAAAGGCCCATCCCTCTCATAGGAGCTAAAATTAAAATCTCCAGGAAGAGGAGGAGTCGTTTTCCTCAGTGGTGTAGCCACTGGAACATTGCCCCACTCAAGAGAATATGGCCACTCTGCTCGTGCAGGCAACCGTGATTAAATATAATTAATCTGGGGGTGGGGATAGCATGGAAGTAGCAGAGAAATTTGGGAAGTGATTAGGTAGAGAGGAAAGGAAACAAGACGAATAATGAGGGAATTTTGATCAAACAATATTATGTATATAAAATTATAAAAAAATTTTAACATCTGACCTGACAAATTCCTTCCAGGCAAATGTTACTGAATGAGTACTCTTGAGGCCATCTTTTAGCCTAGAATTTTACTTAGAGTTTCAGCATATGTGACCATCCTTATGGTAACATTGCCACCTGATATGTAATTCTTAATAATGGAAAAGTCATGAGTAATGTATTTCTGAGTTTTAATTATGCCATGGATGTTCCTAAAGGACAAACACACACAATTATAAATATGCACACACCATTATTTATTAAAATATGTTTTACATCAACATTCAAAATCACTTTAAATGGTGGTAACAGAGATTTGAATTTTCATATGTGGTCAAAAATAAGCTGTCATAGAAATGAGCGTATTTAAAATTGCAATGTAGTAAGAACATGAAAACAAGAAACAGATTGTTTACCATTCCCAAATCATTTGGAAGCCATGGACTTCAGGTTAGGACAAAGAGTAGCTAAATTCCCTTTTTAGGATACTCATCCTAGCTACACATAAAGAGGACAAAGTCTGATTTGGAATTAATCCTTCTACTGAACTAAGTTTTTCTACTCCCTAGTACGTCTTAAAGTTTCTTAGCCATTTTAAACCACAGTCTCCCTATCTACAAAACAATTATATGCTGGGCAGGGTGACAAAAGCTTTTAAGTCCAGAACTTGAGAGGCAAAGTAAGTCAGACCACTGTAAGTTTGAGGCCAACTTGGTCTACACATCAAGTAGCAGGATAGCCAGAGCTATGTAGTGAGCCTTTCTTTCAACAAAACAAAACTATAATAATAATTAGTAGTGATCCTAAGTTTTACTAAGTACATATTGCTTGTCAAGTACTTTTCTAGGTGGCTCATATGCATTTATAGTCTTTTACGTCCTTCAGTATCTTGAGGTAGATGTTAGCTACATATCGCATAGAGAGTCTAAAGCATGGAATTGTTAAATGGTTAGCCTAAGGGAACAGCATGAATTAGTGCTGGAAACAAGGTTTTAGATAAAGGCTTAAGATGTGCTTGTCTGCCACAAGAATGCTGAATCTAGACTTTGAAATGTCAGTGAGTCCATCACAGAACTGTGACATTTATATCTTCTTGCTGGAAAAACAAACTGGCTCAAGCAATTTGGTGACTCAGGATTTAACAAGGAAGGAAACAAACACCTTGTGACCTACCAACTGTACTCCTGAGTGTCCACCCAAGGAAAATAGAGTTTTCTTTATCAAACTCAAGCATAAACACAGAGATACTATTCAGGCCACTTGAAAGTTATAAATTTTCCAAATGTAAATTTCCATATCTTCACATTGTAGAATGCTACTGAGTGACCTGAATTAAAAATTGAAAATTCCTTCAGTGTTATTGAATGTCGCAGAAGATATGGGTGGCAGTTGCCAGATCTTAAGGAGTATGTGGTATGCATATTTTATACAGTGCAGCTGAATACACCTGTAAACTGCAACATGATGTGGTGAGTCAGGCCAGGGGTTAGTTCTGAAGAAAATGGTCATTGGAAGGAGGCAGAAAGGAATTCTGTATATTTGCTAATGTTTTGTGCTTGGATTTGGTTATTGCTTCCATGAGTATGTCTAAGCCATAAAAAATCATCATAATTATTTCTATAACATCATGATTTTTCCTCTCCTTAAGTAATATTTATAATTGCAATGTTTAAAATATTATCTTTTTAAAAGTAAAAAGTGTTTATTTTTATAAATCTGTATTTTCCATGGAGAAATATTGAAACCATCATCTAGATCAGCCTTTGGTCTTTTCTCAAGGAGTGTGCAATGGACGAAAACAACTAACAAGGTCTTTTAAGTCTGTTTTGTTTTCTAAGCGCTTAATAACTAGCAAAGTGAAAAAGAAGTAAACATACATTCTGTCAGTTGGCTAACAATCAACATTATGAGGGTTTTTTTGAGATTGTTAAACAATTGTCTCCTTTCCCCTTCTTTCATCTCCCTTCAAACACTCCCATGCATCATCCAACCTTGTCTTTTTAAATTTCATGGCCTCTTTTTTGTTCAATAGTTGTTAGATACATGTGCATGCTTGTGCGTGCATGCATAAAGGCACACACATATATACAATCTGTACAAACATACAATCTGTTCAGTCTATATATTACTCATATGTTTTCTGGGCTGACAATTTGGCATTGGATAACCAATTGATTTTCTCTTCCATTGGGAAGACTACTTTTTCTACTCTCTGCATTCCTTAGTTGCTTATATTAAGGACTCATGCGTGTCTACCCATTCATTTTAACATGTCTGTTGTTTTAATTCTTTTATGTTTAGGCAGTCATGTTACAAGACTCTATGGGTGTGTCTTACGTCATTTTCGGAGACATAATCTTCCAGTAAACTCCCTTCCAGTCTTTCCACCCCCTCTTCCTCAATGGTCCCCAAGTCTCAGGTGCAGGAATAGTGTTGAAGATGCACCTTGACATACTTCAAAATGAAATTTACAGCCTCAAGTTTTCTGTTGTTTCAGCAGTTCTTGGAGGTGCTCACGACAAATTCTTATACACATGCGCATTTGTGTGTCCAAATATATAAACAAAGAAACATGCAGTCACATAGGCACACCAGTAAATAAACATGTACTTATACGCATTCACAAACTCACCTGGGTTTTCTCCTGCTTTGTTAGGAGCTACTCGTCATCCTAACTTTTACTTTATCCCCAAATTAGCTACTAAAATTTTCCTACTTGGAAATTGTGTGTGCATTTTTTTGTTTACTCCCTAATGGGTCATCTACTACTACCTCTACTACTACACACACGTGCATGCGCGCGCGCACACACACACACACACACACACACACACACACACACACACACTTATGACTCACAAGCTGAAGCATATTTTAGCTTACAACTGTCACTTGTAGAAATTTCAATACTAGAAATTAGGCTACATGGCTCACCCAGAAAGCATGAATGGCTGTTATTGCCTCTCCATCACTTAAGAGAAAACTATAAAAGTAGAATCACTACAGGTTGGAGAAAGAAGGCTGTCATGTCTTATGAGCAGATTACTTTCTTCCACACTTTACATCCATGTCTTCCAGGCAATCCATCTAGATCCCGGTGAGTTGAAGGAAGGATTCAAGAAATACTCTTTCATTGACAAAGGAGATGACAAGAGGCTACAACATAAAGAAAGAAAAGAAAATAGAGGAACAAAGGGATATGCAAAGGGAAATCATGCAACTAAGAGGCATTTACAAATACAAATGTGGGACAAGCAATAATCTGTGGCTTTGAGGAGCATTTCTGGAGACCACATTTTATTTAAGCCCATAAATCATCTAGAGATGAAATCATGGCCATGTCTACATTTAGAAGATTTTGTATTTAGTGATAAATCGTGGTGCCTCTTGGATGTTCTCATGAGATTAATGCAAAGCACCAAATAATGTAATTTACTTCATTCCCCACCCCAACAGCAATTCCACCATGCAAGAGAACTTTAATGATGTCACCAGAAACACCAAAATGGGTATAAACTCAAGACATACAGGGATAATTACATGATTTTTTAAAACATTTAATTTCATACCTCTCATCTATTGCTGGGGATTATGAAAGATGTTTCACACACATTATATTTTAGATAGCTGCAGAGGAGCTGATCAGAACAGTATTATGTAACCTGGTTAATTATTTGCTGTGTGGCAAGATCTCATTCATTCTTTAGGCTCTACTTGAAATGACCTGTTTACAGAGACATTTCCTGTCCTTTGACTTGTTTTGCCATCTTACGTTTAAGTCCCATAAGACCACCCACCTGATAGATGCTCACTATACACAGAATTTTAAGGAAGGAAATGTCTGCCTCATTCAGTGTGCATACCTCGCTCTGCTTCCTTTTTAGTGTTATAGAGTGTGCATAGAGGATAGGCCATATAAGACAAAATATATTAAATTTGAAGCAGATAAAATTTCTCTGGGAGCTTGCCAAGGATGTATATATTTCAGATTCAATGTGCCAATGAGGGGGCCTAGAACATAACAGTGAATAAAAACTTTCTTCAAAGTTTGTTATAAGTGGATATTTAGCAGATAGCGATTGAATGTTTGAAAGACAGATGTCTAATAATAAGTAAAGATACAAATTAATTATTTTGTAGATAAATTAATTCATGCCTAGCCAAGGCTAGATTCAAAATTCTATAGACTCCCCAGGGATTCTGTTCTTACATGCATCTATCCTGAAGAAGCAGCATGTCTTAATTTTGATATCTCTTTTAAACACAAGTGCTCTAGAATGAAATAGTTCTCTGATCATCATCATTATATTTTATATGCCCCACTGACATACCAAATGAAGCCTTTGTACTAAATCTTTATAGAAACAAACAACGGGGTAACAGACTTGAAAGTAAACACTAGGTTTCCATTTAAATAACTATCCTCTCCCCAAACATGAACTCCGCAGACCAACTCTGCATAAATGCAGTGAACACATCCATTAACTCAAAATGAATAAAACAGTATTTATAAAATGAGCAATTTAGATTTGATTAATGTTTATAAATGTGTTTACATATGAGTTGAATATTAACCTATAGCTTAGAAGGTTTAATTAGGCTTGGAATATTGTTTTGGAGCACAATAAAATACACCCAACACACAAAGGGGGAGGCAGAGGATATCTGCAAGCAAAAATGAGGTCAATTAATTAGGCAATTTGCATACATTTGAATGATTATTTTCAGAGCATTTTTTGAGAATTGTCTCTCCCTATTCCCACACTGTATTTCCGAGACTTTATTTATACAACATGTCAATCACCAAGCTAACATGAGTGCATGATGATCAGCTCAGGAGCAACATTGATGCCCACAGTCTTCCTGAGTAAAAGACTCAGCAAAGGAGATATAATAACCTAGCTAAGTGAGTCCCACAATGATACATGTTGGGGCATTAACTTCACTTGGAATCAAAAGCTTTATAAAGGCCTATGGAATATTGATACTCAGCCATCAGAACAGAATAAAAATTGGCACTAAATTGTTTAATGAGTAAATGAGTGAAAGAGAGCTCTCATGAAATTTTCAAGGTCAATGAATATAAATCTTCTAAAGACCATTTTTCTGTAGCATCATTTCAGTCTTTATAACCCAAACTTCATAAACAAATTTGCCCTCTGTATTTACACTTACTGAGCTTTGTGGGAAAGTTCAAGAAGTTTAACCAGTATTACAGTTGTTTTATAAAATTATGTATGGATACATATGGAAGTATATATTTAAAACAATCAGATTTCTACAAATTAGTTACTTTGACTCTTCATATTAAACAAATTGTCATGTACAATCCATACTTTCCTCAACAATGAGTCAGTATTATTGACACTCGCATTAAAAACATAAGCATCTATTTATTAACATAATCATTGACTTAACTAGGTATAGTGTCTTTTGCTTCCCAACAAAAGTACAAGGAGGCCATTGCTTTCAGAAGCCAGGAACTATGTAAATGGTACAAAGGGGAAAATAATAGCACCAGAAAGAGGACATTTCTTCTAGGATCACCTTGTGTCCAGCTCTGCAAGACATTATTACTTGCCTTATCTGGTACCCATTTGTGACAGAAACAAGAAAAATATTGAGGGTTTCATTTGAAATAAAAGAAACAACGCTTCTCTCAGTGAGTGACTGTATCTAAAACATTGTCAATAATATACTGAATGCTTACCTTTAAATTTTTTTAATTTGTTCACTTTATACCCCAATTGTAACCCCATCTTTTGTCACCTCACAATCTCACTCTCCCTCCTCACACCCTTTGCCTCCTTCCCTAGTCCTCAGAAAGAGGAGCTCTCTTCCCCTAATACCTAACCTCAGTCTATCAAGTCTTATCTGGACTGCCTAATCATCTTTCTCTGTGGCCTGGCAAGGCCACCTCACCAAGGGGAAGTAATCAACGCATGGGGACCAGAGTCCATGTCAGAAGCATTACCTGATCCTCATATTATGGGATCAACAAGGAAACTGTGATGCCTATAGACTACATCTGAGCAGAAAGTCTAGGTCCACACCATGCTTGGTCCTTAGTTGGTACATTTGTCTCTGCAGAACCCCTTCCTCAGCCCTGATTTGTTGGCTCCATTAGTCTCCTTGTAAAGCTTCTGCTCCTTTGGTATCCTTCTATTTGCCAACACATTCATAAGACTCCCTTTGCTCCACCCCTGAGTTTGGCAATGTGTCTCAGCATATGCTTGGATCTCCTAATGGGTGGAGTCATTCAGAGAACCTCTATGGTAGGGTCCCTTCCTGTTCTTCCTCTTTTACTGCTTCTAGTGTCTATTCTACTTGTCCTTCTGAATGAGAACTAAGCACTCCCTTGAGTCCTCCTTGTTATTTAGTTTCTTTAGATCTGTGTATTTTAGTGACTATCCTGTATTATTTGGCTAATATCCAGCTATAAGTGCGTACATACCACATGTGTCTTTCTGGGTCTGGGTTACCTTACTCAGGATAATAATTTTTAGTTCCATCCATTCACTGTAAATTTCCAAGATTTCCGTGTATTTACTAAATGACTAATATTCCATTGTGTAAATGTACCACAGTTTCTTTATCCATTCTTAAGTTGAGGGATATATAGGTTCTTTCTAGATTCTGGCTTTTATGAATAAAGCTATGAACATAGTTGAGCAAATGTCCTGTTTCCAGATATATGCCCAAAAGTGGTATGGCTGGGTCTTGAGATAGAATTATTCACAACTTTCCAAAGTAGCTGTACAAGTTTGTACTCCCACCAGCAATGAAGAAGTGTTATCCTTTCTCCACATTCTTGCCAACATGTCCTGCCACTTGAGATTTTGATCTTAGCCATTCTGATAGGTGTAAGATAAAATCTCAGAGTCATTTTGATTTGCATTTCCCTGATGACTAGAGACTTTGAGCATTTAAGTGTTTCCTGCCAATTTGATGTTCCTCTGTTGAGACTTCTCTGTTTATTTCTGTACCCATTTTTTAAATTGGATTATTTGTTTTGGTAGTGTTTAATTTCTTGAGTTTTTTTTTATATTTTGCATATTAGCTCTCGGTCAGATGATGTGAGGTTGGTAAAGATCTTTTCCCAGTCTGTAGGCTGTTCTTTTGTTGTATTGACAGTTTCCTTTGCCTTACAGAAGCTTTTTAGTTTCACGAGGTCCCATTTAGTAATTGCTGATCTTAGAGCCTGAGCTATTGGCATTCTGTTCAGGAAGTCATCTCCTGTGCCAATGAGCTCAAGGCTCTTCCGTACTTTTTCTTCTAACAGATTTAGTGTATCACATTTTATGTGGAGGTCTTTAATTCACTTGGACTTTAGTTTTGGGCAGGGTGGTAAATAAGAATCTATTTGCATTTTTCTACAATTATACATCCAGTTAGGCCAGTCCCATTTGTTAAAAATACCATCATTTTTTTCCATTGTATGGTTTTGGCTACTTTCTCAAAAATCAAGTGTCCTAGGTGTGTGCATTTATTTCTCGGTCTTCAATTCAATTCCATTGATCCATCTGTCTGTTTCTATGCCAGTACCATGACATTTTTATTACTATTGCTCTATGCTACATCTTTAGTTCAAAAATAGTGATACCTCTAGAAGATCTTTTATTGTACAGGATTGTCTTAGCTATTTGGTATTTTCTGTTTTTCCAAATGAAGTCCAGAATTGTTCTTTCAACGTCTGTAAAGAACTGTTTTGGCATTATGATGGGAATTGCTTGAATCTATATATTACTTCTGGTAAGATGGTCATTTTTACTATGTTAATCCTATTGATCCATGAACATGGAAGATTGTTTCATTTTCTGATATCTTCTTCGTTTCTTTCTTCAGAGATTTGAAGGTTTTCATACAGGTCTTTCACAAAGCAAGGGGACCATGAACCAAAAGAGACCAGACAAACAGCCCAGCTGATTCAACATCGCAGACAGCATCAATAACTGTTTCCTTAAAAGTCTACATCCGGGAACATTTCAAAACAACTAGCTGGTTTTTCCAGCATCAGACACTGTTCCAGTCAGGATGTCAATTAAATTCTGAACTTTCTCAAGAGAAAGAGACTGGACAACAAAAGATACAGCTAAATTTCTTAAAAGAGGACAATATCCCAAGTTTCTTAGGTCCCCCAAAAAGAAAATCTATGCCCCATTCTCCAAGAGGGGATGGGTGGGTTTTGGTCATTCTATGGGTGATAAATGTTTGTTATTGTTTTAAAGGGGTTAGCTATAAGAATAATAAGTAAGAGGATAGAATATTGAATCTACTTTCATATCAAAGAGCATCAATAAGCAAAAATATTATATTGGTATAGATCTTTGTATATTACTACAGATTTAAGATCATAATTTGTTACAAGATGGTAAGGTATTGTACCTATGTATTTCTTTTTTATAAATTTATTCAGATTACAACTAAATTGTTATACCATCACTTGTATCCTCCCATTCCTCCCTCCCACCTATTTTCACCCTATTCCCCTCCCCTAGGTCTATAACCGAGGGGGTCTTCCTCCCCATCTATATGGCCATAGGCTATCAAGTCTCATATTGGTAGCCTGCTTATTCTTTCTTTGAGTGCCACCAGGCCTCCCCACCCAGAGGAGGTGGTCAAATATGGGGCACCAGAGTTCATGTCAGAGTCAGTCCCTGTTCTCCACATAACTGTGGAAAATGTCCTGACCATTGGCTAGATCAGAGTAATTCTTTTTTTTTTCCTTTTTTTTTTATTAATTTATTCTTGTTACATCTCAATGTTTCTCCCATCCCTTGTATCCTCCCATTCCTCTCCCCCCCCATTTTCCCATTATTCCCCTCCCCTATGACTGTTCCTGAGGGGGATTACCTCCCCCTATATATTCTCATAGGGTATCAAGTCTCTTCTTGGCTACCTGCTGTCCTTCCTCTGAGTGCCACCAGGTCTCCCCCTCCAGGGGACATGGTCAAATGTGAGGCACCAGAGTTCATGAGAAAGTCATATCCCACTCTCCACTCAACTGTGGAGAATGTTCTGACCATTGGCTAGATCTGGGTAGGGGTTTAAAGTTTACTGCCTGTATTGTCCTTGGCTGGTGCCTTAGTTTGAGAGGGACCCCTGGGCCCAAATCTGCCTATCATATTGTTCTACTTGTAGATTTCTAGGACCCTCTGGATCCTTTTATTTTGTTATTCTCCCATGCGTCTCTCATCTAGAGTCCCAATAGGATGCCCTCCCCTCTGTCCCAGTTTCCTGGTAAGTGGAGGCTTTCATGGGACATGCCCCTTGGGCTAGTAATCAGAGTAATTCTTAACTGCAATGTTAAATTCTAGTTATTTTGAAAGCTGCTATTACCAACTGTTTAGGATAGTTAAGAAATGGGTATTGGCAGTCAGACACTAAAACTCATAGTAATGTTAGATACTGGTTTAGTTAATTACAAATTCATGTTTCCTAGATTGACAGATAAAAAATAGTTAAAAACTAACAATTCAGATAAGATAGAGAGATAGATGATAGATAGTTAGATAGAGAGAGAAATGATAGAGAGATAGATGATAGTCTTTAAAAACACCTCAGAGATCTACAGAATGTGTCATTTAAAGATTTTATTAACTTAAAGATTTTTGACAATGAGATACTTCTGTACCCCGATTGCAATGGAGGCACCCCCACTTTAATTCAAAGAGCATCAAAGCCTTCATATGTACCAAGCTAGTCACCGGGTGAAAAAAATATGAACTTGTGTGACTTAATGAAAGACTACTGTACCAAACTGAATAAACTAGATGCAAGTGAGCCAACTGCCAAGCTTTGCATACACAAGGTAGACAAGTTCTTTATAATTCTGCTTCACAGAAAATCTGTCAAATATTCTAAGTTAAAAGGCTGAAGGTAATACTCCAACATTATAGAAAAATTTTGAGGGACTGTGTAGGCAACCATATACCTCTGTCATTTCTATACTTTTGGAAGCTGCTTGCCTGTACTTGTTACATATTAGGTAATATTTCCTTCTTATATCTCCACTGAGGTTGAAGACCAGTCATAGTCCTATGACAATTAATCTTAAGTTGTTTAGGATATAAAACCTTGTTTTTAGATTGATAAACATAAGTTATTATAAAACATGATTTAGGTACAGAGCTTTGACCACTAGGATAGGACTCACTAGGATAAGACAGAAAGTGGAATACTTTCTCTAAGATTGTCAAATGCAAATGGAATGGACTTTGTAAATGTAATTTTTACCTAATAATTCTTATAATTATTCTTACTGTTTATCAATCTTAGAGAAAAGGCTATTCGTTTAACAAAGGGGATGTATTTATAGTGGATTTAAACATGTTTTTGTTTTGATCTCAAGTATGGAATATAAAGGTGCATTGTGTGAGGGAATGTGATGTTTTTCCGATGAAAACAGACTTGTGTGAGGGTGCATTATGTTTGTCTTCTAGAAAGGGAACTGTCTCTTGATCTTTGCCAGTTGAAACACATCCTGGTATGGGCCTTGAGAGGAGATAAATAGGTGCACAAAAAAAAAAAAAAAACAAAACAAACAAACAAAAAAAAAAAAAAACAGAGGTTTGTTTGCATACTTTGAATCATTTTGTATCACTTGACTGCTCATTGCTCCTGCTTTGAGGTGCTCCTACACAGCTTCAGTTGCCTTTGCTGAATTGCTGGTTTGTTGTTTAACTTGCCTTCTGGAATACTGATGATGAAGAATGGACTCTCTCCAAGTACCAGAGGCTAAAAGATCTACTTTTATTGTCCCTATTAACCTTTTTTCTCTTTTATCTAGGGTAGGTGGGTCAGAAGCAAGGTAGATGCATTAAAGAACCACAGATAAAGTAGGTTTTAAAAATACCAAAGCCTACAGGGACATGTAATCTGGTGTGAAAAATGAGACTCTAATTAGGAGTGATAGGGGAGCTAAGTACAGAAGAAGAATGGAGAAAAAAAAAAACTGTAAGGACATTTGAAATAGTCACAATGAACTGCCTACCTAAAACATTATGTATGTATGTATGTATTTTAATAAAATTTTGTTACTTGAGCTGACAATATTCACTCCAAGTGCCAATGACCACTTAACAAAATCCCAACACCAGACATGGGAAGCTCTCTTTTGACTTGTTGATTAGGGATATCCAAAAGACACTTGCAAAACTATACAGACTCCTGTTATTGCTCATGGCTACTCCCCAGAGATGAAAGGTTAAGTCCATATTCCTGCCAACACCATGGCTTTCTGAAACAGGACCAGGAGGAACTAACCTGCTTGCCTCTTCCCTATACTATTTCTGAACAAAGAAAATAACTAAAACATTCAATTCAGAAAAAAAGATTTCCATTGTTTGCTCCAGGGTACATTCATTCTCCTAATCAGGCTGCATTCTTGGTTCCTATTTTCTACCTCCCACAGACCACTAGCAGCCATAGTGTACAATGTAAGCTTCCAAAGGAAAGAAGCAACCATCAGTGTCTACTCAGCAATGATGTCTATGAACCACAGCAGTGACCATCATGGCAGGAATGCCCAAGAGTACAGTAGTGACACACATAACTTGGCAGTAACCCCCAGCACTCCAATTGAACTTAAGACATTTTCAACAAGAAGGAAATCATATCTGGTTTTGAAAACCAAGCCAACTAACCAAGGCTAGTAAAGTCATGGATCCTGGAGGAGAATCTACTTTAGTAATCCACTTTCTTCTAAGCATTTGCCCTTATACCCACAAATAAGTATAATTCACACCCCTTATCAAAACATATTTTTACAACAAAATGAGACCATTACAGAAAACTACAACCATTAAAGACGCAGAGATGCACAGCCCAGTCCCAATGTGTACATCTGTGAAACAAGTCCTAAATCTAAGGCTCACGTCTAAGGCTCAGGTATCATTACATAAGTAGGGCCAGAAAGATTCTAAGATCCAGAGGTTCATGAGATATTCTCTAAGATCGTGTCTCCTGGTAATGTCAGAAGCTACACCCATACAGTTTCAATATGGCTGCCTAAACATGAACTGAACAAGGATAAAAAGAAGAGAATGACAAAATGGACAAGAGGGAGGAATGCTAAGTTTCAACCCTACTCAAAGAAATACAGGCATCTAGAAAATACTGAATGGGAGAAATAGTTTTCCTTGGAGATGAGTATAACAAACTGTTACCCAACACCAAATAGTCAACCCTGAAAATACACATATGAGCAACATTATAAAGACTGAGAAGGTTATATTTAGGAATATATATTTCTATGTGCACATACAAACATATATATGCATGTAAACAGAATTAATGAAAAACATTCCATGAGTTTAAAAGAAGTCAAAGAGGGATACATGGGAGAGATTGAATGGAAAAGAAGGAAAGAAGGAACTATGTAAATATAATCTCAAAATAAAACAAATAATTAAAAGTTCTCATTTTTAGAAAGTCTTGCTGTTTAGTTCAGTGTACATTACTTCCACAGTCAGGCTCTACTTGCAACATCGCTCGCCATTTTTTTATTTCTCACAGACTACCAACATTCTAAAGCTACACCCACTATTTGTCCCAAGTTGATATTTTTATGCCTCACTTTCCTTTGGTATCTGTGGTTTTGTTATTTTATACTCATCAAGAAAATCAGCTGAACTTCCTTCTACACTGTCTCAGAATTCTTAGGAAACAGCAGTCTGGTACTTACTGAAAACACATTTACTGAATTCTCCTAAAGAGAGTTGTCCCAGGACAGAACTAAACTCCAAAAATATTGATGAATCAAAAGGATTTCTGTTTTCTACAAAAGAACGTGTTGTTAAATGTACATTTATTCTCCCTTTTACCAGTGCATGAAGTTCTCTCAGAAAAAAATATGCAAATATGAGTAAAAAATCAAAGTCCATGGCCAGCTGGGATTTCTTCCTTGCTCATCTCTGAGACATAAGCTTATAGAGAATTGATGTACAAACACTGTACATAAAGTTGTAAACTTTTTCAGTTGTCCTTCCTCTTTGAGCCTACCTGTTTTATTTATTTCTTTTTTTTTTAAGGAAGAGTAGGTAGACAGAAAACCAATATCTGCAAACCCCCTTAGCATTTTTCATTTCTTAGACAGCTGCCATGTCTCAAAGAATCCACTTTCTAAAGGCTTCAAAATCATCCAGTTGTTCTCATGAACCACGGACTCATCAGTGTTGAAAACCACCAAGACTTGAAAATTAACCCTGTAATGAAGTTGTACAACTATCTCCCCCAAAAAACTGTCTAGAAATTTGGCTAAATCATTTTAATTCAAGTTTGGCCATTAGAAAGGTAAAGTATGTTAACATCTTAATCAGTCATTAATAAAGTTTATTGGACTAGTTTGATTTATTAATTTTTCATAAAATTTTAGTTTTCTAAAAAACAAACTAAACACAAATAGCCAAAATACTATGAATATAATATTTATATAATTCCTGATTGTTTTGTGGTTCTTCTTGCTATAGGTAGTTTATTGTATATATGTATAATAATTATCAATGGGAGTTGGTACAAGTAATTATAAGTCTTATTTAGAGAGAAAACAAGGTTAGACTCAGCGATGTCTCTCTTTTTCTTTATCTTACATCCTTTGGTTTGGAGATGAGGGTTGAAAAGAAAGAAGGGGAAATACACAAATATATAGGAAAGATAGAACAAAAAGTAGATTAGTGAATCTACTCCTCAACTTAATGCCTCAGTTGCCACTCATAAAGTTATTTTTAATTCACTGGTATAGAATTTTTATATAGATGCAAAATAAATTTAATTTTAGCTACTGTGGTATAGAATTCAAATGTAAGATTATTCTTCACAGGCTATATATATATATTTCTACTCTAATATGTGGTATTATATCCATATAACTCAATTGTAATGCAAGGTTTACTTCCAATACTTTGAAAGTGCTATTGCAGGATATTTAGGATAAATAAGCTATACAAGTTAATTGATCAAATCATGATCATGTCAATCACTTGTCTACTTTTATCACAATAATATACATCTTAGATATGTCAGATAGCTATGGTTCTATAGAAAGATAAGGTAGGATAGATACATAAGGTCTTGAAAAACTTCAGAGACATACAGAACATAGCATTTTAAAATGTTTTTATTATTTCAAACATTCACTGACAATGAGGCAGGTTAACTCCTGGCAACACCCAGCCTACCTCAAAGAGGATGATGAGCATCAAAGGACTTCCTAATGGAGATGGCTTCAAAATGTGGCAAACAAGCCATTGGAAAAAATGTCCTCATTTCTACTACAAACAGATTGACTAAAAAAAAGGGAAGTTTGGATGTAGGCGGAGTCGATGGCCAAACTTTGCCAAGACAGGGTAAGCAAGTCCTCAATAGTTCCTGCCTCACAAATATGCCTGTCAGATGTATTGGGCCAGAAGTCTGGAGAAGATGCCCCAACATTATAGAGAGTTTTGAGTGACTATTCAGGTAGAAAACTGTCTCTGTCATCTTCTCATTTGGAAAGCTACTAACCTGTACTCCCGGCACACTTAGGTAACTAAGTTTATTCCTTCTCAAGTCTCTGATGGAGTTGAAGACCAAGTAGCTTAGTTTTACAATTAAGCTTAGTTGTTTAGGGGTTAAGATGTTTTTAGGTCTAGATAGATATTTTAAGTTGATAATGACAATATGTGATGGAGATTGATTTACATTCAGAATTTTAGACACAGCAAGACTGGAAAGATGTTTTCTTCAAGGCTGTCAAATACAAATAGCCAAAACACTAAGAATGTAACATTTATATAATTTCTGACTGTGCCATTATTCTTCTTGCTATAGGTAGTATATTGTATATATGTGTAATAATATAAATGTATATGTAAAAAATAAAAAATGTTTAATTAAAAAAGAAAAAGAAAAAAATCAATTATCAGAATTCAGAAGGAAATAATATTAAATAAGCTATGAGAATTATTAAACATTTAACCAAGTGAAACTTGCTTTGTCTGTTGTATCTTAATCCTGTATAGGATATAGAAGCAAAATCACACAATCAATAAACTCAAAGCATTCTTGCAAAATGGGAAAAACCCTGCCTGTATTAGACCGACATCACTAGAGACATAGTGATGGGGTTGCAGAAGGATCTTTGTTAGTTTATCCTTGGGTCAGAGTAAAGGGTTCAGATAAGCCATATTAAGTGTGATGACAATATGATCATAAGAAGAACAACTGTAAGAGAACAGTTATAGAAATGTAAGAAAACAGTTATAGAAATGGGGAGAGATGAATAAAAAAAGAAGATTAATGAAGGGCAGTGGATCCCAAGACCCCAGAGCATAGTCAATGTGTGATAAAATTTTCTTCAGGCTACAGGCATACTCAGGACCACAAGGACAAGGCAGACAATCTTAGAAGTCCAAATACATGCTTCTTTGTTTTCCTTATACTTTGAAAATAAATATAGTTCAAAATTTAGAATAGCCATCCTATTGCTCAAATAATAGTGATATTAGATGACAGTTGCTTTATGTGTGTTTTATTTATATTATCCATGTAATAAAAATTCTAAGATAGAATGAGTACACAGACTAACGTACACTTAGAACTCTTTATACTACTTCTTCTTCTTTAGGGACTTGGGCAAGTCCAGTCTTCGTTGTCAGAATACCAGAATACCAGCAACCAACAATCCAGTAAACAACAATCTAGCAATCTAGCAATCCAGCAATAGCAGCAGGAACCACCAGCAGCAGGGAAAGCAGCAGCTATGATGGGCCTTCTTGGGGATCTAGCATTTATACCCTGTCAAAAGTCTCCAGAAATCCAAATAGAACCTGTCTGCATCTGGCAAAAGTTGTGGCCCTCCTAGAACATGAGGCAAATCACATTTAGTGGCTGTGGACAATCTGAAGCACCCCATATCCTGTGTCTGGGGTTAAAACAAAAACATATTCATATAATATAACTGAATTTTAAAAGAAATAAAATTCTCACTAGAGATATATTTGTATATACGTTTGTATGTAAAACAAACATATGTATAAGCAAAGGATCTCATTTTTAATAGCATCTGTGATGGATATTCTTGGTTTTCAGCTTGACAAAATCTAAATTTTAAATAAAACCTTAGAAATGAATGGGCATACTTTTGAGGGACTTTTGCTTAGTTAAAAGGGGGAAGAATCATTTCTAATCCAGGCATTTGAGGTGGGAAGACATACCTTTAATTCAGATCCATGTGGTAGAAATCTAGGCCATGCCTTCTGCTGGAAGCCTATAAAAGGATATGGAAGAAGGAAGGTTTTTAGGTTTTTTCTTTGTCTTATTGGTTTTACCTACTAACAAGCCCATTCACTTACTGACGTTAAAGCCTACTTTTTTCAGTATTATGGTGTATACTGAAGACTAGCAGAGACATTCAGCCTTGTGGACTGAGAATCTACTGGACTCTTGGACCTTCTGTTCACAGGCAGGCATTGTTGGATTATCTGAAACATGGCCTGTAAGTAAACTGCCCTTTCTATATGGAGAGAGAACCCTAGTACAGCATCTATACAAGTAAAATATTAGTGATAACTCAACCAATGGGGTTAAAAATCTATACCATGAAAACGTCAAGATGTTTATGAAAGAGGAGACATACAAATTTTGAAAAAACTTATGTTCTCATGGTATTAAGGAATTAACATTTTTAAGATGTCCATGGTCTAGTTGAAAAACTCCTTATCATCATAACACCAATGGTATGTTTATTTAAATAACAAAAATATTCTAAAATACACATTAAACCATAAAATATCCAGGACAACAAAAGAGATCTTCAGAAAGAATAAATCTGGAAGCCTGTTCTATTTCCAATAGACTATAGAACTATAATAATTAAAATACAGTGGCTCTGACATAAATGCAGACATTTAAACCAAGTGACCAAAATAGAGAGCCCAGAAATGAGCACATTATATAGAGTCAATTAATCTTTAACATTGATGCCAAGAATTCACAGTAAAACAATGAAAATCTCTCCAACAAATGCTGTGTTATGTGCAATGAAAAGAACAAGGACCTCAACTTTAGGCCATAAATGAAAGTCAGTCAAGGTGGATTAAATCTTCCCGGTTAAATCTAATCTGAGAAGCACCTAAAAGAAAACATGGAGGAAAACTTGACATCGTCTGACAATGAGATATGGGATATAAACCCAAAGCATAAGCAATGCATTCTAAACTGAACAGGTGGTTTAGATCACACTAAAAAAATTTCTCATAGGAAAGAAAGCAATCAGCAGGAAGAAAATACAGATTGTGGGATGGGAGAAAATAGTTTCAAGTCCTGTATTTCATAGGGTCTAACTTACAGAATCATAATGAAAATTTAGAGTTTCTTATCAAAGAAAGGAAGGAATGAAAAAAGGAGGAAAGACAGGAAGGAATAGATGAAGAAAGGGAGGAAGGAAAGAAGAACATGGAAAAGAAAAAAGGAAGGAACATAAAAGAAAGAGGAGGAGAAAGGAAGAAAGGAACTTTAAAGTTGGCAAAAGAACCAAATAGATAGTTCCGCAAAGAACAAATTCAAATGGCAAACAGATGTTTGAATACCTGCTTGCCATCGCAATCAGAGAGATTAAAATGAGACAGCAACACAGTAATCCATGATATGTACTACGACATAATGATGGAAAATGGGTTTGGCGAGAATGGTGTGGCTCTGAATGCCCTGTGCAGTTTGAAGGAATGTGTCGTGTTTTACAAGCAAAGGTACACGGTATGGAGGCTCCTCTAAGTTAAAAAATAGAGCTACCATGTAGTATAGGCATCCTCCTTGTAGGCACAAAAGAACTGAAATGGAAGTGTCAGGTGCATAGCATTAGCGGGCCCCTATTAAAGCATCATTCACAAGCAACAACACAGAGAATGAGCTAAAGTCCTGCTAAAGGAAGTGGGGAGCATGCATACAAGGTAACTTGTGAAAGAAGGAAATACTAATTCAGAATAAAATAAATAAATTGTTCATGAAGCAAATTAATGATTGCTTATATGAAGTTTCTCCAGCGACCTGGAGGGAATATAGCTCCGATTGACAGGTACTAGACAGTAACATGGTCTCATTACAGTAGGAGAGTAAGTGTGAGAATTCCACTATACCACACAGAGCAGATGGTTAACAATGTGGTTCTGAAAGGAAATGCTTCTTAAGAGTGTAAAAAAAATATATTAAAAAGAAAAAAGAAAGACCACAATTAAAAAAAGAGTATAGATTATATACTTTAGGTTCTCCCTCAAGAATAAAAACTATAAGCAAAAAACAGGCACAAAGAGACTTTGGGGTGTGTTGAGTAGGCCTCATATCTAGATTAAAGTAGTGAGGTCATGCATGTTTGCACAATCCACATTCATCAAATTACAGAGTCAGGATGTGCAGGTATTGGAATGTCAACTACACATAAAAGTAAAAGATTTTACATTAGAGAAATAAACACGTTGTACATACAAACTTTTTTTTCTAGTTTTCTCTGCTTTGGAAATGTGCAGCCTGTGCTGATACAGCACTCCACGTCCTTATTGTCACACTAAGTGTACACCTGGCTATTCTCTGTAACCACTACAAAGCTGTTCTTCAAAGGTTAGGAATCAGATGGCACCATCCTTCTCTGCTCCTGCATTCAGAGTTCCTCTCCTCCATAAAAGCACACCTACTTCTGTCTCAATAACTGATAACTCTTGAGTTACTCATGACATGTCTTGGGACAGCAACAGGATGAAGATGGCTATGGGTATAGCTTTGTAGTAGAACAATGTCTAGAATATTCAAGGCCCTTGGTTCTATTCTCAGCACAGAAAAGTAAGCAAACAATTCAAAAGTTCCCAAATATATTAATAGTACATTTATCTAGATGTGAGGACACACACTTATCAGTCACAGTACTCAATCAGATGAAGCAGGATATCATTGAAAGTAAGAGGACAGAATAAAAAATAAATAAAACAAAATGCTCCATTGAATACTTATCTAACTAGAAGAAGGCATGGCTTAAAAATAACTAGTAGATGGCTATGGATAGGCTGCTGTTGTCACATGCACAAACACTCAATGTCCTATAATTCATTTGTGCCCTGTATTTTGACTTCTTCAACTTTCCTATTTAAAAGGACATCTCAACTTTTGCCAATTTTCCCATTCACAAATATTTCCACTACTCACCAGAGTAGAAGGAGACATGCAGTGCAAAACTTTTAAATTGTTTATAATGCTTGCCTTGAGCCAGACTCTGAGCTAGATACCTTTGTAAGCGTCTTACATCATCACGGCAAACATCTTGCCCATTAGCTAGGGTCATTCCTCTGATGTAGGTAAGCAAACAAATGCCTCAGAAGTTCCCCAGGTCATCAAAGGAGGATGAAGTAGGGGATGTGTCTATACCTGGAATCAACGTCTCCTGCCTGGCACACAGCCCTGCGAAGCCACAGGCATTTTCTTTCCCACCAATTAGCATGTCATCCTTACTATAAGCTTAGCATGACTTACTTCATTTAAGTGTTACTCTTACAAACCCTAAGGAGATGAAAAAGCATCTGGTCTTTCTCTAATACAGAAAGTCAGGATGTAATGAACAGTAATAAAAGGGGTGCAAAATGTTGTCAGAATGTGGAAAGAAACCGAGCCATTATTTATTTCAAGGAGAAGGTCTCCTGCATTGAACAAGAATTGCATGTTCAGTATCTAGTGCACAACACACCTGTAGTTGATGGAGCTGACTAGAGAATGAGTTTTGCCTTCATATAACCTTTCTGGCATGATATCAGGCAGCCTGTGTCTTGGGACAAGAAAATGGCTTAGTAAATAAAAGTGCTTGCTGCCAAGCATGAAGAACTGAGTTTGATCCTCCATACTAACACAATAAGAGGAGGGAGCTGAAGTCTGTATGCTGTACTATGACCTCTACATGCATGTCATGGTATACACACACACACACACACACACACACACACACACACACACACATACACACACACACACATTAATAATGTTTAATCTTATTAAAAATCACCCATGTCTCATAGAAAAATGTTCTTTCTTTTCTGGGCATAGTATAGTAGCCCCTCATTTCAGCCAATCTAATATGTGTCTTATGTTCACCCAAATCCATAACGTTAACTTGGGAAACACTTCCAAATCTATAAAAATATTTTATAGAAAATAATTATTTGATAAATCTCACTTGATATCCACATTTCTGATTTAAATGGTGTTGTAGTTCTTATATCTGTACGGACTAGGAGGCCAATAACTGATACAATGAGACTGAAGTATAATTTAAATCTGCAAGCACTATGCTGGGCAGAATCTAAACTGCTAATAATCTACCAATAAACTAAAATAAACTACTCTAATCCTATGTCCTCATGACCTACTGTATCCCAATCACTTGCCAATCTGATCCTCCTAGGGCAGCTTCTGTCCACTAACTGTGTGCTCTCAATTGTAAACTCCAGGCTCCTCCTCCTCTCCTGGAAGTTCTGCCTTCCACTTCCTTTCCTTCTGATTGGCTAAATAGTACTTTATTGACAACTGCTATATCCACTCAAGGCATTCCTTCATAAAACTGATAGAATAATTACCTACGTTTTGAAAGTCATGATTTTCCGCAGAAACAAAGGCCTGGATTCATTTTTCTCAACTTAGTTCAATATGGGGTCTGTGACTTTGGCTAGACATGTCACTTTTCTAGATTTCACAGTTTTAAAAAAAATCTCTAACATGGAGGTAATGGTCTACCTTTTTCAGAAGTTTGTGAAGCTGAAAATATCATGTAGAATCTTTTGACATAACATTTAACACATTGGGTTGATCAATAAATCTTGCCTCAATCTAAGGCAAACACTTGGTGGCCAATAAACCTTAAAGCTCAGAATTTCTGGTTGTTTTAACTCTTCCTTGAATGCTCATGCTGGGTACCTATTTATTCTAAATTGAAACACTCATTCCCGGATAGAGGAAGACCGTTTATAAAACTCAAAAAACTAGAGAAACTTACAATGCTTAGGAGGCACAGAAATTCACCAGACAGGGAACCTCTCCTCAGGGTTCTATAAACAATAAGCAACGGCTACAGGATCTTGGGTGAAGGAATCTCTCCAGAGCAGTGCCCTCCAAGTAGTACAGGAAACACTGCACAGGGTACAAATTTGCGGATTATCACCTATGAAGTGGGATTTAGGTAATGAAGTGGCCTCTGATCATAGAGTCTCCTCTGCTCAAGCTCCGTCAGTTCATAAGTCACTGTCCCAGCTACACTCAGTAGAATAATTCCCCCATGCTGTTGCCAGTGCCTTGTCTAGAGTGAATGGACATTTTTCAAACCTCATTAGTGAAAGCCACACAATAGGCCACCATTCTGGATTTTTGGCCACTCATCAGTTCAGAAGAATTAAGTTTCAGTTCAAATTTAGTGCAGAGTTACTAACCCCTTGTTAGTCTACTATGATTACATGTGTACGCACATAACAGTGTTACATATTGCATTAACATGCATTTAGCTCCTTCTGTTTGTTAAAATATGAATCAGATAAGTATCCTGTTGTCCTGTACTAAAGTCATGTAATGGAGATAAGAGGCAAAAACTCACTGGGAAGTAAAATCAATATAAATAAGTAAATAATGACATAGAAACTATTTATTGGGGATCTGCCCACCTGGAAATTTTTGTTTACTTCTTTGATTTTAGAAGCAAATTCTTTTTTTTTGTAAGGACTATTTCTCTCCTCTCCCTATATTCATACCTTGGCCAATAAAACAGAAAATATTCCTGATTCTTTTGCATTCTCAAAAGTGATGGAAATCAAAGCTTTGTACATGGTAAGCAGGCAGTCAAACAACTGAGCCACATCCTCAGATCCATAAATGCCATTTCCTTTCCACTTTCCTTCCTATCTCTTTATTAGGCTGTATATTAAATAATAAAAGTTTAGGGTTTTTCTCTTTAAAAAAAAAAAAAAAGGTAACCAAACAAAGCAAAGGGAATCAGAGAAGAATCTGAAACACAGGAAAGAATTTTTGAACCACCAAGTATAAAGGCTGAAGAACTAGGAAGGATACTGAGGAACTCAGAGGTACTTTAATTAAGATGCTGAAATAGTAGGGGTTATGTTGAAGCACTGGAAAGGATACTAAGCACTTGGGATAATTATAAAACACTGGCAAGGATGTTGGAGCACTGGAGAGTTTGCTGTTTCACTGAGAAAGATATTGATATGTGGGGGAAATGCTAGGCACTGAGGATGGTCCTGAAGCAATAGAAAAACCCCTGAGATAATAAGCTGAAACACGGGGAAGGATGCTGAAGGAATGGGAAGGATGATGGCACACTAAGAAGAATACTGAAACCGTGGGAGGAGTGATAAGCACAGGGGAAGATGCTGAAGCAATGAGCTGAAGGACTAGGGAGGATACAGAAAACACTAAATAAGATTTTGAAGTAAAAGAAAAAATATTGAAATAAAATATTACTGAAACAGGGTGCCAAGGTACTGGGGAAGGTGAAAATGAGTAAGACAGAGCACTGAAGGCCTATTGAGGATACTAATATACAGAGGACAATGATAAAGCACTAGATAGAATGCCAGTGTTTCTTAGGGAAAAGGCTCAAGTCCTGGGGTTGAGGCCAATAATTCCATTTTCTACTGTGGTCTCGATAGGATTATGAGATGTAATCATTTGCCTAATATAATTGGTTACTTCAAAAATAAAGTGCATCTGATGGGTGTAAGATGGAATCACAAAGTCATTTTGATTTGCATTTCTCTGATGACTAAGGACGTTAAGCATTTCTTTTAAGTGTTTCTCAGCCATTCGATATTCCTCTGTTGAGAATTCTCTATTTAATAAGCAGGCTACCATGATGAGACCTGATAGACTGTGATCATATGGTAGGGGAGGAGGTCCCCTTCTGTCACAGACATAGGGTAGAGGAATAGGGTGAAAGAGGGAGGGAGGGGAAATGAGAAGATACAAGTGAGTGGTTAACTACTGAGAAGTAATCTGAATAAATTTTGTAAATAAAAATAAAATAAATAAAATAAAATGCAATCTGCTGTTTAGGTATTTTCAGGGTTAATATTGAAAGTCAACTTGATTGGATTTAGAATCACCATGCAAACACAGCACTAGGGATTTCATCGAGGATATTTCCAGAATCATTTAAAGGAGCAGGGAAGATCTATCCATATGTAGGCAGCATTATTCCATGAGCTTGGCTGTTGGATTGATTAAGTGCAGATACTGAGATGAGCACCACCATTCACTTCCCTCTAATTCCTGATTCCTCATATGAAGTGAAGAGCTTCATCAGGATCCTGATGCCATGACATCTCCCCCATGGTAGACTGCACCCTCAAACTGTGGATAGAGTATAGCCTTCCTTCAGTTACTTCCGTTAGATAGGTCACCACTAAAAATGCAGCCAATTCTATTGCTCACTCAGCTTTGTCTTATGAGTGGATGAGAGCAACTTGTGTGTGTCTACATAGGGCAGGACCCAGAACTTTCCTTCCCTAAAACTTTTCCCTTTATTCCTTTTCTAGAACTTTGTTTCTGCCTATGTTACCTTAGTTGGAAAAATCAGAGAAATATTTCTGTACATCTATACTATGTGGTCCATATCCTGCCCTGTAGATGTGAACAGCAATCTAAGGTAGAAAGGTGAAGCAAAAACCTCCATTGCCTTTTTTGTTGTTCTATTCAGTGTTGGAAAAATAGCAAGTTGTCTGCACACAGTGGTCACAGCTTCCCTTCAAGTTTAAGTATCTCCTAACCTTTACTCTTATCTGAGCTGAAAGACAGAATTCTCAGGGAAGTTTTTTAAGTACCCAATGGAACAAAATTTGTGAACATGATGAAAGATACTGGTAAAAAAAAATGACACATAAGAAAAGATGAAGGGGGAAAATTTTCAACTCTTATATTATTCTAAGAGACAAATCATCAAGAAACTTCATTTTGAAACATTTTATAAACACCTCCTTTATTTTTATTTTTATTTTTTTCAAGACAGGATTCCCTGTGTAGGTACTTTCTTTGTAGAAATGGCTGGCCTCAAACTCACAGGCCTATCCCTGCCTCTCTGAGTGCTAGGATTCAAGGAGTGCGCTATGGCAACTGGCCACCTACGTCATTTTTAACAACAGTCTTCATGTGGTCCAGGCACACATCAACAGAAATTATCCTTGTATGAGCCATGGAAACACCAAATGCTTTGGAAGAAGAGTTTGACTAGAGTTTTTGTTTTATTTAAAATTTTGCAGGGGCATGTCCCACGAAAGCCTTCACTTACCAGGAAACTGGGACAGAGGGGAAGGCATCCTATTGGGACTCTAAATGAGAGACGCATGGGAGAATAGCAAAATAAAGGATACAGATGGTCCTAGAAATCTGCAAGTAGAACAATATGATAGGCAGATTTGGGCCCAGGGGTCCCGCTCAAACTAAGGCACCAGCCAAGGACAATACAGGAGGTAAACTTTAAACCCCTTCCCAGATCTAGCCAATGGTCAGAATATTCTCCACAGTTGAGTGGAGAGTGTGATACGACTTTCTCACGTACTCTGGTGCCTCACATTTGACCATGTCCCCCTGGAGGGGGAGACCTGGTGGCACTCAGAGGAGGACAGCAAGTAGCCAAGAAGAGACTTGATACCCTATGGGAATATACAGGGGGATGTAATCCCCCTCAGGAACAGTCATAGGGGAGGGGAATAATGGGAAAATGGGGGGGGGGGAATGGGAGGATACAAGGGATGGGATAAACATTGAGATGTAACAAGAATAAATTAATAAAAAAAAACAAAAAAATAAAATAAAATAAAATAAAATTTTGCATTCTACAACTACATCTCTTTCAAAGAGTTAACTTAAAATTCTCAATCTTGCATCTCGCAATGAAATAAGAACAGCAGCTGACGTTTGTTGGGCATGTTGTCTTGAGTTGTCAGCAGTAATACAGACAAAGAAATACTAGATTTAGAAATTAGTAAGTGATAGCCAGGAAGATAGTATCCTGTAAGAGGGCAGAGCTGGATACTCTCCCTTTACCCTTTTAGCATTCTTTGAAGATGGTTGATTTTAAAGTCTAGACACAAATATTTAAAGTAAATAAAGAAGCAGAGATGAACTAATAATGATTCAGCTTTGAGTAGCCCTCTATGCTTCACTAACCCAGTCCGAGACTTAGAAATTTGATCCTCCTTGCAATTTGACTAGATCTATAGTATAGAGATTAAGTTTAAGACTGTTATTCTTGAGGACTCAAAGAGCTGAGGGGCATTTCTCAAGGTCACAGTATTATAAACTAGCAAAAAAAAAAAAAAAAACATTATTGAAATTGTATTTTCAATCCCATCATTTCCTACCAAAAGTCATTCTATTCAATCCAAATGGAATTTGCAATTTTATTATTTAGACACACAGAACAAGTTGTAAACAAAAGATAACTTTGGGAAGAGCATGGACAAGGACATCTACAGCTCAGAAGGTCGGGATCATAGGGTACCATGCATCTTCTTTACGGGACTTTGTAAATTCAGCTGCTTATGCATCAGACCAAGATCTATGTACCCAACATAGCAGAATGTGGCCAACAGCACTAACTCCAGACATGAACAATCAAGCATCTTTCCAGAGCCCAGTCATGACTCCCTTTCACGCTGAGTGTGACTCAGCCTATGCCCTTGAAGAGAAGATGCCACTTATCACACAGATACACCAAAAGGCAAAAAACCTGCTTCCTAATGCTTTAGTAACATAGTTTGGCTTTGCATTCTTTTTGCTTCCATTTGGTTTCTGAAATCTCACCCTGTCAAAAGCACTTATGTCACTGGCATATAGAAGCTGTCCTGGATCTTGGCACATGTTCTTTGGGAGACCCTTGGTCAAAATGTGCCCTCCTTGGTTTTGGATAGAAGGATGCTACTAGGGTATTTTGCTACATGCTTATGATCTGTGGTACAGGGTTCCATTCACCCTTCCCTCCATGGTTTTTGTGTTTTCATTTATTTTTACACAGTGACTATTAACCTTCCATATATTGTCACATTCTTTAGCATGAAGATAAGGAATATGCATCCCACCCACTTTTGAGATTTTGTTATCCAATTGAGAGGGACAGTACCATCACAATGACAGAACAGTGTAAGCTGAATAGTTCAATTTATAGCAAGATATATGAAAAGACAGAAGAGGGAGATTTTAGTCTCAGAAGTGGAGACTAGAATAGTATTCAGTATGAAAAGTGCAGATACAGAGGCAGGTGATGGGAAATCAGAAGGACAACAGAAAGTATAGAGTACATAGGTGGCCTTGAGCATCATATTAAAAAGAAAAGAGCTCATGTATGAGCTATGAGCCCATGGGTTCATGAAGTAAGAAAAATACCAGGCATATGATGGAGGAAATGGCATTGGTGTACTTGTAAAATGAACTGGGGTTAGGGTGAAGCAGGCAGCCTGACCGATATTAGAATGGTTGGGAATAGGCCTGTTTTATTTCTTTAGAGCCCCTGCACCTTGAAAGGAAATACTATGTTTCTATGCAGTTAAATATAATTCAAAATACAGTAATAATACACGGAATGGAAAGTTATACTTCTAGACTTTCTTCTTTGTTTTGTTTTTTAGGTTTTTCCAGAGAAGGTTTCCTCTGTGTAGCCCTGGTTGTCCTAGACTCACTTTTGTAGGCCAGGCAGGTGTCAAACTCACCGCGATCTACAAGCCTCTGTATCCTGAGTGCTGTGATTAAAGGCATGTGCTTAGACTTTTTTCTTAGCGGTAAAGTCATATACAATGTGATTGAATACTAAATTTTCTCAAATTTTTGAGTGCTTGCTTATAGATCCCTAAGTCAGTTAGCAAATTACTGTGATGAAATGGAAGTCCATACAGAAAACTCCACCAAAATCAAATCTCCAATATCACAATTCGATCTTCAGTGTTGGATATTGCTCCATTCAAATACATATACTTAGCTAGTGACATCTCCATGCACATGGAAACTAATGATTTGTCATGGTTATGCTGTGTGCCTGGTATCACAGCCTAGCTCGTGCTGGGAGAAGCTTCTTTGACATCTGTGCATGAGTGTGAATCATGTGAGTGAACCATGAGAGTACCATTTTCCTCACAATCTAAGTGCTGGCTTACTCTTCTCTCTTGAGATGATTCCTTCTGCTTCACAGAGTCCTTAGAAAAGCCATGCACAACAACAACAACAACAATAATAATAATAATAATAATAATTTTATTTATTATTATTAATTATTAAAAGTTTTGGTGTAGATGCTTCAATAGGGCGCTGTGGAAAGATGAGAGAGCAAGGTCATTGACTAGGAAAGGCACAATGGTAAACACCTTTCTGCGGGATCGATTCCCATTTTTCAGCACAGGCCATATTGCATGAGGCCATTGGCAGGAGCATCACTATAAATCAAGACCCAGGAGCTTATTCTTTGCACTGTCCAAGAATTCCCTTGACAGAATTATTGAGGCTCTTGTCCAAAAGCTCAATATCATTATATTAGAATTGTTTGGCTCTTGTAATAAGACTCTGGAATCTTTCCTTCTTTGGTCCCTATCTGGATGCCACCCCACCAAACTCCATCTCCATCCTGAATAGAGAGCTTAAATGACACAGGCATCTCCTCTGCTCTGTAGCTCTGTGGCCTCATGAAGGTGCTTCTCAAGTCTGACTCTGTGATGTCCAGTCTTCTCAAAAGACAATATCTGTGATGAGAAGCAGGTCCAAGACCAACCAGATCTCTTATTTCTGCATTTTGAATTGAGAACACAGAATATGGTTCTGATGCTGTGCCCCCTGCCACTTTTTTCACCTTGTCTCCTCCTCAGTTTTCTAAATGTACTTTCTAGTCACATTTTGCATTTATATAAATTAGCCATGCGTTTTTCCTGTCTCCTTGGTAGTGAATGTCCCGTCCTCTTCTATAGATAATGTACATTTATCACATAAATCCCAGAAATCACCACTTCCATTGAGTGCTTTCTGAACTTTAGGGCTAGAACAGTAGCCCTTGCACTTAACCTTGATAACCCTGTGATCATTCTGACTGATAAATTAATAAAATTCTAACCATCTTCCTACTTCTATTCTGAATATATAAGCTGCTTGCTGGAGGCATAGCTTAGATTCATCGTCACTGATGACAAGCCACTTCCTCAGTTGGATGTCAACCTCTTATATACTTTAAAAAGTATAGTATGTGAAATATGGGCTTTGGTAATAACTAACATGCCAATTTCATGGCATTAAGAGCTAATGTGAAATTTTCCATGGAGTAAATATAATGTTAGCTGCACTCTATTCTTAGTCCCTTGACCTGAGCAGGACTAGCAGAGGGCATTTATTCACACTCAACAAGTTCCCATGAGCATCTCCTTTTTATACAGCCCCCAGGAATCTCAATATGTTCTGTCTTCTCAGTGGGAAACAAGTCTAAATGAATCACTCCTAGTAGGAGGCAGTTATAAGCTTTTCCCATCTCTTGCTCATGTGATTGGGAAAAGCAGACCTGGATGTGGGATGATTACGAGCAAAAAGGAGATAGAGTTTCTGCTTCCACATAAACAGCGTGATTAGAACTTGGATTGAAACAAACAAAATAGCAACATGGGGTCTTTGGGTCAAAGTCAGATCATCTGTCTTGGCCACCGGTATTCTTAACCACTGAGTCATCTCTCTGGCCCTAGATTCCTTCTTCCTGTTGTCACTTTTCTCAATGCAGTTATTTTTCATAGTACTCCAAGGTCAATGTTGTTGATATTAATACGACAGGCAAAAATAATTGCTTTGCAAACAATTGCTGAAGTTTAAAATTAGAATGCCAAATGCCTTGTTAACAACAACTCAGTGGACATAACTGTGTTTTGTACTTCGAAAAGGGCTGGTCACAAAGGAAGCCTACTTTATGGGAGAGAGGGCTTTAGACATGTGAATATCAATGCTTGTGATTCTAGATGATGCCCTATCCATGTGAAAAAGAAGACTCTGAGTTTCCCAAAGGAGAAAGTATCCGTTCGCATCCATGCACAGACAACATGCTGAATGGTAGAATCTAGATTCCCAGCTTCCTTTGGGAGGAGATCTGCACTGATTTATAACCTGTCTGCATCCAAGAGGAAGCTCTGTAACACAGTTGTCCTAAGCCAATTTTGCCATCTAGGTCTTCATGCATGTCACAGGAATGAGCAGCTCAGTCATCAGGAAAGCTTCAAGATTAGCATACTCTGACCACTGTGCAATATGTTTACAGTTCTCTTTCTCCTGTGAATGTGCTATATCTTTCTATGGCCCACAAACAACCGTCCCTGTCATAGACCTAAAACCTCAACAGCAATTCTTTAAGTAGTTCCAAAGGAAGTAGCGCCTGCTGTAGAGTGTAGTGACTATGTCACTCAAGTGGTAGGACCAGAGGACCAAATCCATATAGCATGACCTCAGTATGACCTTTAGGTGCCTCACAAGTCCAAATCTCTATCAACAGCATGGGCCAGGTCAAACATTATAGGAATAGCTCCTCAGAGCCCAACAGGTTTCTTCTTGGTTCCCACATGGCTTTGGTTTGAAATAATAATGAACAATTAACAAATATTTGTCACCCAGAGCCTGTAATAGGCCCTTAGTTACCATCACAGCACTTCAAAACAACGCAGACATACTTATAAATCTAATGATGCTATAAGCCCAAGAGAAAACAGAAATAAACAACATAATCTAAGCAACATGGAGGTCACATTCTAAGGGTATTGGAGAGGTTAAGAGCTAAAAACTAAGTCAACCTTCAAATCACAGTCCCATTTCTCATGAGTTGTCTTACCCATACAATTTGAGCTTTGGGGTTTTGTATGTAAAATAGAAATGGTATAGCTTTTTAACATATGATATAGCCATATAACTCATGTGAACAGCCTACAAATGGACATTCCACGAGGATCCCTTTGGAAGCAACACTTGATCATTGCAGTTATTAACAAATAGTTCAAGGTCATAAACACTGTATATAAGATGAGAGGAGTAGTCTATGTATAAAAAATACTCCAAAATGCTGACATTTAACTTGGGGCTAGAAGATGAGTTAGGTTAGAGGGAAAGGAGACTAGGGTGCTTTTATAGAATCCATGCCGGAAGGCCAGCCTGAGCAATGTTCGCAGCACCAAACAAGTTGGCAAAATAAATGTGTATCCAGATTGTCTGGGAAATAACTCACTTGGTAAAGCACATGCTGCACAGACATGAGAACCTCCATTTGAATCCATAGAACACATGTAAATATGAATGTAGTAGTTTCATGCCTGTATCCCTAATGATTCTACAGTGAGGTGAGAGACAGAAAGAGGAAAATAATCCACAACTAGTGAACTACCAGCCTGGCACATAGCTTGTCTCAAACAAGGGTTGAGTTGTCTGTCTTCTGAACACCATAGATTTGCTGTGACAATTATACAATAGCATTCACATACTAGAATGAGAACTAAGATAGCATATACACGTACAGAACAATGCATCTGCACACACACACACACACACACACACACACACACACACACACACACACACGATTAGAACATGGGATAAATAAGGGAAAGAATATAAATGGAATTTGAAGCTCAGTTATGGACCTAGAGACTCATTTCAAGTACAAAACAATGTCTGTCCCTGTCGCCATATTCCAGTCCTTCCTTTCCTCCATGACCAAGGAGAGACCCAGGGCTGGCTCTTCTTTCCTGGCTTTCAGCAATGGCCTCTTTAGCTGCTCCTTCTGTTTTCTCTTGTTCACCACCTCCCAACAATTTAATATCCTACATTCAAGGAGAAGAGTAATCTCTCTAAAGCATAATCAGATTATGTTATCTGCTGCTTAAGGCTCTAAGCAGTTTCCTTTTTCACTTAAAAAAAAAAGTCCAGATTTTGATGTATACAACCTTATATAACTAGATTATTCTACCATAATCACTGTGACTCAGTTCAAAAATGCTATTTTCTGACTTTCTGGCATCTTCAGATATAAACAGACAAATGCCACTGCTCTGCACACATAGACTATAGTATAATTTTTAATATGCTGTGTCACAGCCTAAACACATCTCCTGTATTGATTTGTCACTTTACAAGTTATCATCTTTCCCCTAGAAGACACATACCAACAGGCATCTGCCTGTTGCACTCGCCTCTGTTCTCTAAGCAAATGAACAAATGTATGGTACTGGGAAGAGAAGAGTGTCTGCTTTGGTTGCCAGCTAAGGAAGCATGTTTTTCTCTCATTTTTATTCAGCCAACATATCAGTCCCTAAGTTGATGTGCGCTCATCCAAATGCTACTTTTAAATTCCCATGTACCATACGATTTGCCACTGAAGCTATACTTACTAAAAATACTAGTCACTTTGGGGGTCTGAACTTCCTTAGCCTATTACTGCTAGTTGTAGCTACTGACATCATCACTCTAACCTGTCTTTATTGTCACATCTATGGTACCATCCCACAAGGACAGCTGTCTCCTACTTACACCTCTCCTATGGCCTAAACACTTCTGTTTTCTTATTTAGACCCCACGATAAGCACAGGTTGATACTATTTCCTTTATATTGAGATGAAGAAATGATGGCTTAGTGCCCAGAGAGTTTAAATAGTTTGCTAAAAATCATGCATCTCCTATGTGAAGGAATGAGTTTCTGGCCTGAAATTGCCTGATACAAATACTTGTTCTCCCGGGGCAAACTCACCTCTCCCATATTATTCCAAATCATCTTTTCTCATACATATTGCCTGTGTCTCTATGATTTCAGTTCACTGACATCTGCTAGATTCTTAAAAACAAAACAAAACAAAACAAAACAAAACCCTTAGTTCTTTCTATGTCTTCTTCCTCAACAATCCTTGCTCATCATTGACTTTGGCATCATTTGACCTTGATGAGTCTGCACAGATCCAGTACAACCTGTCATCACAAGATCTTAAGCAAAAGTACACTTCAGGTCTCCTCCCACCTGGAGAACGATGAGAATGTAAGGCCTGGTGAGCTCAGGTTCTTGAATTCACTGGAAGAGGGCTCTCACCATCCCCATGTCATCTCTGTTCTTTCTAGGAAGAAACTTCTGTCTTGATTTAACATAAAGCACATAAAGCTCAGAGAACCCCCCAGGGACATGCACACTCCTTATAGTCCAGCCCTTGGCTCGCCAATTCCTTTGCAAAGCTTTTTAAATAGAAACTAAGAGCCTCTCTCCAGATGAGCGTGCTGTTAGGGTGCTTTGTGCTTGCATGCTGTGAGCCTCATCAGGGCCTAGGGCACTAACCCCTGCTTCTGGAATTCACAGCTAACAAGACAGAGAGTGGCAGATCCAAGTTAAATCTCTGGCATCTCAAGGGGAAAAAATGTCAGAAAAAACATGCCTCGCATTCTCTTTCCCTTGTCAGACAAATTGGTATTCTGCTGATCCTGTTTCAGAAATATCTTGCAATTCAAGCCATTAGAGGGAGAAAACACTCATTTGTCATGACTTCCCTAGGATGAGGAGATGTGCTCTGTCAAAGATGATTTTTCAGACATAATCCGTCCAAGTGCAGATTGCTATTTGTGTTAATTACTATGTGACAACTCAGATTTCTCCAGAGAGCCCCCTAATTTTTATGGCTTATTTAAAGCAAGGAGGAACATATCTTCTGAGCAGTAAGTGGGATATGGGTCAAACATTTCTTCTGTTGTACCTACCCCCTAAGTGGTTTTGTAAGATGTTTATCTTAGATATGGCCAAGTGTTGCTTTGTGTGGTCAAGCTCCTTTCTCGTGGCTGTTCTAAGATATCTTTCCTCTATATTCGTGAAGCAAAAAATCTCTTTGAAAAGTGTTTTCTATAGAATTTGGAGAGGAAAATGCCTATTACGGAGTCTTTAGCTAACCCGTTGGGGTGAAAGTTTCTATTGTTTGTTACAATATTTATGCACTGAGTAACTAAAATTTTAAATTAAAAAAGACACACACACACAGAGAGAGAGAGAGAGATACACAGAGAGAGAGAGAGAGAGAGAGAGAGAGAGAGAGAGAGAGAGAGAGAGAGGAGAGAGACAGAGAGACAAAGAGAGACAGAAATAATGTGAATACTAAAAACATTTAATATATGATTATGAAACTGATTTTATTTTTCCATCATTATTTCATTTTACAGCCTGATCACAGGCCCCTCCCTCCTTTCCTTCCAATTCTACACTTGTACCCCATCCCCTTATCCTCAGGGAAAGAAAGCTTCCCCTCAGGAACCATCCCACCCTGGTACATCAAGTCATAACAGGACTAAGCACAGCCTCTTTGACTAAGACTAGACAAGACAGCCCAGGTAGGGGCAAGGGATCTGAAGTCAGGCAACAGAGTCATATATAGTCCTTTCTCTAATTGTCCCCTTATCTGCTGCATATGTGTAGGGGTATAGGTCTAGTCTAAGCATGCTCTTTGGTTGGTGGCTCAGTCTACGAGCCCCCATGGGCCCAGGTTAGTTGACTCTGTAGGTGTTCTTGTTCCCTCTAGCTCCCTTAGTCCTTCCCCCCTCCCCCACCTTCCACAAGCCTCCCCAAGCTCTGCCTATTGTTTGGCCGTGGGTCTCTGCATCTGTTTCCATCAGTTGCTGGATGAAGCCTCTCAGAAGACAGTTATGCTAGGCTCCTGTCTGCAAGAACAGCATAGTATCATTAATATAGTGTCAGGGCTTGGCTCCCTCCCATGGGTGGGTCTCAAGAAGGGCCAGGCATTAGATGGTCTTTTCCTTGATCTCTGCCCCATCTTTTACCCTACACTTCCTGTAGGCAAGACAAATCTTGGACAAAAGGTTTTATGAGTAGCTTGGTATCCCCATCACTCCACTGGAAGTCCTGCCTGGCTACAGAAGGTGACCTGCCTCTTCAGTCCCCATGAAACTGAATTTCTAAGATGATTGTGCACTATAGCTTTTATGTAGTTTCTAGAGCTACAGAGTCTTTTCTTCGGTCAGTACATATTGCTATATAAAGCTACCATGTTTACTTATGCTCAGCTTGATAATGCCCTCATCCCTCTACTTACCTTTAAACCCCTGTTATAAACATTGACCTCCTCTTTGATGATTTTTCTGTTCCCTTGGCACAATTGTCACTGTTCTCCAGAGCAATTCAGAAACCTTCATCATGTTTAACCATATCCCTAGGGTTCTTTTTTAATTTTTTTAAACTTTTTTTGAGATTATAATATAATTAAATCATCTTTCTCTTCACTTCTCTTCTTCAAAACCATCCTATATGCCCCTTCCTGTTCTTTCAAATTCATGGCCTGTTTTTTTCATTAATTATTGTTATATACATACATGAATATGTATATACACATATATTCCTTAGTCTATAGCCCATTAATACAACCTATTCAGTCTGTATAATATTACTTACATGTCTGTTTTTAGGGTTGAACACTTGGAATTGGATAATCAGATGGAGTATTCTTCCTTGGGAAGATTATTTGTACTACTCTCATGCTCTCAGCAAATAGCTGACTGCAGAGGGGTGTGTGTGTGTGTGTGTGTGTGTGTGTGTGTGTGTGTGTGTGTGTGTGTGTGTGTGTTTAGCGTTGAGGCCTCCTACACCCCGTGCCCCATCCCCTTTGCCATGACTATTGTTCAGTTCATGTTTAAGCAGTCATGCTGGTGGGATTTTATGAACGTAGCTTCTGAGATTACTAGGAGATGCAGTCTCACAGAAAACTCCTGATCTTCCGGTTCTTGTAATCATTCTACCACCTCTTCTCTAATAGTTCCTGAGCCTTTTATTAATAGACGTGTGTTATAGATACTTCCATTGAGGTTGGTGCCACAACTCTTCATTTTGACTGTTGTAGTTTTCCACAATGGGCTTTAGCCATTGCAAAGAGAATTTTCCTGCCTGAGAGGTGAGGACTACACTTACTGGTTTCTGCAGCTATTTATAGATATCTCCAACCAGATAGTAGAGTTAAGTCTTTACTCCCTCTCTTATTTATTTTGGGGGTTTTTGAAGCAGAAACCCAAGTATGGTGGAAAACAAATATTTACACTGACAGTTTGGTGGTTTGTTTGTTTGTTTTTTTTTTTTTTTTGATTATTGAAAAACAAAACAGAAGTTAATAGCATGCACTAAACATCCAACTTTCATTCTTTTTTGCAAAAGATAAAACACTGAAAACTAAGGCTCATAAAACACACACAATTAGTACAAGAATTTGCAGCTTGTAAATTATAGACTTAGGATTTTAACTTGGGTCCCCCTGACCCAAGTCGTTCTACTGTAGATGCTACAGCGTTTAAGGAACATATTGTCCTATTCACTTTGTCTCAAAAGGCTGTGGGTCATTATCAAAGTGGCTTTCAAATAGGTAATTAGATATTGTTCCTTTTTACCAATGAATTACTCAGAGAAACACAGACATCGCCTGCCTAACTGCTTTGCAGAGCAAAGCAATTGTGTGCTGGCCTAAGCATTTGATACATTGTTTTGTTTTTTGTTTTTTGTTTTTTTTATGTATTACACATCTTATAATTTTATACATGTTCAAAAAAGGTATCATCTCAAATGTATGCCACTTGAATATGGATGTGAATAAATTTTACCTTGAAGGTCATCTTCATGACTTACTCTCAGCGTAATGAGCTAAAAGGAAGGACTCAGACCTACGTAGTCGATTGCTTGAACTTTGCTGTCACTTCTGTCTCTGGCATAGCTGTGTGGTCATGGTGGCTCTGCCATGAGGCACCAGGCCTCCCAGGAAGGGACGGCTGAATCCTGTACGGAACACTGAGAAGCAAAGTGTTCACCTGGAGTTCATGGTCATTGTCCCCAGAGTTCCCTTGTAATTTACTTTTTAATTTTATCATATGCAATTAACTCACCCACCTCTTTCAATGTTTATTGTATTGATATTTGTGTCTTGCTTTAGGGAAGCTCAAAGTGATAATATTCCACAATTAACCTAGTGTACAGCCAACATGAGTTTAACCAATGTCAATTTTTTTTTTACTGTTTTCTCACTCATTTATCCATTCACTTGGTCTACAAATGGCTCTGGAAACATAGCCGGTACCAAGCACTGTGGTAGTCAACTAGGAAAAAGCAATAAAGAAATGTTATTATGTCTTTGTGGAATTCAGAGTTCAAAGTAAAGAAGGAAATGAGTTTAAATGCAGATCTTTCTTGGTAATATTACAGCTTGCTGGGTCACTCCTACTCTGAAAATACTGTAAGCCGAAAATGAGTTTTGTCTACCCACCCTACCAGACATCAGCCTTAGCAACCACAGAATTTTTTAAAGTAGTTCATTATTGTGAATGAGTTGGGGGGTGCTGACTGAAAGCCAATGCACTCTTTTAGTGCACTGCATTGAATGACAGACTCATAAGCCACATCTCTGTTCAGGAATAGACAAAAATTCAGCCTTGCATCTATAGTTTCTGGTCATCATTTTTATACAACTGAAAAGCCAACAGTCCTAAGTAGCACAATGGTAAGCCTGTTTATCTTCCAGATACAGTATACTGCATGTAGAGAAAAGCACATTAGGGCAAGATGGAAATGAGGGGGGAGAGTAAATATTATAACAGCACAGTTGAGGAAATGGAGAAAAAACAGCTCAAAATGAACACCAAAGCCTTAAGTGAGCAAACCTTTAGAACTTTCAAGAAAGGGTAACTAGGCCATGGTGAGTATTGTGTGGACCTCCATATCCCTGTGTATCTGTGTCTTTGCATATTAAACATTATGCATTCCCTCAGTATCACAAGCTAGTGCTGGCACTTGTCCCTACTACTTAACAGCATTTCATTTTCCAAAAGGGTAAGATCTAGTTATATCCCATACATTTGTCTATAATTATAATTTGTTTTTGTTAGTGTGAGAATCATAAAAGCATTTTACAATCATTTCAATACATTTTTCTATATCATTTTCACTGCGCCATTGATCTACCTTTATGTTTACAGCCATCACCTCTGTGGAAATATGGAACTGCACACAGGACACAAGGACATGTCTTTGGAATCCAACCTTGTATGAGGGATATATATGTGATGAATCTGGTGCACTAGACAGCCTTGTGTGAAAAGTAGATATGTGAACCTGGTAGGCATGCATAGCCTGCTCCTACTTGGGCGCTGCTGTTGAGTAAGGCACGCTGGACTCTCTGGCTTGAAACCCATTACATCATAGAGAAGGCTCTTAGAACACAAATGCAATAAGTATCAATATAGCTCAGGACAGATTGCAATTGAGAACAATTGCATTCTATTTATATGTGTGCCTATAGGAAATGACTTCTTTAGAATGAATGCTTCCTGGAACTATTAAAAAAAACACACACACACACACAAACCACACAGTGGCTTGGATATTCCTTATATAGCACTGGTTTTCAGACTGGCTTGAGGAAAGAATCTCTATGCCAGCATGTTGTATGAGTAGAAGGCACTGTCTGTCTCATTTTGCCTCTAAAACAGAGAATGCAAATATGACCACCAGAAATGCACCTTAAGGATTTAAACAAGAATAATGTATTTGTATTGTAGCAGTTACATTATTATTAAAATTACATACTTCATTTTTCCTAAAACTTAAAATTAGAAAAACTATCAATAAGAAACTCATTTTACACTTCTGTGATTATCTGATTATGATGTTTGTGCACACACACACACGCACACACACACACAAACACACACACACACACCAAGACCTATGGGCAATCTCTAAGATTGATGTTTCCATTCATTATAAAGGAGACATCTGCAGTAAACAGTTTTAGCCTTTGTAGACTGACGTAAACCATGGTGCTCCCTGACTTGATATTCATTAAGGGACTACGTGCTTGCATTCTGTATAGAGCATCTACTTCTCTTTAGAGGGCTAAAATTATGTCCCAACTAAACACATTGGCTGGCCCAGAATCACCTGTAGCTCTAACTCCGGAAGATCTGGTGGCTCTTTTTAGCCCCTGTATATACCCATATCCAATACATACCCATATCATCCACCTACCCATCCATACCATTTACGCACTCCAATACATACCCACACACATAAATAATTTTTTTAAGAAAAGAAAATGTGCTATGTTCTTTCTCTTGAAACTAGAATGTAGATTGAGGTACATGAGAAAGGCAATGAGCACAACGCCAAGATCTCACACATGCCAAGGAGGTCTCTACCCTAAGCTACACCACAGCCTACCTTGAAATATTTCCTAAGCAACAAATACAGTGCATTTTCTTCATTTTAAAAATTGGACTATATTAAATTACCTCTATTTTCTTATGTAAAGAGTTTCCAAAATATTTGTTAAAGTAAGTGAGTTGTGTTTTATTGGAATAGATAAGGTAAAGTCTCTCCTCTTTATTGTGTTTGTTCCTAGTTTAATAAATTTAGGTATGAATTTATAGGACATGATGATTGATAATGGCTTTCACAGTGTAGCTCTCAACATCTGGCTCTTCTAATTTCAAATCTTAGAAAAATCCAAAGCCTAAGAAGAAAGGGTGTTTGAGGGAGTCTGAGAAGGGTCTTTTCAGACACAAGAAACAGCAAATCATGCCACTCAGACAGGAGAGTGCTGACTTGAGGAAATGATGAACACGGTAGTCCTGTATCTACAGAACATTGGAAAAGAATTAGATTACCAGCTAAGACAAAGAAATGTCATACTCAGCCACTGGGTAATCCATAAGCCTATACTCAAAGGACATCCATGGCATTTCTGACCACATGAGCTTATTTCCTTTGGCAAAGTGTCTTAGCCGGTTTTTTTGTTTTTAACTGGTAGAATGTGCAGCATGGAATTTACCACTTTAACTATTTGTCATATTCATCTCTCACCTATCTTTTTTGGATTATAGAGAAATTACTCTTTAAAAATTAGTTTTGATGACTATATACATTCATAGAATGTATTTTGCTCACATTCACTCCAGCTGCTCTCTCTTGTACCTCACTTAACTCCGTATCTTTTTTCCTGTTTGTTCAGTAGCCATAGCTGCTGTGTGTTCCGAATTTTAGCAGCCATATCGAAAATACATTTCAGAGGACTTTTCTTCATCTTCCAGACCTTTCTATCCAGTTCAATTAGAGTCAGGTGGTAGGGATGCTGCTCTAATCAAGACCATTGTCCTTCCTGGCATGATATATGTATAATTTTGTGGACCATTTGCTACTGCCAGACACCACTGGTGATGTTTAGATTAGAGAAACAAATAGAACAAAAATAATCCACACTTGAGACAATTAATGAACAGATAACCACAATTGCAGGTTTTGAAAAGCTCTGTGAAGATGAGGAGACAAGGAATGTTGGGATATTCTTTGAAAATTATCCCAAGGGCATGGCCCTTGAATGCATATATAAAACAACAAAGAACTAGGCACGAGAGCACAGAGAAGGATTCTTCCTAATACAAGAAGCAACAAATCATGCCAACAAGATAGGAGAGGGCTGTTTTGATGAATGAACACAAAAGTCTACAAATATTGAATAAGAATAGGAGGGAAAGGGGCAGATGGGGAGGCAGACAGTGCTGTCATGCAGCTACTGTATCCCACTTTATTTTAAGAAATCCAGTAAGAATGGTAAAGATGTTAAGCAATAAAGTGCATTTACACAGTTCAGGTGTGTCACCCTGACTATCACACTGTTAGTACTAATAATTATCACTCTATTTCAGACATAGTTTCATATTCACTTCCTGTTGATTTGCTAATTAGTGTTTATTTTTTCAAAAGATGCCTAAAGTGCTCCATCAAGTAACATTAACCCTCAGTGACAGTTGAGATTGAAGCCCAGTTTTTCCCTGAAACCAAAGGCCTTAAATAAATAATGGTGTGAACCTGTCGACTTATATGGAGGTCTTGGCTTAACAGAGACTCACCAGTACCCACATGCTCATAACCACAAAACCTATTACCTATCCCAAGTGCTTCTGGGAACAAGACTCTTCCCTCTTCCCTCCAAAGAGCTTTCAGCAAGATGGAGACATGACTCCCATAAAACATGGACCTTACTCTAAGTGGTTCATCAAAAAGCCACCATAATCTCAAGCATTGCCAGCCATGAATCTAATTTGCCACCATAATTTGTTCTGGATAAGCTGAACATCTACGGTTCTGTGAACCACTGTGTGTATTCTGTATGCAGTGCCTTGGCCTATTGTCAGTACAAAGTAGCAATTGGTTCCTTGTCAGGCAGGAGCAAACAGTCTAAACAAGGAATAACATTTTCTTTACTACAAGTCATAAGTAAAAATAAACAGCCTCAATAGTAGATGACATCAGTGCACTCAGTAGCATTATACAAAGGTCAGAATGCAGTTTCAAATGCCAAATACTAAGAGGAAATGTTGTTTTTCTAATGGGAAATAACATGTTATCCCTTATATCTGATATACTACCAAACACTTGATTGTTACAGAGAAGATGACCTAATTAGCTTCCTCTATTGACTTTTTTTTTTCTTTTGAAAAGACAGGTAACTACTTCCATTTTCTTATGCGTATTGCTCATAAGAGCATTGATAAAAATATTTGTTTTGCTGTTTATAAAAAGTGGATGAGCCTAGCGTGTTGGTGCATGCCTTTAATCTCAGCACTTGGGAGGCAGAGACAGTAGATCTCTGTGAATTTGAGGCCTGCCTGGTCTAAAAAGAAAGTCCAGGACAGCCAAGAATCTGTGTAATAGAGAAAAAAGGTGGACCTCTGAATGTTATCAGATGATTTATTGAGAGGATAATATAAAGAGCAAGATAGGAATTGCAACTATATTCCATTAACTCAATAATTAAGAAAACAGTGGCATGTGCATGCTTTTCTACATCTAGTCAACTTCATTCAAAACAGATTATACTCCCAACCTCATAATTATTATGACTGTGGGTTTTCTGTGACAACGCATTGAACTTGTTATTCAGGATGCCTGAGCCTTCTTGGGTGTCTATTTGATTGTCACCATCCTGGGCACATAGTTCAATGGTCATTTTCTAAACAGAATGTGACATAATATACTTCTAAGAAATATAACTTCAACTTAGCCTTCTAGACTGATGATCTACAATACCTTTCCCAAGAATGAAATGTTTCTGGTTGGCTAACGTCCTAAAGCATACTATCTAGTGGGCTCTGTAGTACTGTAGGACAGAGTTTTTATGACTTGCCTGTCATATTCTCCAGCACATAAGTCAGACCATCTCTCTTTCCTATTCCCAAGAGTCCATGATCTTAAAACACCATCTAAACATTAGATCTTATTGAGCCAAGAAATAGTTGTATTTTATTCAATGTTTTCAGCAGCAGCTGCTTTGATCAATAGCAGTAATTTTTTGTTTATAAATCTGAGCTTCACTGGGTCATAAATCTCCACTTGTCTCTCCTCTGTTCCTCTTCCTCCTCCTCCTTTTCTTTCCTATCTTTGTCTCTATCTCTGTCTCATTTCTCTGTTGCTACATCTATCTCTCTCCTTGACACTCCACAATAATCTCAGGATGGTTTCAAGTGTGAGAATCTGCAGAAAAACATCAGCAACTGTACAGTCTTGCTTAATGCGGCCCTTAAAGTTTCACAGATTCACGTCTGTCATTCTGTTTACTATGAAAGTCACTTAAGTTTCCTAGATTCAAGACAAGAGGACACATAGGCCTCCTCCTGGTCCAGAGTGTGGGAATTAATGTAGGGCATGTTTCCACGTTACCACCTACGATGACCCATTTACAAAACTCTTTCTCTTATAAAAAATGTGCTATGTCCGGGAGACCTCCTACAGGGTAGGTGCCTGGAAGGAAATGGGGTGACTTTAGCTGAGACTCCTAGCAGCAATAGGAGACATGGAGTATGAAGTGACGACCTTATAGCCAGTAAGAACTCCTAGTGGAGGGAGAACACCAACCTACTCCCAAAACCTTTAACCCATATTTTACCCTGCATACGTGAAGTCTAGGGATAAAGAGGGAACAAAGACTGAGGGAGTGTCTAACCAAAGACTGTCTGAACCTGAGACCTAACCCACAGTAGAGAGCCAGTCCATGACACTATTAATCATACTCTGCCATGCTTGCAGACAGGAGCCTAGTATCACTGTGCTCTAAGAGGCTGTACCCTGAGATCAAAACTGATACAGAGACTCGCACAAAACATGAGGCAGAGCTCAGTGAGCTTTGTGGAAGTGTGGAGCAAGGATAGAAAAACCCAGAGGAGACAAGAACTCCACAGGAAGAACAACAGAGTCAACTAACCTAGACCCACAAAGGGTTATAGAGATTGAAGCACCAACCAAAGAGCAGGCACAATCTGGACCTAGGCCCCCTCCACCTATATAACCGATGGGCAGCTTAGTCCTCCTGTGGGTCCTTTAGCAAGTGGAACAAGGGCTGTCTCTGACATGGACTCGGTTTTCTCTTTTGACAACTTGTCCCTATCTGTCTTGCCTTGTCTGTCCTCATTGGAAGAGTATGAGCTCAGTCCTGATGCAACTAGATGTTCTGTAGTGGGTTGATATGGGGGTGGGGACTCCCCTTTTCTGAGAAAAAGGAGAGGGAGGAAAGGGGTAAATGGTGGGAAGGTGAGACTAGGAAGAAAGAAGGGAGAAGGCTGTAGTCAGGATGTAAAATGAATAAATAAATAAACTTAATGAAAAATAAATAAGTGCAAACTAGAAAACTAAAATAAATGTTCTATGTCATTTAATTTTCATTTCACAATTATTTAAGAAAATATAATCTTGAAAATATACTTGGCCACTTCCTCCCACCAACAGAAATAATAATTGCTTTGAAGTTTTTCTTTTCTATTTATCTGTATATATATAAAACTAGTTTATAGTTTAGAAATCTTTCTACATCTGGATGCTAACTCACTCCTAGCCTGCTCTAGAGATCTTCTGTCTCCACTTCTCAAAGGCTGGGACCATCAGGGGATGCCACTCCTACCTAAATTTATAAAAGTGTGGGAGACATAAACTCAAGTATTCACATTTTTGTAACAAAGGCTTTACCCATTCATCTCCTCCTCTATAATAATTTTAGGATCATTCTGATACTGCTGGTAAAGGGCAGCCAAGCACTGTACCACCGAGCTGCACCCGCAGACTGCTCTGACTCTATCATAAGGAATGAAACCAATTCATGGGTGCAGAGAACAGCAAGGTCTTATCTAATCACCTCTTAAAGGCTCCATGTGTTAACACTGCTTTAAATGAGAGTAAGTTTCAACATGAGTTTGGGAGAAACAGAAATATTCAACCCATTAGCGTTTACAAATACATATAGGTGCATTTTATTAGAATTACTTTGTTTTTTTATGTCTGTGTGCACAAATGCCATGGCATGCATATAAAACCCAGAAGACAACTTGATGGAGTCAGTTATTTTCTTCTACTATGTGAACCTCACTTAAACTCATGTTGTCAGGCTTAGCAGCAAGCATCATTACCCACTGAACCTCACTAGCTTCAAATAGTTTCAGTATCAAGATGATGCACCATGCTCTATAATTATCTCTTCTTTTTCACAAGTACACGTAATCATATACACATGTATTTGTGTGTGCATATGAATAGGTGTTTATGTATACTCACATATGTATTTGCAGATGCTCATGAATGTGTCTGCAATTGTGTTTGTAGGGTGGAGGTTATAGAGTAGCATCAAGTATCTACCTCAATCACTTTTTATCTTATATAAAGAGTGAAAAAAGGCCTTTTGCTCTTGTAGGGTTTTTTATCCCAATGGGATCCTTGAGTGTGAACTGTAAAAATCTGTCTTTGATCCCATTGTGATCCCTGAGATTATGAACTGTAAAACCTTGTCTTTTGTTTGGCATGGTTGAGCCCTAACACACACCTTTAATCCAAGAGTTATCTGTACACAGGATTTAATAAAGTTAACCCTAGGTCAAGAGGCAGAGCAAGAAACCAGCTGACAGGGATTAAAGAGTAGCAGGAACATTGAGTTGAGGGGTATTTAAGATGGCATGTAGAAGTAAAAGGGGTCTTTGGTGCTCTTTAGCTCCTGTGATTTTAACTTGGGCTCTTTAGAGCTTCAGTTTTCAGCTATTTGGCTCTTAGCACTCTAGCTCTTGAGCGTCTCAGCTCCTTGGCCTTTGGCATTTTGAGCTTTGAGCTGGCAAACCTTTGGACTTGGATTTTTTTTGGCTTTTTCTTCCAAGGAAGTCAGCTGAGCTACTGAGCCTTTTGGGAATTTTCTATCAGGACATTAGCTGAGTAGGAAGGCCAGCTGGGTGCTTTCTCTGCCTCTCTGAGCAAGCAAGTTTTTCACTACAACATCTGCCTCCTGAGACTTCATTGGTGAATTAGAATGATCTGAGATTTTCAATTAAAACAACATTTCACTAAATTGAGTTTACCCTAGAGATCATTGGTCTCCACTTCCCAAATGCTGAGACGTGGGTGGGTTGCCACAGCCACCTGTGTTTATTAAAGGGTTCAAGATTCAAAGTCAGGTTCTCATATGTTTGCAGTAATTGCTTCACCCACTGAGCCATCTCCTCCACTACAATGATAAATAATACCTAAAAATTACACTGAAATGCTGCTTATACTGCTTTATAATAAAAATTGAGCTTCAGGCTGATTAGATAACTTTGTTTGGGAAGAGGCAAATCCAAAATTCACAGTAAAGTGCATGGCTGTATGCTCAAATTCATTTGGTCATTTTTCACCTGCCTAATATACTATAGGATGCCAATGAGTGGCTGAAGTAATGAAAATTAGATTTTAAATTATTTGTTCTTAAAGTCAATATTGTCCAGTGTGACGAACAAAACATACATTCTTCTGGGATATAGAATAATTTATGTTTCTGAATTAACAGGATCCTTTACTTTATCTGTTCACTCATCTAAGCATATTTACAGCATGATTTTAATGTTGATATATTGTGGTCTACATAGTTTCTCAGAAGCTAAGCACAAGTAATGGATTTGGCCAAATAGTCCCAGTAATCATAGAGTTGCAGCATTTAAACACAGAATTGTGGTGATGGAGGGGTAGTTAAGTAATTCAAGAACTTGTTATTCTTACAGAGGACCCCAATGGTGTATTATCATCACCCACATTGTGGCACACAACTATTCCAGGAGAGCCAATGTCCTTTCTAGTTTCCATGGGCATGTGCATGCATGCAGGCAGAAAATTCACACACACACACACACACACACACACACACACACACACACACACACACACACCAAATGTAAAAAGAATTTTAAAAACAGAATTGTCATTGTGCTACACACCACCCCTAATTAACTTATGGGTTATGAACCAAATACATTCCAGGGAGTGTCTCTGTTGCAAGAAAGGAGTGTGTTGTCCCTAGCTGGTCTGAATGGATCACTAGTTCTCATTATACCAAAGTTCATCCATTTGGGAATAACCAGGTACCTTGTCACCATGGTTTAATGTTTTCCACCAAGGTATATTTTTATTGATCAATGAATTATTATCTTGTAATTATAGTACACAGGTTAATCAAACCAACTGATCATTGCCCCAAGCATGGTTTCTCAACCTGGACACTGGGTGGAAATTTTATTAATGAGGTCTTTCTTATGCCTTGTAAGATCTATAATATGCAAACTATTATAGCGCTACATGCTGGATGCTAGAAGTACCATCAAATTAGAAAACTAAAAATCTCTAGGTATCACCAAAGTTTTTCTCGGGGACAAAATTATTCCTAACTCAAGACAACTGAGATTGAGGCAAACAGACACAGGGTTAAACACAGGACTTTGCATTATTGGCTGTGAGACCTTGAACAAGTGCTTAACCACTCAAGTCTTGACAACAGCATCTCTTATATTATATTATATTATACATAAAAATTCAATCTCAGGATTTTGCAAGACTTTTGATAACTTTAGTTAAAATTCACTGGATGCTTATTATAGTGTAGGTATGTCTTTTAGTGTTGTATATGAACTCATTGAATATTCACAGAAATCTTGCAAAGCAAATGTAATTGTTTAGTTCCATCTTAGAGATGAAAGAAACAGAGATAGTGCAGATAAAATTGATAAAACAGATAAACATAAACTGTACAAAACTACTAAGTTAAGAAATTTCAAAGCTGAACTGAGCGCAGTGGCACATGCCTATAATCCCAGCACTCAGGGAGGCAGAGGCAGGTAGATCTCTGTGAGTTCAAGGCCAGCCTAGTCTAGAATGTGAGTTCAGGACATCCAAGGCTACACAGAGAAACCCTGTCTCAAAAAACCAATAATAATAATAATAATAATAATAATAATAATAATAATAATAATAATAATAATAATAATAATAATAATTTTTAAAAACTGAACTCATGGACTCTGTCTCAGTCTTGCATTATGCTTCATCACTTTTCTATGGTTGGTAAAGTGGTCTGCTGAAAGCACAGCCAATCTTGATCCTCCAAGTAAACATCAGCAACTCATTTCTATGGGTAACTGCTTTTGTCATAGGCAAAACCCTCAAGAAATATAGGAAGGTTTTTAGGTAATTATTAAGAGTAGCTAAAGTTGAGAGATTCCAGGCTTAATAGGAAATTGAAATGCTGGTCCAAATTGGATCAGAAACTTTTTAAAATGCTGTCCAGCAAGCTGTCCAAATCTGATGGGTAACAGCAACAGAGGCATCTGGGGCTGCAGCAAGGAGGATGCAGGATGTCAGCATCTAACATGCTGAGAGGAATGGATCATGTCAAGTCTGATCCTGCATCAGTGTCTGGTTCTTCTGTTCTGCAAACATAATTTCTCATAAGCATTATGCATTTCTAACATAATTGTACGAGGTATGCAGGATGCACAGAACAGTTAAGGCTAGTTCTTGGCTCATTGTATGAGCTGACATAAGGCATCTGCAAATCTTCCTTCATGCCGTACTAAGAATGACTTCTACTAATAAACCACAGAGAATCTGTGGTCAACATGAAGCCTCTCTATGCATTTACATTCATGTCTCTGCCAGTCTCAGAGCTGTTCCCATGTAGTAGGATCAGGAATATAAATTACCTGTTTGTTCTGAAGTTTGAATTCTTTACATCCCAATTGCAGCACCCTCCCTCAACCCCTACCCATCCCACCCCCTCTCTCTCAACTCCCTATCCCATCCCCTCCCTCATCCCCTTTCACTCCTTCCCCTAGACTTTAGAAAGGAGAGCCCTCTTCCCCTAACATCTGGCATTAGCTTATCTAGTGTCCCCTGTGCTACAACATATGGCTTCTTCCTCTGTGGCCTGGCAGGGACACTCTATACTCTCAGCATTCTGTCCAGTGTCCACCTTCAAGTTTCCATATCTGTTCCTATCTCCTGCTGGGTGGAGTTTCTCAGAAGATGTTATATTAGGCTAAAACCCACATATAAGTGACTATATAACATGAGTGAGTGTCTTTGGGGGTCTGGGTTACCTCACTCAATCCCTGGCTTGCTTAACCACTTCCCCTAATTTTTGGGACCTTTTCTAAGGTATTAGTCTCCTCAACTCAGCATGAAGAAACCTCAAGGGAATGACATCCCATTCCCTCTAAGGGGGATCAGATAGGTTTTTGTTTGCTTTCTTGGTCTATAAATGCTTAATTTCATCAGGAGTTGGTTGTAAGTCATTATTGGTCTTATACAGAGAAAAAAACTAGGCAGAACTCAGGGACATCTCTTTTTTCCTTTATCCATGGGTAAGGAGACAGGAGCTGAAAAGAAAGAAAGAGAGACATAGAAATATAGAGGGAGGATAGAACAAAAGGTAGATGATTGAGCCTACTCCTTAACTCAAGGCCTTAATTGTTACTCATAATGAAGGTTATAAGTTATTGGTATAGAATTTGGTATATTGATACAAAGCATGGACATGTCAAATACTTGTCAGATTCTAGCACAAGAATATATATCCTAAGTCTAGCAGATAGATATGACTCTACAGATACATGAGATAAAATAGTTAAATAAGGTCTTCAAACGCCTGAGAGACACATGGAATATGGCATTTAAAGATGTTCTATTATCCTAAAGTTTCTTTGACAACAAGACAAGTTAACTCCTGACAACACCCAGCCAACCTTAAAGAAGATGATGAGCAGCAAAGAACCTCCATATAGAGATGGCTTCAAATGTGGCAAACCAGCCACTGGACAAAATGTCCTCAATCCTGTTACAAACAGAATTCTGCCTAAAAATAGGCAGCTTAGATGCAGGCAGAGTCGACAGCCAAACTCTGCCAAAAGAGGGTAAGCAAGCCCTCAACAGTTCCTGCCTTGCGAATAAGTCTGGCAGAGATATCATGCTAGAAGGTCGAAGATGAGGCTCCAACATTGTAGAGAGTGTTGGGTGACTGTTCGGGAATTAACCTGTCTCAGTCATTTTGTTCATTTTGGAAGCTGCTAACCTGCACTGCTGGTTCACTCAGGAATTTAAGTCTTATTCCTTCTCTAGACTCTGAGGGGTGTTGAAGACCAGATAGTTTAGTTTTACAATCAAGTTTAGTTGGTTAGGGGATAAGATCTTTTTAGATCATGATAAAGGAGTTAAGTTAATAGAGATTAGATAGGATAGATATTGAATTTCATTCAGAAATTTAGACCCAACAAGACAGGAAAGATGTTTACTTCAAGTTTGACAAATACAAATAGCCAAATCACTATGAATGTAACGTTTATAGAACTCATGATTGTCACATGGTTCTCTCTGCTGTATGTAGTTTGTTGTATGCATGTGTAATAAAATAAATGTATATGAAAAAAGAGAAGAAAGAAAGAAACAAGCAAAAAAGAGTAGTTAAAGAGTGCTTGTGCCTACACTTTGGAAACACCGGTGTGACCATGGGCTGAGATTGTCTTCCAGTGTCTCAAACTTGTTCTCTAACTAGGAAGCTCAAGCGTCTCTGGTGCACTGACAACTGGATGCCAAAAATATGACCTGTGTTGTGTGTTCCAAAGCTGGGAGGTCTAGAGGGGATCACAGAGCACAGGGCGAGACATGAAGACTGCTCATGCTGGTAAGAGATCCTGAAAAACAGGACGTTAATTACTCCAGAACCTGAGAGAGACAGAAGAGCTTTACACAGTGGCAATCAATAGCAGAGCCTCCTGCAGGCTGGTGGTGGGGGATGGTATTTCAGTTTCCTCATCTACAGGACGGTGAGAGGATAATAGTCACAGATCTAGACTCCATAAGAATTGAAGCAAGTACATCACAGAGTATAGGTAACAGAGAAGTGATCAATTATTCCATTTACCTCTGCCCCTATCCCTCTTGCTATAAAGTACTAAGTAGAGTGGGACTGAAAACCATGAACTTTTTCTTCCTCAGTGCCACTCGCCGATGTTTCCCTCTCTCCCCGTAGTCTTGAGAATAATGATATTGCAAACACTGACCTCATAAAAATGCACAGAAAACCCTTTCCATACACCAAGGCAATGCAAGGCAAAACAGAAAACCAAAAAACGGCAAAACAATTCTCTTTCATGTTTTTCAAGTTCCGCTGGGATTTCCCTTCCAAACGAAGATGTTCTATTTCTGTTCAGGGAAATAAAGATATTGAAAATAAGAAAGTTTCCCCTTAAGGTTCACTGTTCAGTACCTCAGCAGTTTCTCCATTTTATTTTCTCATTTTCCCATCTATCATCTGACTTACATTCACTCTCCTGTGTTCTCTTGCCAAGAATATGTTGAATACATTTATAGAGGAGAAAAAAATAGCCTTTCAAAGCACAGCATTAAAACCAAAGAAATATTGTTTGTCCCTCCAATTCTTTCATTATGCCAATAATCACTGTGTGCCTGCCTACTAGGTGTTTGGCTTCCTCTAGACACTGAATGAATTAAAAAAAAAAAAAAAAACTCTACTCTCATAAAGCTTCTTGTCTTAGAACTGGTGAAGATTGGAAAGATAAAATTCATAAAAAGCTAGCAGGGAATTAACCCATCTCAAATTATACTCAAGGCTATTAATTGTCTCAGAGGGCTCCAGGGGAAGATGTTTTCTATGGCTGAGTGGGGCATGGAAACCTCACTACCAAGGTAGAATGTGAGTTTAAACTTAGTGGCAAACCATAGCAAGGAAAAGAACAGCACAGGGTAGTCCTGAGGAATTACCTGCTGGAGTCCAGCTGGAGAAATTTGGAGAATGTGGAACAAGGGCAATGGCAACAGAAAGAAAGCATGGAGAAGCTCAGAGGGCAGATCACATGGCACCTCTCAAACGAACATCAGAGCTTTGAAGTCCATGTTTCAATAAATGTCTTCATTGACAATTTCATATACACATATGAAACATTCTGGTTACCTTCCTCACTCTCATCCCTGAAGTTTTTCTTCTTCTTTACAATCGTATTTCCCATATTTACTTTTTTTGTGTGTGTAGGGTTAAGATAGGGGTGTCTATGTTACCCTGAGTTTAGAGATAACCATCAGATGCTGGCAGGCTAACTGGTGGTGAAAACTGGATATTGCCAGTTGTGGTAGCACATACCAGTAGGATTTGCTAAAGGAGTCGGAGGCAAGAGGATCATGAGTTTGGGGCCAGCCTTGGCTACACGTAAAAACTGGATATAATGTCTCTCCCTCTCCAGTAACCTTTTAGTTACCAAATGTTTAACAGTTTTAAAAGTGAAATGATTTTAAAGGACCCCTAAAACATGGTAAAGGGACAGGCTAGGTCCGGTTTATGTTTGGAGTTAGTAGACAGACTCAAGTTCCTAATAAGCAAATGATATAAAGAGAACATGTTTGAAGATGGAGTGAGAGATGAGAGAGTCTGTGCTAGTGTAGTCGTAGGATGTTGATAAGATGTGCTCGCATTTCAAGTGGCTTAGATTTGGTAACACAGTGAAGGATTTCTAATCCAGACTGTCAGAGAGAAAATCATGAGATGCTCTTACATGGGCAGTTGAGTGCCTGAGGTACCATATTCTGAGATATGTAGAATATAGAAGAAGCACATCATAGTATGAAGAATATAACTTATGATGTCGTCTTCAGGTCGTATGAGACACCAATGATTGCCCTGCAGAGATGGTGACTAATCACTGGGCCACATCACTTGTTGTCATGGAGATGCTGTGCTCTCTTCTCTCCTTGTTGCTGTGATAAAATACTCTGACCACAGCAACTTAAGGAAGATAGGTTTTATTGTGCCTCATGATTCACTGTTACAGGCCATCATGGTGAAGAAGTCAAGACAGGAGGCATTTAAGTCAGGTGGTCACATTGCAACTTTGGTCAGAAAAAAAAAAAAAGAAAAGAAAAAAGAAATATGTTCTGCGGCTCAATTTATTGTTCCTATTCATATGATACAGGATAATAACCCATCAAATGGTTGTGCCTATGGTGGGAAGGTATCCCTACCTCTGTTAATGTAATAAAGCTAATCCCTTATGAGCATACATAAACACCCATCTCCTGGAAATCCTAGGTCTCATCAATTCAACAACTGAGATTAACCTGCACAGATGTGCAATATATCCCTTCCATCATTCATTGACCCATGATCTCTTATGGCCATGAATCACCTGATACTCAGCTGGCACAGTGCTCACTGAAAATGAATGGGATGCAACTCCTGTTCTCTAGAAATTCACAGTGTATGGAATAAGCATACCTGAATGAATTATTAAAGAATTTGAGGTGTCTGTGCCACATACAAAAACATTGAAGGACCAAGGGACCAATTTATAAAACCTTGAGAGGAATGAAGAAAGCAAAGGTGGGTCCAGAGGAATGAATATTTGTTTGTTGATGGGAAAAGAAGAAGATGAAAGAGAACATTCCAGAGCCAAGAATGAAGGACTAGTTTGGGAGATTTTAGATTGTCCTGTGTAGGTGGTGGGAAAGGCTAAGAACTGGTTACTAGTAGTCTTTGGTGAGTGCCAGAGACTTTAATGTGTGGAGCATGAAGCAGAAGCCCTTAATGGTCAGAGCTATTCAGGGACATGTTATATAATCTTATATATTGTGAGGGTTGAAAAGTGCAAAATCTGGAGTATAGGCCATCAGACTTGAGAGTTGGGAGTACCATAGAGTAAAGGAAGCCAGAGTCTGACTGCCACAGAACTGTCCCCTCACTGGGGAGGATCTATGCCTTTTAATTACATTCATACTTATAACAAATAAGATAAGGTCTATGCATATTGGAGAGAGTATCTGCTTTATTTGGATTTTACTAATTAAAAGAACAATCTCCTCCATTGACATTCTTCAAACTGACAGAATATTAGTCATCACAGAGCCTAACACAGAGTTTGAAAAGACAAAACTGTATCTCAATCTCAGCCTTACCAGAGTAGTTTTGTGAAACTAGAAAATGATAACAATATCAACCACTTACTACACAGTTAACACTAGGATTATTTATATCATTATAGTCCATGCAACTCTCATAACAACACTTGCTACAGAGGCTATAAATTGAGACAGGAAGATGAACAGACTTTACTCCAAATTTCATGCTTTGAAATGAAACTATGTTGTGACTATTTCCAATATTTTCTGTTCAATTTCCTTATCTATAAAAACAGGCATGCTGCGATCTAGTAAGGTCTAGGTGAGAAAATCTAAACTAGCAATATGGTTGTTGTGATATGGGTGAGAATGTCCCCCACAGGCCATAGTATTTGAATAGCTGATCCCTACATGGTGTCATTATTTGAGGAAGTGGTACCACTTTGTTGGAGTAAGTATATCCCTTAGGACCTCTTTGAGTGTCCATGGCCTTGCCTCAGTTCCGGTTCACGCTGTTTTCTTTTCCCGTTTCTTAGAATGTGATCTCTTAGCTTAGCTCTCATGCCACCATGTCTGACATTTGCTACCATGTCTCCTTCCATAATTATTTCCCACCCTATAAAATTATAAACCAAAATAAACATTTTCCTCCATGAGTTGTTAAAGGTTAATACAGTGACAATTTTTGTATACAGAAAATAAACTCTAGGCTCTTCCTATCCCAAGCCCAGGTGACATTTTTATCCATTTATTCAATTACCCTTACATCTAATCAACCCTTACTAGGGCCTGATTTTGTTAATAGCTAAGAGACTCTGGCAAAGTGAAGCTCTGATTCCTGCCATAGAACATCCTTTGGCCTGGATCTTGAAATACGATGCAAACATCCCATGGGGGTGTTTTAGGCATGATCTCGCACAGCCAACTCTTCCATTCCTTGTTCTGTACAGTGTTTGACATAGACAGGAACAATACAGGGCTACCTCCTAGTCAACCAGTGAATATGTGACTGTAACACAGATATTTCAGACCTATATCACTCACTCATCTGATTTTTTTTTCCACTCTCTTCATCACCATGGTCTCTGACAATTACAGGAACTATACTACAGTTATAACAGCAGCTATTATTCTTATTGCTATGGGAATCACTGCTACAGTTGTAATAGTAGCTATCAATCATTCATTTAAACACATTTATTGAGCAACTCTTGCTCTTTGTAAGCTAGGGAGCTATGAAGTACTTTGAGAAAAGGGTGATATTATCTAAGTTATATTTCAAAACTAGGATTCTTATAGTTATGTTGTGAACAGGGCAATAAAAAGACAAATCTTAAAGCAGAGGGACCAGTTAGGAGGTTATTGAAATGATCCAGATGGGACAGGAAGGGGGTCTTGGACCATTTTGATGCAGTGTAGGTGGCAAGAAGTTGTCAAATCAGCATCTGCTGCAAAGAGAGAGGCAATTACAGGGTCACCTATGCCACTGGAAAAAGAACTATACTGAGGATGACTTAAATCTTTGGTCTGAGGAAGTTACAGTTATGCCTAGCCAAATTATGAGTTGTATGTAAAGCATGCCTTAGTGATCCACACGTGGATCATCAGCTGGACACTTTAACAGTAAGGAGGTTAAAGTGCATAAGACATTGGTCCGAGTATTGAAAAAACATAGCTACAGGATGGCATCCTGTCTTCAGATCATAATTACAAAGGGGTTAATGTGATTCTATTAGAATTGTATCCAGGTAAGTGTGCAAGACACAGAGAAAGAACACCTGCTACGGGAAGAACTCATAGGGGAGCTGTAACTTCAAAGAATCTTGAAATTCATTGCAAGCCCTTGTAGTCGATAAAAATAGGGCTGCTGCGGTTGCTTAATTAATCAAAAGATTCAGTTAAAGAGAGGTTCATAAAAATGATGCATCTACACTTTAAACATTTTATATTAACTTAAAATTTAAAAATGTGTCTTCATTTGCCAAGGCTGAGATGTGCAGGCAAGGCCTGGGCTTGAAGATGAGCTCAGGTTGATTACAGTTCCCTCTAGTCCTTTTTGCATAAATCACACTCATAATGTATGGCCTTTGATTTCCTATATGAGTTTTTTGAAATAGAGTAAAAAATGTAAAGGCACCTGGAAAGCAATAGAAGATAGCCTTCTGGGCTTTTTAAATCTGATAACATCCTTTTACTGATCTAGCCATAATTATTAAACCACTTGCCTTTGTCTTGGCTTCTTGAAGCATTGACACTTGTTTTCATAGAAACATCCTTTTTCCACCCCACATTTGCATTTCACAATTTTCATAGTACTTACTTAGGTACACAAATACAACAAGAAGAACTGTCACAAACAGAAGTGCTTTGCAAGAAGCATCAATTCTCCTCCTGGGAGCAGAGCTATGCAGGTATATAATGAGAACAGGCTGTGAGCTCAGAACTGTCAACCATGTTCCAGACAGTATTAAAATGCTTTATTATGAGTAGCTTGGTTTGTTTATCCAGAACATGATTGAAAACAATTCATTTCGGAGACAACCTTGAAAATAAGTGTGACACTAGAATGATATATATGCAGCCTCTCTTACCCTCCACCATCCATCCCCTTCCTATCTATGCACCTTACATAGACTCTAGTCAAAATGCTCAGCAGAAGAGAAGGCATTTTTAGAGCATGTTTTTTGTATATTATTTTGGTTTCCTTCTTTTTTTTCTTTTTTTTTATTAATTTATTCTTGTTACATCTCAATGTTTCTCCCATCCCTTGTATCCTCCCATTCCCCCCCCCATTTCCCCATTATTCCCCTCCCCTATGACTGTTCCTGAGGGGGATTACCTCCCCCTATATATTCTCATAGGGTATCAAGTCTCTTCTTGGCTACTTGCTGTCCTTCCTCTGAGTGCCACCAGGTCTCCCCCTCCAGGGGACATGGTCAAATGTGAGACACCAGAGTACGTGAGAAAGTCATATCACACTCTCCACTCAACTGTGGAGAATATTCTGACCATTGGCTAGATCTGGGTAGGGGTTTAAAGTTTACTGCCTGTATTGTCCTTGGCTGGTGCCTTAGTTTGAGCGGGACCCCTGGGCCCAAATCTGCCTATCATATTGTTCTACTTGTAGATTTCTAGGACCCTCTGGATCCTTTTATTTTGCTATTCTCCCATGCGTCTCTCATTTAGAGTCCCAATAGGATGCCCTCCCCTCTGTCCCAGTTTCCTGGTAAGTGAATGCTTTCGTGGGACATGTCCCTGGTTTCCTTTTTTTGTTTCAACATAAGTAGCATGCATGACTTTATTGGAATGATCATCTGTGCATTAATTCATACACAGCCTCATGAACTGGATGCTATTCCTATCTTCGTTGACTTCTTAGTTATTTTTCTATTGCTGAAAAAAAATACCATGACAAAGACAACTTGTAGAAAAAATGAATATATTTGGGGATTGGAGCATTAAAGGGTTAGAATCCATGACCATCATGGCAGAGAAGGCAAAGAACATGGCAGAAGAAAGGCAGTGGGGACACACTGGAGCAGAATCTGCTGAGAGCTCACATCTTGATTTTATATATATATGAGAGAGAGAGAGAAGAAAAGAAGAATGGCACAAGTCTTTTGAAGTCTGAAAGTTCACACCCAGTGACATACAACCTCCATCAAAGCCACACCCCTAATTCTTCCCAAACAGTTATACCAACTAGTGACCAAGTATTCATTTGAACCCATGGAGACCATTCCCATTCAAACCCTTACATTCCACTCCCTTGCCCCCCTTAGGTTCATAGCCATACCATAATGAAGAATTCAACTTCAAAAACTCCAAAGTCTTTCACAGTCTCAACCCAGTTTAGAACTCCAAAGTCTCTTCTGACATTCAAAGCCATCTCTCAGTACAGCCCTCTCTGTAAAATCAGAGACCACATAACTGACTTCCAACATAAAATAACACAGAACATGCATTATCATTCTGAAAGGGAGGAATTGGGGCATAGCATGCATATACTGGACCCAAGGGGGACTGGAATCCAGCAGGACAAATTCTATATTCCGTAGCTCCGTGTCTGATATCAAGGGATTTAGGTTGTCCCACCCTTTCAGCTTTAACAACTGCAACTATTTTTGTCTCCTAGGCTGGTTCCAATCTCTACATTTTTCTCTCCTGGGCAGATGTTTAAGAGCTTCAGCATCTCCAACACCTTAATTCTCCAGTGTAATCCGGGTTTAAAATTCACAGTGTAATGCAATGGCCTCTCGGGGCCTTTATTGGATCCAGTGACTCTCCCTAACTGTGGAGCAAGAGTCCATAACCTTTTTACTCCTATAATCTTCATGACTCTAAAGTTATAACCATTTGACATCATTGCTAAGTTTGACTGCTTACTTGGGGTAGAGCCTGGTTCCCTGTGAATCATCACAGTCGCAGAAGCTTTCATCTGTCACTGCTCTTTATGAACAGAAAATTCCTCAAGCCTTTCTTTATTGAAAGCTTAGCTGCTGAGTTTGCCCTGAGAGTACTCCTCACTTTATTCCATTTTGTATAAGGCCTTTCTTTTATTTTTTATTTTTTTATTTTTTATCCCTTTCAACCTAAGCCTTGGCTCCATTTCCTGGTGCTCTTTTTTCCTATCAAACTGTACATTTTATATTTTGTTTTGCTCCACTTGTTCTTTATCATTGTAGACATGCATAAGAATTGTTACTAATAACCATGAGACAGAGTCAATACTAGACTGTCTGGAAATCTCTTCCATCAAGGAAATTAGTCCAATAATTTTCAATTTAGCTTCAGGCAGAATCTTAGGTCAAGGCCAGAAAGCAGCCACTTTCTCTGTCAAATTATCATGGGTTGTGTCTATCCTCATTACTGCTCCCTCTGAAACCTCTTGAGCTCAGCCTCCATAGTCCACACTGCTCCAAGCACTACTGTCCTCCAAACTCCTAATAAGATAGCTCACTAAGCTCTGCCTACTGCATTCAACTGCTTTCCAATGCCAAAGCCTATGTCTTCCACATTCCTCAAAAAAAAGGAAAGAAAAAAAAACATAAATAAAAAACACACACACATACACACACACACACACAAACCAGCACAACTTGGCCTGCCATGGCAATAGCCACACTTCCTGATACCAAAACCTATCTTAGTTACTTTTCTGTTCCTTTGATAAGACAGTATAACCAAAGCATTGCACTGGAGCAGTAGGTGAGAGCTCACGTCTTAATATACAAGCAGGGGACACACACACACACACACAGAGGGGGGGAGGCTTAGAGAGACAGAGAGAGAGAGAGAGAGAGAGAGAGAGAGAGAGAGAGAGAGAGGCAGAGACAGAGACAGAGACAGAGAATAGAAATTTTGTGAGTCTTTTGAAAACCCAAAGCCAGTGATGCACCACTTTCTACCAACTAGGCACCAAGTATTCAGTCTATGGAGGCCATTCTCCTTCAAACTGCCACAATTGGTCCTAAAACGTATAGTCTCAAGTCTTTACTTCTGGTCTCATTTCTCTTTCTTCATCTGCATAAGCAGAACATTCCAGACTAGAAGTCTCTCAGCTTTTCTATACAGGGACAAATAATAAACTGCTTCAGGTTTGTGTGGTCCGTACCATTTCTGCCACAGCTTCCCTACTCTGCTGCTGTGTCATACAAACAGCCGTAGGTTATGTATAAAATAAATAAATAGTTCAATAAAACTTTACTCAAAAAAATTGGTGATGGGCCAAATATAGATCAGATAACACAATTAAGGAGTCTTGTTTTAAATGAAAGAAATATCCAGAGCATCTTACTTATTAGTGTTTAATATTACTTAAGACAAATCCTAAAATTCTGAGGCTGTTGAAGTATATCCCATTTTTTACATGAGGCCCAAAGTGTTGTTCTGGGAGGGGAAAACAGTCCTCCAGACAGTGCTCCAGTGACTCAGCCTGTTTTCATTTTTCAGCTCATACCACCTTTATTATGCAAATTTCAAAGTCATTCAGAAACCATCGAGCAAGAGCAATTACATAGCAAGGTTAGAGGTATGGAAGACCATCGCCGCTTTATTAAATAACATATTTAATGTCTAATATGCATTTTACAGACTAGATAGAATGTTAATAAATGTTGTAGGTAGAGGGTATTAAGGAATTATGGGATGAATAAGAATTACATTTGTATCTGAATAGGAGGAGGATGTTTAAAGTAGAATTAAAAAAAAAAATGATGACTATTAGGACATCTGCATGAGGCAAGCCAAAGAAAATAAGACAATGGTGAAGACTGGAAATATTTTAGATAGTCAACAATGCACCAATAGCAAACAAATGTTTCACACTGGTTTAGGTATCTCTGGTTCCACAGGGATAAATGCAATGTTTGGCGGAATTAAAATAGGAGTTGCTATTATTCTATGCCCTGGAATCTGATTATTTATCTCTTTTTCTTTTGTGAATGTGGAAATAACTCAATCACATTCTAAAATAAATGATTTTTTTTTTTTTGTTTTGACTCCTGAAAGAAAATGTAAAGCAGAGTCCATATGAAGAGAAGAGTGCATAAAAGAGAAGGGGAACCATACGGATCTCACAGGTAAGCAGTTTCTGCATACAAAGATGCAATAGAGGAGAAAGAGTATTGGGCTTGGGGTCTAAAGCCTGAACATCAGTCTGGATTCCACAATAAGCAACTGTCATTTGGTGTCACTCATGGCTCCTCTCTCAGCTCCAGAGTCCTGGTTCCTCACAGGAAAGAGTGAAGAAGTCAGGAGGCTCGTGTTGCAGCTCTACTGTTCAGGTGAATGGCAAAAATTAAAAATAACAAGAACCCACTTTAGATCTCTTCCACCTGCAATCCAGGGAAAGTCTCATTATGATGCAGAAAGGCATAAATGGTAACTGGCGGCTGCAAATGAGAAGCCAGTACATGTTACCACCTGCACATGCCCTGCCACAGGCTAGGGGTAAGAAGTATGCTCCTATAAATGCAACAGAGGGAACTTCGTTTCCACTGATAATAATACTCATTAATTTATTCAACTTGCTTGCTCGATTTTTTTTCTATTGTCCAGAATCCATCAAATTATTCTGCCCTCTCACAAGAATTGCTGATAGCCACTGATCGATTACTTTGTTTACAGAGGCTTGCAGTGCACTGGTTTTAAACTAAAATTAAAATGGGAGGAAAAAGAATCCTTAAAGTTCCCCTGCAGCAATCAGGAAATTAATCGCTGGTTTCCAAAGCATTCTTGAGGCTGAGATTAAAAAGCCTCAGCCCCTGAGGATCACAGCATATAAGGGCCCCCATTCACCACCAGAAAAATTATTTCAAGGCTCCAAATAAAAGCCAAGCAAACTCTTTCCCTGGCAGCCACTCTCGAAAAGCATTCTGCGGTGCACTCAGGCAGGACTCTGATGAGCACCTGAGACGGTGCTTACACAAAACAGAGCTGTTTGGAAGCCATTTTGATAAACGGCACTTTCCTCCAAGCCATGGCTGAACACGCAGGTGATGTCACTTCTAAGTGTATCTAAATTGCCCATCACAATTAAGGTGTCGTTTAAGCTCCAGGAGTGCTCTCTCTGTCTGATTCTGAAAGACGGAGCTGCTTTAAAAAAATAAGTCTTGTCCAGACATGTAATAGACGTAGGAGGACATTTCCAGTCCACACTTAAATACCTGAGTCTACCTCCCATCTGTCACACATATTCCTCCTGAGTTATATCAGCCATTGGAGAAATTGTAAGTATAACAGAAGTCATGGTCCATCCAGGGTTCCTGAGATTTCAGGATTTATCGAGATTTCCTGGGATTTGGAACTCCAGAGACCTTGTATCTGAAACACAATGTGAATTAGACTTTTGTAACATTAAAAAAAAAATCAGGAGTGACAGCTTTGGTAAAGGCCAGGAGGCCAAGATTTCCAAAGAAAAGGGGACAAAAATCAATGCTCCTAAGTTGTAGAAGCATAGCAGATTTGCTGTAACAAAGACATCAAAAGCAATAGGATTGCGTCCCAGCTCAGCCAGCTTCTATCTGTCCAATCTAAGAAAAGCTCCCTCAATGGACCTCTGAGTCCTTGACTATATATATACTAGTGAGGAGAATGACACGCCTGCTATGGCATGGAAAGGAGGGGAGTCTTGCAGTCTGAGTCTGGGGCATTATAGGAGCTGTACATTCAAACCATTAGTGCCTACCATTGCCCAACAAATCTCTGGAGAGTCTGATGCCTGGGGCTTCTGCCTTAGTCGTTGCCTCTTAATCCATGCACTAGTCAGGTGTGCTAATTACCATGCTCTGGGATCAAACCCTGTGAATTCCCTCACAGTCAGCACAAGGTCCTGGTCTTAAAGAGTATTAATAAGTTATAAAAAGCTAATGAGCAACAAGGTTTCAGGGGAACACTGGAGGTGAGCTCAGTCCAACCTTGGGGACTTCTTCTCAAGGGAGGTTTCTTTGCAGTAAAACGCTGTCTAACGTACCTTAAACCATAATTAAAAATTATGAGCCAACCAATAAAACCAAAAGTTCATGTGCTGTTTCCAAGGAGGGATACAAGGTACATGGCTCGGCAACACTGTAAGGAGTAGAGGGATTGGTTAGATCTAAGTTGAAGAGGAATGTGGAGAAAATTATGAAGGGTTATGTGATCTTGACATGAATATCGGGCTATAGCTCACCAGACAAAGTAACGCTGAGTATCATGAAGTAATAAACAGAATCTGGCATCAGAAAATACAGTGTCATGTTAATGTACTTTTGTTAGTACTATTACTTATTACTTTTAGATAGCCTAGAAAAAATAGGGTTCACTATAACATTCCCATACTTAGTTATCACCAAAGTATCACTTTAAAATGCAAATTCAAGATATCTTTTGTTTCCTTATGATATGTTTTTTTTTTATGTGAAGCTAATAAAATCTTTTTGACTGATGACGGACGTGATGTTGATCGTGACTCAGACTTTTATGTGTTTACTGTGTGGTATGAGCTTCAAGATCTTTATAAACATGAAAAAGCTTTATGGAAAAGCACGTGCTTAGAAATAGTGAAGATGTATACTTTAGGAGTACTGAAAGTCTGGGTAAGAGTTCAAACACACCCCAGGTGTGTTCTATAAACATCAGTAATCAAGCAAGTTACGAGAGACAATGGACAATCTCCCTGACCAGGAGACTGCTGACATTGTCCTGCCAATCATGATAGTTTCCAGAACCTCGGAGAGATAAATAGAAATAGTGTTGGGATATAAAAAGTACTGAAGGATGCCAAATCAGGAGCGTATGGTGATATAAAGAGAAACTCATTAAAGAAACTGGAAACAACAAAGAGGGAAGTCCCAGCTAACTGACAGGGTGGCTATGTAGATAGGAGAACCGAGAATAAGGCCGTGTGCGAAGGAACGAGATGGAGGCATAGTTTAGTGTAGGATCACTTCCTCACTGTAAGCTTTTGCTGCTAATGGGAAACTTGGCATCCAACTGCAAATCTATTCATGAGTCATTTGTAGTCACATAATAACCATCCTCTGGGTTCTGTCCTTGCAGACTGGATTCCTCTCCTGGGTTTGAAAACTGGCCTTGGTATTACAGCTTTGAGCCTGATTGTGTTGCAAAGTCTTGACTCACACAGTGCTGTCAGAGGACCGGGAAGCCTGGCACTCAGTGTTGGGCTCTTCCATGCGCAGTGGTGGCATTTTCTACTGCTTTCAACCTGAAGGTCTAAATTTATATGACTCCTTTGGATTTTCCTTTCTGTCTTTCTTCTTATTACCGTGGAGGCTTCATTTCAGGACCTGAAGGACTAAGTTAATGATAGTGATTTGGAGATAGTCAAGTCTAGGACAGAAACACATCTGGATGTAGGCTACAGTGCAAATCATAACATGGCCATCAAGTTCAGTGTGCATGTGTTCAAATGTGAGAAAGCTGACGGAATGAGAAGGCTTGATTATTCCTTTATACCTGTTCTCTTTTCTGACCCTGACATCTGCTGTCATGATCCACCATGTTCAATGTGCTTCTTCAACCCAATCTATAGAACTATATTCCTTTTTCCTTTTTTTTGAGCACTGATATTATTTTCCCAAGGTCAGCTGCATTTCCCATTCATCCATTAAACTTTCCCCATGACCTCTGAAGATAAACACCTCATCTGGTCCATCCCAGTCTTGAAGATGCTATTGTAGCTGCTGGTAGTCATGGTTAAAATGGCTAGCCAATTCACTTCAGCACCATAACCAAGATTCAAATGTGTCCTAAAGGATTTGATACATGTTTAGATAATTCGGGATGGTCTCCACAGTCTAGAAATAAACCCACAGGTGGCATTTGATTCATAAATCTCTACACTACCCATGTTAATTATAAGAACTGCTAGCTTCGATGACAAGATCAATAAATTGGCATGAGCAGCCGTGTGCCATATGGCTATCAGTTCTGATTCTGGCTGGCTGGTTTTCAGCCTTCTGCGTGGAGGAGGACAAAGGCAGAGACTAATCTTGCACCAGGGCATTATTTTGGACTCAGAGCTTAATTAGCATCTCAGAAGGTGGGAGGTGTCTCTGAAGTGAAGGGAGCATGGGGGAACCTTGGGATCATGAAGAGCATGAGTCTAGCCCCTTCGCTACCTACTGTGCCTATAAAGCAATTCTTTCAACTGTCTCCATGGCCAGCTCTTCATTCTTCTTATGGGGAGTCCCAGCTCCAGCCACAGTGCTCCTCAAATGTTCATTTGTTTTTAGTCACTATGATATTAAAGGAGGGAAGTATGCTCAAAATTAAATTTTTATGCAATGAGAATGTTTTCTTTAATGGGGAAGACTTGCTTCACTTCAAGCAGCTAACTGGACTGGAATTCAGGATATCTAATATTAATATCAATTTTAATATTAATAGTTATAATAGCTGATATGAATTGAATGCTGAACTTTAAAGTTAATCAAATAGTTTAATAAGGTATCTATTAACTTTATTCAAAATGAGAGAAAGAAGGCAGAGTCCAGCGCTTCTCTGGCTACGTTTTATATATAAAGATGTGCAGTTATCCTTTGCGTAGGTTTGTAAGCTAAATAATGGCGGGTGCTTCAAGAAAGTTAAAAGAGAGAAGAGACTTGCTCTCCTCCCACCCCTTTCTCTCAACAAGCCTTATTAGTTAACTGAGTTTCATTGGTGTCCTTCTGGAATTCTTACACCTAGGATAGAACAATTGCAAATGTGAGTGGGGTTTTTTTCCCTTCATTTTTATAAAAAAATACCATGCCACATGACTCGTTTTACACATACCTTACATTTTAGAGATGACCTTGTGTGACATCTGGATTATGAGTACCTGAAAAATTCCACAATTTATTTAAATTGTGTCCCACTAATGGGAACTTAAATAGTTTCTCAACTCATGTACTAACACCCTGCTTAATTGAGTAACTAGGTGCATAGTCACATGAATGATCAGTTTACTCTCTCAGATACATTTCCAGAGGTATAACATTTTGACAAAAAGTCATGAGAGCTTATAATTTTCATCAATAATGACATTCATATGGGTTTGCACATGTACACATGCTATATCTCTCAAAGGAGTGATATGACCACTATACTTTTCATTTCTTTTTAAATAAATAGTACGTGAATCACAATCCCTAGACAATACAAAACAATAGGAATAGAACAGTGAGTCTGAATGACTTTTCTTCCACCAGAGTGGTGTTTTTGTCTAAGTTGAAGAACTTTGTGTATCTTTATTTATTGCTTCAGGCATTAGGGTTCCTCTCACTCTACAAAGCAGACTTGTGATGGTGTCCTTAACTTCTAATTTGTACTTATAATGGAAATCATTTATTTTTATTAATTATTTTTCTAAACTCCTGGTAATAAAGATTTTAAGATAGATCTTGCACTTTAAGACTTACATTTGTGTTTTTGTCAGGCTGGAATCTTCTATCCTCCTGCTAAAGTGGCCTATAGTTCCACAACTAAGTAAGATGTTCACTTAATTGTTACCTTCTTTCAACTCTCCGTGACAACATTATTTAGCCTATGAATTAGGAGATGGTGCCAGGAGTGATGTGCTTGCTTTGAAAGCACAATGACCTGTGTTCAATCTCCAGGACCCATATGGAAATGTTTAGCACAGTGTAGCCCACTTGCAAAGGCAGAACTGAGGATACAGGGACAGGAGGATCAGCAGGGCACCACTGAACCAATGTGGACTCACTGATGAGCTGCGGGCTAATGAAGGAACCTGTCTTAAGAGAACCATGTTTCTGAGGATCATGCATGCAATTGTCTGCTGGGGTCCCACACACATACACACTCCACAGATAAATACGTACATGTTTAAAATGCATACATATATACACATTGCCATGTGCACTCACACACATGTATACAGAAGTATACCCATATATAAAATCCACAAATATACATACACGCAAGCATAAAATAAAGAAACAAAAGTGAACTTGACACCAAAGTAGTCAATATTTTATTTCTCTGCTTCATTTCCAACAGCAAAAAAATACTTATCTATCTTGTTTATCTGTACTTTATTACTTCTATAAGATATGTATTTATTGATTGTTTTCTGACTTTCCTACAGTATAACACTTTAAAGGAGTACAGCTCTTTTGTCTGATTATAACAATACTTGAACACTTACACGTACCTGACATATGGTGGGCATTCAGTAAATATTGGTTGGGTGAATAAGAAAATAATTATAATACATTAATGGTTTTGTTACTTTTATATTTAAATGTTTAATTTCTTCTAGTTATAAAATAATTTATTTCATTTTAAGTGTGTGTATGTGTGTGTGTGTGTGTGTGTGTGTGTGTGTGTGTGTGTGTACACAAGAGTGCAGGTCTTATATGGTGGGGGACGAGGTCCCCTTCTGTCACAGAGGGAGGGAGGGAGGAATGGAAGGATATAAGTGAGGGGATAACAATTGAGTTGTAATCTGAATAAATTAATTAAATAAAAGAAAAAGCATGGAGACAACAACAACAACAACAAAAAGAATACAGGTCTTTACAGAGGCCAGAAGTTTTCTTAAAACTGGATTAACAGGGTGTTCTGAGCCACCAACGTGGGTGCTGGGACATGAACTTGGGTCCTCTGAAGGAGCAGTACATGTTTTTAAGTGCTGAGCCATCTTTCAGGCCCTCTTCTAATTTTATACCAAGCTGAAATAAGAATTGCTGATCCAATCTGGAATTCTAGATGCTTCACTATTTGTTCTAATACTTCTGAATAGTCTGCTTTTCACAAGTTATTTAAGAAGACATCTTTGCACACAATTTTCTCTATTTCAGAACTCCACTTCATACAATCATAATTTATTATAATTTAGTCCTCAGACCCATCTGAGTAAGTACTCTCATGCTGATTCTACAGATTGGAAACTCAATTGGCTCATATGCCACAAAGCAGCAGAATCCTGAGTAATTTACATACAGAATGTTAATCCAGTCTAACCTTGATACTAACATGGAAGCCACCGCAACATGGTTAAGACAGGGTATGGCCTCTGCACCTGATCTTCTCAGAAACAAGCTTCGGACTGCTTCGTATCATGCATCAATATAAATGCAGAGACACAGAGGATGACTCAGTTACATGCCAAAGAGCCTCAGAAAGCATCATTGTTTCTTCCTTAACTTATCAAGATAGCTTATGTCTCATCCTTAGGGACCAGAATAGCCTATCTGGACACTAGAGGTTTTTTTTTTTTTTTTTTTTTTTTTTTTTTTTTTTCTAAATATGTTGGAAAGCCAGGCTTTTCAGGGAAGAAACTCTACAAATTCAAATACTCATGGTCGAATTATTTATAATCCTGTACTAAGACAAGAATTTCAAGTAAGAGTTCCTTAGGCTTTAAGAATTTTAGTCAAGAAGAAAGGGGAGTCTTCATGTAATTGCTGTACATGTAATGAACACATTTCTGGGATGAATTGCTCACGTCAATAACACAAATTATATTCAGTGAAAAAAGGCAATGTAGCTCATGACATTTCCATGAAGTGTAGTATTATGCCTTACTTAAAAATACTACAGATAGTGATTTCCCTGGAATGTAATAGAACCAAGACTTAGATCAAGTAGGAAAGTTGGTGTAAAGACTGATTTCTTATGTTCATTGAACAGGGACAAGTAATATTCAGAATGTTGATGGAAAATAACATTCCTTAGTCTGCAGAAGAAATGAGCAGTGTGATAAGTGGCTTTGGTGAGTATTAATATCCCTAATGCAGGTATCTGTCAACACATAAAGTCCTCAAATACAACAAACTGCATAAAGGGTGGATGTGCTTTTTGCTCTAAAACTGGAACATGGATCATCCCCTCTCCCAGGATGTTGGCTACCTCATGCTCAGGTTTTCAGACTCATGTTGGACTCTCAAAGACTTTTGTCCTTTATGATTAGATTGCAGATATATAGGTATCTTTATTGAGCTTCCAGCTTTCTTTCTTTTTTTTTTTTTTTTTTTTTTTTTACAAACTAAATTTTTAAATTTATTCTACATTGTGAAGTTTTTTTTCACTTATTTCAGTTGTTAATTTTTTTCTAATCCACATTTAAAATCATTTAGGACTGTATTTTCTAACATGGTGTATGTATGTAGTGTGTGGTGTGTGTGTGTGTGTGTGTGTGTGTGTGTGTGTGTACACATGGAAGTCAGGGGATATTGGCATTCTGATCTGTTATACTCTACATTGTTTCTTTGACACAGGATCTCTCACTGAACCAGCATCTAGGCTGGTGGCCATGCTCTTGTCTCCTCTGCCGACAGTATTGGGGTTACAGGTTTGTGTGTGGCAATGCCCAACTTTTTTACTTGGGTGCTGGGGATGAAACTCAGGTCCTCATGCTTTCACAGCAAACACTCTTGCCCACTAAGCCAGCTCCTACTTACAACTTGTTTTTGTTGTTGTTCTTGTTTTATTTTTTTGTTTTGCTTTTTTTTAAAATTAATTTACTTAGATTAGATCTCAACTGTTGCCCCCTCACTTGTATCCTCCCATTCCTTCCTCCCTCCCTCTTTCACCCTATTCCCCTCCCCTTGGTGGGGAGGCCTGGTGGCACTCAGAGAAAGGTTAAGCAGGCTACCAGGATGAGACTTGATAGGCTGTGACCATATCATGGAGCGTCCAACTTTCAACAAACCGGTGATTAAATGTGGCCCTCCAGAGCCAGTTCACCCTTGAAAAAATGTCTCTCTGTATTCCTACATATGGCCTGTAGGTCCTATTACACCACGGAATGTTAACTAACCTGTGTGCCGTAGGTCCAGTGGCTCCAGAAATCTACCCAATTCTCAATTCACACCTCAGGGAGGGGTGGCAACACACCACGTATTTAGCTATGCATCTATGTAGCTCTGCTCTGGCTCTGGCATCAACATACTGCAGGACCTTATAGATTTGGTACCTCATGACATGTGTTTCTCTTTATTATTCTATTTATTTTACACTAGTAATCCATAGGTGTAGCACTGTCTTTGCTGTAGGTCGTTTAAGACATTCTAGCCCATACAACTGCAGCTAAGCTTGCATTAAATGCATGTGTTAAATAATCCTATTCATTTCTAGTGATCATTGTTTACTTCTAAATCTCTTCTCACCCCATTCATACCCAATTCTGAGAAGTTATGGGGATACCCAAGTGAGATCCTATATACCACAATAGGCTGCAGATTCTGAGTGATTTTCTGATGATAAATGCTATCCTTTTTAAATACAATATTGTTCTTTAATAGTTCAATATATGCGTACAATAAATATTTTTCACCCCTAGTTCCTTTAAATCTTGTAAGATCCACTTCTCACATTGGTGAACCTTTTACAACTTTTTTTTTGTGTTCTTTTAAGAATAACTCACTGATTCCAGTTTGGGCTGCCTATGAACACAAAGGACGGGAGCCAGGCACTGCAGGATGGTCCACCTACCATAGGCCATAGCCTTAAAGAAAATTGACTCTCTTTCTGTAGCAGCCATCAACTGTCGTTATCTACTCAGCTAGGGGTGGGGCTTGTTGCTTCCATGCCCCAATGTGATGGAATTGCACTGGTTTTATCTTGAACAGGTAATCACAGCTGTTGTGGTTTCATGAATAGTTATGTCATCTCCAACTGCTATGCTCTAGTTCTCTGCAACCTTTGGTTCTTACAATATTACTATCCCCACTTTCACAAGTGAGGCTTTGTGTGAGCCTTGGGTGAGGCATGTGATATAGATTTGTGGCTGAACGTGGTCACAGTCACTTATTCTCAACACTGGACCAATTGTGACTTTCCCTATTAGTTGCTGCTCAATTACACAAAAATGCTTTTCTGATGAGCACTGAGAGCTGCAGAAATTTGTAGATAGTGATACACATTTTCAGAGAAACGTTTGATATTGTGTTTAGTATAAGCCAATAGTATCAATTTCATCCTTAGGGACTATGAACTTCTCAACCATGGGATCTTGTTCATATTTACAGCGTGAGGCTTCTCTTGTGAAGCAAGCTTTATATCAAATCAGAAAAGGAGTTAGTTGGCCTCATAAAAGTTATGCCACTATTATTTCCATGGTACAATCTTAAGGAAAAGGGCAATAATAGCATAATACCCCACCGAAATGTCACACATTGCCCAGTAAAATTCCCAGTGTCGGGTGTGGAATACTTCCCACCAAGTTGTTAATCTGGGGTATCCCAGAGATTCCCCCAAACAGCAATATATGCTATTGCTATTGTTCTTGGTTGCCCTCCAGAACATGGTGATAAAACCACTTTGCTGAAGTGGTTTGTAACATTTTGGTTACAAGACATGGAGAAATCAAACTACTATTAGCTAGGAAGTTTCTGTCTTGCTGCACAGACTTTATAGCACTGAAAATGGCTCTGAAGGCTTTTGGGGAAGATAAGTCATCAATTATTCAGCTACGAAACCTGTGAGCTACGATAAGTGATTCACTGAGCTTGGCCCTCCTCTTTTGCTTTGACTTTGCCTATCTCAAAAGTTTTCTCAAGATACAGACTTCCAGACAGTTCCTCCTTTACCTAACTTACCAGAGCATAGAGCTGTGCCTGGTGTCACGATCTCTCTCTCTCTCTCTCTCTCTCTCTCTCTCTCTCTCTCTCTCTCTCTCTCTCTCTCTCTCTCTCTCATTCTCCTAATTCTGATCTCACTCTATGATCTTTTCAACACAAGAAGGCTATTCCTATGCAATATTTTCTAATGACTTCTATTTTAGAGTGGAAGCATTTTAATCAGATCCTGCAATTCTGTGATTTGTTCTTCATCCTTCCATCCCAGGCAGTTTTCTTCTCATTCTGTTCAGCCCCATTGGCTTTCTTCCAATGCCACACTATAGAAAATTTCTCATTTACTGTCTCCTCCGTGACTCTTCTTCCTCTTTCTCAGTGAAGTTCATTAAGAATAAATAACACAAGATGGAAAAATCTTCAATCATTCCTATGCCCCATTCTATTTGGACGGTTCCTATCATTTCAATATCTGATGATGGAGACATTCATGTGTGTAATTATTTTTATTATTATCCTCATCTTTACAATGGACTATTAATTCCATGAAGGCATGAATTTTGTTTGCTCTTCTATCAGTACCTCAAGTGATACCAGGCATGTGTTAGATACTCAAGAAATAATTGTTTAATACGTAAATGACCAACTTGGTAGACAGGATAAGAAATTAAAATGTATCAGAGAACACTTTTTCAGATTCCATAGACTGTAGTGATACTGAACCAGTTACATGAGGTTTTATGACCAGATTTGGAGGGGGTTTAATTTTGGATGTTTGTATACATTGCTCTATGATAAATTTGTATAAAAATATTTTATCGCATTTTGTTGACCAGAAAAAAATATGCATGTGTGTATTACTTTTCTGATGCTAAGATCACAATCAGCTTAAGGAAGAGTGTATTTGAGTTGGCAGCTCTTTGAGTCCATATGGCAAGAAAAGTGCAGCTTAGCAGCAGGAGCAGAAAGCTGACTGATCACATTTTATCTGTACACAGGAAGCAGAGAGCAAGCAAGAAGTGATGCAAGGTTCAATGTCCAAAACGCTCTGCAAACTCCCCCATTCAGTGACACCACCTGAGACCTTAGAGTAGGGGTGCATTTCCCATTCAAAAGACTGCACTTTATTGTCGGAAAATGTCTTATCCTAGAGGAAAGCCTTCTGGAAATCACGAAATGTGAATAAGAACTATGATGCAGCAAGTATTTTGGAAATCACAGAGTCAATGTGTCAAATCTTAGCGCTGACTATTATTAGGTGGAGTATGAGAGATTTATTCACATTCTTTTCCTCTTAGCAGTTCCATCAATAAAAGCACCACAGCAGAATTTCATGAGGCACTAGTGGAATAACATGGGTCAATCTAAAGTGTCCACCAATGCACACGTAGTATCCATTGCAACAATAATGCTAATTCAGTTCCAATGCTTCTGGCTTCATATGAGAAATACAAAAGCTTTCGGAAGTACTAGCTAATGGGACAATTTAAACTGACCTATACCCCGCTAAGCAGCAACACATAATCCCACCTGGCAGGAGGCTCCTTATAATCTTTATTAGTCATATTTGTAAATATTCATAAGCTGTGTCAAGAATATCTCTTGGCTTGATGGTGGAGTGCTGCTCTGGGTGTCTTGGAATCAATGTGATACATGGCACAACGTCTAGCTAAAAAGGAATGGCAAAGGAGAGTCGATGCCAAGGATTTAAGCTATGTTAGTTCGAGCCTTTATTTATGCCACTCAGTGCAGTTTTAGTTGTGAATGAAAGCAGATTGCGAAGTTAAACTTTTTCCTGGCTGAAATGGTGTTCTGTAGTGACAAAAGTTTCTTACTTCTATAATAAATGTAAGTGGTCTTCCTGATCACCAAGTGAGATGTGTGTCTCTCAGAGACCCAGTGAAATTGTCCAAATGTGATCATGTGGAATTGGAGTGAGGGTTCAAGTTCAAAGGATTTCTTTTTACCTTAACAGCTTACCTGGTAAAATGAGACACAAACTTAGAGGATGTACTATCAGACATTTTTTTATGGAAGTTACTGATGCTACTGAAGTCTTTTTTTGTGTGTGTGTGTGTGTGTGATCAGTGCTTGCATGTGGCAAATCACTTTGTTCATTAATGATTAGCTCATGCTTTCGCAGTCAGTACTGGATTTAATCTTCAAAAGTCAAAAATTTGGACATAAGGGAAGAAAATGAAAAGAGACTGATGTCAAATGTTATCTCTGTCCAACAACTCAGGAGGAGGCAAGTTCTATTATTCAGTAGATGGTCTGATAACTTAATTAGCAATATAAAAGAAAATGACAGCTGGACTGGGCCACACTGGGAGGATAGCTTACAACACACAATTCTGTGCATCAGTCAGTTCAGAGAATCTTCATTTTAATGGATATCATGGAAGGCTACATGGCCTAGAAATTTAGCAGTAGGGTTTTGGGGAGAATGATGTGCGATATTCCCAAAGGTATTAGTGGATCCCAGGATATCTCTTAAACTTAAAACTTAATAGTGCAACCATCTTTTCTTGCCCATAATTCACAATAAAGGAGAATATCAGCCACCTGAGCCAAACATTTTGAAAAATGTGTTTGTGAGGGGCATCTTCCATAAATACAAATACCTGAGCCCAGGTTGACCTCACTGCAGAAGATGTAAGCAAACACTGTTGCTGGGAACAAAAGTTCAGGTATCAAGGAAGACAGAAAACAAGGCCACAATAAGACAAATAGGGGTTTTGTGCAGAGAGGGGAGAGATGCTGCAGTAAATCTGAGTACTAAGCAATTTAGTAACTCTGAGTAACTGCTATTGGAAAGGAGCAAGGAAGGAAACAGAGCCTAGGAAGTAATAATCCCTCGGGTAGCTTCCTCTTGGTCTGGACTAACAGGAAATCAGCTCATATCTCTTCCAGCTTGTGATGGCCTCAATATTACCTTCTGCCACCATCCACTTTACTGAAACCTTTGGATTTCTGGGGCTCACAATTGCCCTCAGTCAAGTTGTCTTCTGCTGGTTACATCACAGCATGACGTCCTGTAATGGAGCCTTTTATCTGTGTTTTCCTAGATTGCAGTGTGTAGGTTTTTGAGGTCAGGGGTGAAGTTATATCATATAACCTAATGACTTCCTTTTAGAAAGAATGGGCTCCCCCAAAGCTGGTACTCCCTGAACAATACAGTACAGCAATATATATGAATATATATTCATATAAATCAATTAAAGATGCTATTTAAGATGTTTCTCGCCTACCCAATTTCATCTTCTGATGAGTTACCATTCCAATATGAAAGATCTTGTTTTATTACCGAAATTTTGATGAACTCCTTGCACTGTGGCCATGTGCTCATTGTATAATGGAGATTCAATTTAGAGCATCAATATAGGTGGCTAACTTAATTTTGATGTCTCTTTTTCTCCATTTTCTTTCTCCTTAAGAATGTATTAGAAGACTGGAAGTTAATTCTGCGCTAAAAATTACCTGAAGTACGCAAGAGATCTGTTTTCAGGAAAAACTGATCACCCTATTCCACAGTGTGCTATGTGACAGGCTGATTGGACAAACAGCATGCTACTCAACTGTTATTTTTAAAATGGAATTCGTTTTGGTGCAGGCAGTCCTTTCTTTTCAAGAAGGAAAAGAAGCTAAATTGCTGAAGTCTATAGCAAACAAGCACTTCTCTGCCCTGCAGCAAGTGTTGCGACAGGCGTCTCAGCAGAGCAAGTTATATATGCCTGGTGTGGATTGAGGGCTCCATTCACACTGGGAGAGGAAAGGAAGAAAACAGGAGGATAAACACAGGATACAGACTGGAGAGCACTTTTGTATATCCTGTAGCTTTTAAAAAATCTATTTTTATTATTTTCAAATTGCATATAAATATGCATTCTTTTGCTATGTGCATGTGGATGCAGGTGCCCACGGAATCCAGAAAACTATGTCAGAGCTCAGGGCTGGAGTTACAGATGATTATCATCCAGCCAACATGCATGCAGGGAAGCAACCATGGGTCCTTTAACAAAAGTAGTGGTACATTCCTTTCACAACTTGGCCATCTCTCGAGCCCCATTTCATTATAACTTTCATAATTCTCACTATATATATTGAAGGTGGACAAAAGAGCCAAAATTACTGAGACAAAAACATGGTTTATCTTTCCACAAGCCTCATGTATAGCTCAGGAAATGATCAAAAGTATTATGATCATGTTTAAAAAATAGCTAATGTACTTGTGGTTGAAATTAAGCTATGCAAACTTGAATCAGTTAAAATGTTGCACTGGAACTTAGAGTCTTTATACATTCTATGGGGTTTGTATTATTTATCCAAGGATGGCATGCTAAATAAACTAGTTGGTGTTTGTAATGTGCTAAGCATAGAGAACATCACAGAGGAAGTGTTCAACTTAAGCATGATTTTCTTTCATGTAATTGGATCTGTTTGTGATGCTATTTTTAGGATTGCTGTTCTTATTGCAACTGGCTAACTTGAATCCTTTTAGGACAGGTGCCAGGCATGAACCAAAAATGAATGATGCTCTGACACAAAACCTGGCAGGAGGAAGAGTGACTAAGAAATGCTTATGGCACCTGTTCTTGTGTCTAGAAGGCAGAGCTAAGCAGACTTCTGACAGCAATAAATCACTGCTTAAATGTATCCGACAGGGTGGGAACCATAATTGCTTCTTCTGTTGCTCACAATTGCAGCTTGGAAAGGCCCCCAGATCATAGGAGGAACATCTGATGTGAAATATTATTAGCCTCAGTGCAGTTTTCCTTTAAGGAAATGACTGATTTTTGAGGCCTAAAAGTTTATATAAATTCCTCTTTCACATTGTTCCTCCTGTACAGTTTACTCATGGTGCAGTATTGAGGAAAGGTTTGGTGAGAAACTGTCTAGGGCCACAGCAGTTTTTCCTTGCACCCTAAACAAGTGACATCACAGCATGAATACGAGACTTCTCTTTTGATCCTATACAGGGATGGAACGTCTGTATCGCGTTCCATCTTCTAGCAGGCTGTCTCCATATCCACCATACTACAAGCAGACATGCTGACTATTTTGTTCATCTGTGCCTCTCACCAAATACCACCCAATCATCCTGTGTCTCATCCTGTGTCAGTGACTGTTTACTGTTCATTTATGACATTGCAAAGCTGGTAATCCAAACTCCTTCCCTTTAGGGTAGATAAGGAGGTAAAGATCTTGGCATAGGCTAATCTTTAGACAACCCTCCCACAAAATAAGTCTATTTTGGAGTGGATTTCATCTACTGGGGAGTTCATGTATCTTCCCTCCCCATGGCACGGTTTCCACTATGCTATAACATGGAATATTTCTGTTCAAATGTTCCAACATCAATAATAGGAACATTAAGGAAAACAGTGAAATAGTAAACACTAGGTATGTCCCAGTCTATATAAGTATAACAAAATAAAACATACAGATAAAATACCCGAGTCACCCAGAAATTAAGGCACTTTTATTTGGCTAAAGCTCTACTCAGTACAATTACAGTACACTTAGAGTTTGTCATATGCACATGGGTGTAGACACTTGGACATGGATAACTTATCATGGAGAGTGCCTCTCAAAACACTAACTCCCATGCGTCTCTCATTTAGAGTCCCAATAGGATGCCTTCCCCTCTGTCCCAGTTTCCTGGTAAGTGAAGGCTTTCGTGGGACATGCCCCTTGGGCTAGTATGCAGATATAAGTGAGTATATACCATTTGATTCTTTCTGCTTCTGGGTTAACTCACTCATTATAATCATTTCTAGCTCAATCCATTTATCCACAAATTTCGGGAATTCCTTGTTTTTAATAGCTGAGTAGTATTCCATAGTGTATATGTACCACAGTTTCTTTATCCACTCTTCTACTGAGGGACACTTAGGCTGTTTCCATGTTCTGGCGAGTATGAATAAGGCTGCTATGAACATGGTTGAGCAAATTTTCTTGTTGTGTGCTGGAGCATCTTCTGGGTATATTCCAAGGAGTAGGGTCCTAGAAATCTACAAGTAGAACAATATGATAGGCAGATTTGGGCCCAGGGGTCCCGCTCAAACTAAGGCACCAGCCAAGGACAATACAGGAGGTAAACTTTAAACCCCTTCCCAGATCTAGCCGATGGTCAGAATATTCTCCACAGTTGAGTGGAGAGTGTGATACGACTTTCTCACATACTCTGGTGCCTCACATTTGACCATGTCCCCTGGAGGGGGAGACCTGGTGGCACTCAGAGGAAGGACAGCAAGTAGCCAAAAAGAGACTTGATACCCTATGAGAATATATAGGGGGACGTAATCCCCCTCAGGAACAGTCATAGGGGAGGGGAATAATGGGAAAATGGGGGGGGGAGGAATGGGAGGATACAAGGGATGGGATAAACATTGAGATGTAACAAGAATAAATTAATAAAAAAAAGAAAGAAATGTAACAACAACAACAACAACAAAAAAACACTAACTCTCCCTCCCTCCCTCAGAAGCCATTCACTGCCTGTAGCTCTTCATCTTGGAGTGAGGCATTGTACTTCCTTCTCTCACCTCTGCTGGAATTGTGACTGGTGTCATCTTGTATGAGTACGGTCAGACAGACATGGCTGTTGAGAGCTCATGATCACAATACCTCTCATGCCCAGAAGATTCTGTGCTTCATACATCTTGCTTCTTTGAATTTAGACCCCTTGGCTATTTATCTTCCTAACTTGTCTGCATGTTTACTGCTATTCTCTTCTGCTCCGGCTATTTTATTCTAGCAACTTTGCATTCTGTGTAATATTCTCATATTATTCTCTAAGGATGAAGTGGAGATTTCATTATAACTGAAAGTTATAATTGCTAAGAGCTCATTTTTATTCTAGATGTTTCTGCTTCTTATATTTGTCTAGGCTGGGTTTTGTTTGTTTGTAACATTTTCTTACATCGCTATGTTATTAGTCGTATTGTTCTTCTAACTTTTGTGACTCTTTTTCTCAACACTATATCTCTTATTTTTCAGTTAATTTAGAATGTGCCTCATTTGGTACTGATTTTTCTGTATAATCTTGTGTTTACTCCCAGGAAGAAATTGATCTACATTCAGATCATTAGACTAACTGAAGTGATTGGGGTTTGTTGACTCAGAGAGTCACTATAGGTGATGTGATTGTTCCAACTGCCTACTATTAAGGTTTGATTCCGAATTATCACCGAACAGACTTTTGTTCTGAAAGTTTATTCCCTAGATGTTGCAGTTGTTTTAAGAAACTACAGACCTCATAAAAAAAAATAAAGATCACTAGGGTAGAGCTTTGAATGCTATGCTCAGCCTAATTTCTCCCTCGTTTTCTGTTTCTTACCCTATCAAGTTGTGCAATGTCCACTCCATATTCCAGATCCCATGAACTGATCAGATCCTCTATGAATTCTCTACCAGGATGACTACAAGTGCTAAAATAAATCTTTCTGTCTGAGCACATCAGATCTCAAAAGTACATTTTACCGTCTATGATCTGAAGAATATTTCCTAGCTGCCAAATTTTTGAGAACTAAACACTTCATGATTATTCAGAGCAACAGAGAATAAAAATGGTGGTTGTCAGAAGCTAGGAAAGAGAGAGAGAGAGAGAGTTATAGAGAGTTCCTGCTCAGTGAGCATAAAGCTTAAGCTTCCTAGAGTGAATATGTGCTATATGTCTCCTGTAGGACACATAGGACAGCATTAAGACATTGCAATGTTTATGCCTAAATCATGTAAAAATTATAGCTCCAATTTTAGTGTTTTTATCATATACATTCAGACACACACATATATAAACATGCACATCATATAGATATATGCATAAGCATATATACACATATGTGTGTTCTTTATTTTGAGGTACACATGTTTGCATGTGGACAAAGTCATCAATATGTACATGTATAGTTTTTTCATGAATTACATCTCAATTCAAATGCAAAATTATATCTATGCAAATAAAAGTGCACAAATTATACACAGGTATTTATAAAAATGTCATAGAGCATGAAATAGATGCTGTATAAAGCAAACAGATGTACTCCAGAGGTCTTGAAGAATTTGACTTATTTATTCACAAAAAAAATCCTAACAAATGAGGAAATAAGAAATTTTACTCAGACAAAAGTCAGTCTTATCGTTTCCATTTCAATGGATATAAGTGGATAGACCCCCACACCATTATAGGTGACAATACTATGTCTTGGCAAGACTTGTATCCAGCCAAACATATAATTTACTTTTTATTATCACTTAATCTAAAAATCCCATTTCTGATGTCTTTGGGTTTTTCAAATTGTGGTGAAACTATACCAACACATTTTCTGACCATTTGAACTGCCTTCCTCCAATGGACCTACTGATGCTCATTTGATTGGTGTTGCTGAATGTGTATCAATTAAAGAAAATAAAATTTATTCTAATTTTGCTTCTCAAGGAAATTCACAGTGTGGTATAAGGTTCCCATACAATTCATTCATTCAGGAGCATACATTGAGTTACTGATATTTTCAGGTCTCTGTGGAGACAAAGAGAAGACAAAGGAATATGGACACTTGTCAAAGACAGGGAGATACACCTTGGCCTTCTAAGGGCTTTACTGATGGAAATCCTCCATATAGAACCTGCCTGGCTTTTCAGGACGACATAAATTTAAGGAGGTATAATTTGTGAGTGAATGGTTGTTTAAAATACAATCATTAGCACCTCACTTTTCTCACTCAGCCCTTATCTATTCTTGGAGAAATATATGTGATAGAAAAAGGGATGGATCTTGCTCCTGATCATTGTCCTAACATCTATGCTAGAAATAACAAAAGAGTTGGAATTCTACCAACATTGTAATTTAGCCACTATTAGGATAGAAACCTTGGCTTTAGTTGAACATTGATACCAGTGCTACCACGGGAGAAGTTCAGAGGATCTCATTACCATAGTTGTAAAGACGTTTCTAGTCCTCTGACTTGAGAAAAGAATGTATACATGGTATTGCCAGACCTTCTCTAAATTTTCCATTGAAATAAAAAGAGTCAACCCATCTCTTTTAATCATTGTATAATTCACTTTGTATCCCAAGTCCTGGGTTTTAATATGTATATATCATTCCATGATCCGCTAAGCAATGAATTAACCTGTATTTTTGCAACTCGATGCCACTGGTATCTAAAGTCACTTACCCTGAAGTGGTTGGATATTCACTATCTTCAAAACCAACCAGGAAAGAGAATTAGTGTAAGCAGCTTGCTCTTTCACTAGAGGGATCCTTAATGGGAAGCATATGAAAGCAATTACAAAGTTAGTTATAACTGATTTTAAAACTAACTTAGTTAATTATTTCTCACATGTTTTTATATCTCTAATAAAATAGCATATTACGAGAAGATGGAAGCTTACCTAAAGAAACTACCATTGACGAGGCGGACCTAGGGGAAAGACCAGAGCTAATCAAAAGAAACCACTCAGGTAGGAAGTTAGGCCTTTTAAAATACAGTATAACAAAATTTAAAAAGATAAATGACACAAATTAATAAGATTGGAAATGAAAAGAGCGATACTACATTAAATGCCACTGAAATTCAGAAAAGGATAAATATTTACAGATTTACACAAACTAAAAGAAATGGATAACTTTCCAAATGTTTGTGAGAAACCAACATTGAAACAAGATAAAATAAATAAATTGAACAGGTGCATAACCATCAATGGGGTTGAAGCAGTAGATTAAAATTCTCCCAACTTAATAAATAAATAAATAAATAAAAGCTATCTTCACTATAGAATTTTATGAGTACTTCAAAGAAAAACTAACATTGCAGTACTTAAATAATTCTATGAAATAGAAGAAGTAAAGCTTCTAACTTAACTTTATTAAGCCAGTATTACCCTGATAACAAAATCAGACACTGGCATTGGATACCATACATACCGACACACAAACACAGACACACTCTCCCCAAAAAATACAAATTATTCTTCTCAGCAAACATAAGTGTAGAAATTTTCAACAAAGTACTTGTAAACTGAGTTCAAGATGACATGAAAACAAAATTCACCATGACCAAGTTGGCCCATTGCAGAGATGAAGTGATGGAGTCCATCACATAAATGGATTCAAAGACAGAAATCACCTGATCATCTCAATAGATTCAGAGAAACCTTTTGACAAAATTCAACACAGCTTTATGATTAGAGCCAAAAAGAGACTACAGATGGAGGTACCACCTCTCAATAAATTCTATACCCAAGATTATGTTAAATGGAAAAAGTCTCAAAGAATTCCCACTAAGATCATAAAAAGACAAAGATGTCCACACATTCAAGTCCTGTTCAATACTTTGCTTGACGTCTTACCCACATAAGTAACAGAATTAAAAAGAAGGTGGGAGGGGGGCAAATCTGTAAACAAAAGCCAAAATATTCCTATTTTCAGATGATATTATGTTATACATAAGAGATCCCAAACACTTCACCAAAGAATCCTAATGCTGGTAAACACTCCTTTTTCTTAATGATTTATTTGTTTAATCACTTTACAGCCTGACTCCAGCTTCTTCCCACCTCTCCTCCCAGTCTCACCCTCATGAGCCCCTCCCCCATTAACCCCTGTCTTCCATCTCAGAAAAGGAGAGGCCACCAAGGAGTACCAGGCCACCTGGAACTCCAAATTACAGCAGGACTAAGCATGCTCTCCCACTGAGACCAGACAAGGCAGCCCAGATAGGGGAAATGGGATCTGAAGGCAGAAATAGAGTCAGAGAGTCAAGTCCCCTTGGTAGGAGACCCATACAATGACCACATTGTACATCTACTACATATGTGTAGTGAGTCCAGGTCTAGCCCATGCCATCTCTTGGTTGGTGGTTCAGGCTCTGTGAGCCCCCATGTGCCCAAGTAAGTTTTCTCTGTAGGTCTTCTTTGGTGTCCTTGATGCCTCTGGCTCTCTCAATCCTTCCTCTCACTCTTCCACAAAACTGTCCAAAATCAGCCTATTGTTTGGGTCTCTGCATCTGTTACCATGAGCTGCTGGATGAAGCTTCTCAGAAGAGAGATATCCTAGGCTCCTGTCTTCAAACATAGCACAGTGTCATTAATAGGGACAGGGGTTGACTTTCTTCCTTCAGGTAGATCTTAAGTTGGGCCAGTCATTAACTTGCCTTTCCTTCAATCTCTGATTCATTTTAATTCTTACATTTCTTGAAATTTGGGAAATTTTGAGCCAAAGGAATTAAGAGTGGGTTGGCTTGCCTCCACTGGAAGTCCTACCTGGCTACAGGGGGTGGTGAAATCAAACATCAGTCTGTCCAGATATAAAACATAGAGCAGTCAGTAGCTAACATGTAACTATCATATTGAAAAACAAAGGAAATTTTCCACTCACAAAATACACACACACACACACACACACACACACACACCTGGTAATAAACATAACCAAGAAAACCAAAGACCTTTACAGTGAAAACTTGATGTTGCTGATGTATTTATTAAAGTAATGAGGAGATAACTGCCACAAAGATGGATGCTGAGTAGCAAATCATTTTCAAGTGGATACTCCTAGCTGGACATACCAAATTCATGTTTCTATGTATTAGCTTCAAAAAGGCTGGAAAAGTTGGTTCCACGTGGTAATTAAAGACACGCGTTTTAAGAAACTTCCTTGCATGGAATTTTCAAAGGATACAAGCCCACTACACAAGGCCAAAGCACTCAGATACTTCCATGCCCAAGTCTCTTTCCTACACAGCCTCACAAAGACAGAGTTTGCATGTAAACAAAAACAACAAATAAAGCCTGCCTTTACAAGCTCTGTGACTTTACCATACACGACTTCAGCATTCATGGTCTGTCTCTAGGTCTGGAAAGGCAAGTTCTGACCATGAAGGAAGGTCAACCACCCAAGTCTATCTGTCTCATTACATTTTCCTGAATTGCATAAAGTTTTTAAAACTCTCTGCCTAATATGGAACATACTCCTTAGAAGGAAATAACATTGATAGATGACTGATTTGTTTGCTTAGCTCCTTTCTCAAATTCAATAAATATCATTGTTCCATCATTTTAATATAAGCAGTAACCAGAGAAATAAGTTAGTGATACTGGATTCTAGTTACTCTGGATTTTTAAGCTTCATTGAAGGCAATATCCTCTGGGCAACACTGAAAACATATACCTTCTTCTCACCTTCAAAGCCAAAAGGATAAGTCTGTGGCTGATTTTCATGGCCAGGACTCAGACTATCATGTAGAAATCAGCTTGGGGGTTGACGCTCATAAGAAAAGAATGCTATTTAAACCTAGTACATCTTTCTGAGGACAAAATGCACTAAAATTTCCTTAACTATAACACAACATTGATAATGTTCTCTATGCTCACTTGCCATAGTCCTAAAGAGAATAATAATGATGCTAATTATAAAAGTCTTTGTAAGCTAAGCAGTGGTGTGCACACCTTTAATCACAGCATTCAGGTGGCAGAGTTTGAGGCCAGCCTTCTATACAGAACAAGTTCCAGCACAGCTGGGCCTACACAGAGAAATTTGTCTTGAAAAGGAAATATGCTCCACCATGTTCATAGCTGCCTTATTCATAATAGCCAGAACATGGAAACAGCCTAAGTGTCCCTCAGTAGAAGAATGGATAAAGAAACGGTGGTACGTTTACACTATGGAATACTACTCAGCTATTAAAAACAAAGAATTCCCTAAATGTGTGGACAAATGGATTGAACTAGAAACTATCATAATGAGTGAGTTCACCCAGAAGCAAAAAGAGTCAAATGGTATATACTTACTTATATCGAGACACTAGCACAAGGGGCATCTCTCATGAAAGTCTTCACTTACCAGGAAAGTGGGACAGAGGGGAGGACATCCTATTGGGATTTTAGGTGAGAGAATCATGGGAGAATGGGGAAATAGAAGGATCCAGAGGGTCCTAGAAACCTACAAGAACATTATGACAGGCAGATCTAGGTCCAGGGGTCCTGCTCAAACTATAGCACCAGCCAAGGACAATGTAGGCAGTAAACTTCGAACCCCTACCCAGATCCAGCCAATGGCCAGGATATTCTCCACAGTTGAGTGAAGAGTAGGGACTGACTTTCATGCGAACTCTGGTGCCCCATTTTTGACCATGTCTCCTTGATGGGGAGGCCCGGTGGCACTCAGAGGAAGGATAGCAGGTTATCAAGAAGAGATTTGATACCCTCTGAGCATATACAGGGTGGTAAGGAGTAGGCCTCCACATTTTTTTTTAAAGCTGTTCATCTTCACTATGAAAATAACAACGAGAGTCTCTGATTCAGTGTGTGAATGGAAGAAATCAGCTATCTTTTTCTCAGACTCACGTGCCTGTGTTCCAACCCTTCTGATACTTTGAATGTCTGTGGCTAAGTCATGCCCGTACATCATTCCTTGTTGCATGAAATAGGAATGAGAAAATGCATTACTTACCTTATCAGGCTGTGGTGAGAATCAATAATGCATGGTCTTCATAAGCAATGCAATGCTGTGTGGAAACCACAACATTATTTAGCCCACCCATAATGTTGCATCCACAACACACTCATTCATTCCATGGGCTTTAGAAGCCACCACAGAAAGATTTGGGGTTGTTTGAAGCGTAGTTGCCAGGAAATAAGCCAATCAATGAACTAATCAATCTTCTGATAAGCAGAGACTCCCATTCCATTCGCATCAGACTCAGAGTGGTTTTGTTTTTGAGAATGAACCTAAGCAGTCAGGCTTAGAAGCATCATAATGCATCAGATGAGAGACTCATCACCCCCAATCTCAGACGTTTTCATGACCTAAGAAACAATGACAGCAGGAGAACTCCAACCCAAGACTGCCAGGTTCTTCAGCTATCAAAGCTGCCAGGGAACATCCAGGCCTTGGAGTTCCCTCCTGATTGCTAATGGATTTAATGAGAGAGCATGACGGATACATTCTAGTTCCATGAGAACTTGTCCAGTTGATTTATATCATACAGCAGAAGTGGGTATTTGCTTTTCCCAGTTTCTCTTAATTGCTATGGAAGAGATGGCATGTAGCTGAGGAAATACAGGTGGTCATTCATCAGCTGATGGGGGCTCATATTCATGAGACTTTTAATGACGTTCACATTTATTGATGTCACAGAGCAGAAACCTTTATGTTTCTACTTTATCTGTAGCTTTTAAAGTCTTCCCAAATTCATACTCAGGCAGGTCACCAAAAAGAGAGAGCCACCTCCCTACCCAAGCCAACTCGTCCAGCCAGGCAGTCTACTTTTGCTTCTAGAATCACAAAGTTGTTCTACTTCATCTGCATTGGCATTTAGAAAAGAATGGTTCTATGTTGTGTCAACTGTTCTGCACATTGTGGGTCATTTTAAAGTATTTTTGCCCATTTAGCAAAAATAATAGTAGGTTTTCCCTTAGAAATATGGACTCTCCCACGGTATGTTCTTGACCATATTTACAGTACCATGTATGTATTTTGTCCTGTGGAATAAGCCTTAAGTTCAATAAGAGAGTAAATGGTTGTCCCATAAAAATCTTGCCACTATTGTATTCACGGTCATATGTTGGCGTGCCAGTCATTATTTTAGTTCACATAATTTACAACTGGGTAAGACTGCTGATGACTTTTATCATCCAATAGCTTATGTGACACCTTCTTCTATTATGAAACCTAATAAATAGGGAGGGAGCTTCTCAGTGATTAATAACCTCACCCCATATTTTATGAGCAAAATGTATGATGTCTTCAGCAATATGGTCTTACCATCAAGTTCCTGTGGACAACAAATAGCAATAACAATACTCTGTATTATTTTGGTAGTCTCTAAGACATCTTAATTCAAATTGATGCATCCCATACTTAAACATTGGGCCTTTTATTTAGCAACTTTTGGCTTCTGGGAGGAACACTATCTTCTGTGTAGGGTCTCTTCACCTCAGATATATATTATATATCTATAGATAGATTGAGGATTGACGACAAATATGTAGATTAGAGAGATGAGAGATAAATAGAAACATAAAAAGACGAGTTCATTTATTCAACCTTACTATATGTGTGTGTAAACAGAATATGAAACTGCCCTCTAAATTTGTATACCTGTAAACATAAGTTAATGTAGCTACCAGATGACATAAGAGGAATTTTTAATGCTATGAACAATGATTAATGCAGAAATTTAGGACATGTTGAAGTGCATAGACTCAGTGTCTGTGAAATGCTCTGCCACAAATTGACATTTGAGAGGGAGAGAGAAAAGGGTGGGTACGATATGATATTGGAAGATATGTCATAAAGATTGTAAAAACCAGATGTGAGAGAGGAACAGAGCATTACACAAAATGCCTGCATTTATGAACTTACAGTAGCATTGAAATCACACTGCTGATCAAGCCAGTCAAATTTTGAGCATGAAAGGAGGGGTTGGAGTTTGAATGTAGAGTGAATACGATCACAATACATCATATTAGTGTGTGAAATTCTCAAGGAATTAATAAAATATTACATGAAACAAACAAAAAGACATTGTAGGCATCTACTCACTAAATGTCAGTGACAGTTACATCCTTCCACAAGTTTTCATACCAAAAAATGAACTCTAGTAATTTCCAATGTTGCTTTGGAGTAAATGCTCCCTACCCAGCACCAAGCTGAGAATCACTGGTTTCTAAGGAGTAAGAGGCACATGGTGAAGGTCATACCCCACTCTCCACTCAACTGTGGAGAATGCTCTGTCCATTGGCTAGATCTGGGTAGGGGTTTAAAGTTTACCACCTGTATTGTCCTTGACTGGTGTCTTAGTTTGAGCGGGACCCCTGGGCCCAAATCTGCCTATCATAATATTCTACTTGTAGGTTTCTAGGACCCTCTGGATTCTTCTACTTTGCTATTCTCCCATGCTTCCTCATATTTGACCACGTCTCCTGGAGGGGGAGACCTGGTGGCACTCAGAGGAAGGATAGCAGGCTACCAAGAAGAGACTTGATACCCTATGAGCATATACAGGGAGAGGTAATCCCCCTCAGGAACAGTCATAGGGGAGGGGAATAAAGAGAAAATGGGAGGGAGGGAAGAATGGGAGGATACAAGGGATGGGATAACCATTGCGATGTAACAACAATAAATTAATAAAAATTAAAAAAAAAAAAAGAAGCACATGGTTATCTTCCTGACAGGGTCACTCGTTCTAAAATAAAGCCACTTTCTCAGGACTTTAGTGTCTGCATATTGAACCCATGTCTCTCAGACATTGAAGGTACTGATTCATCTGTGCATTTAGTGAATTCACCCACATAAGCGGGATCAATAATGATCATGATCACACAATAATTTCTTCAGTGTGGACTCTATGGAATCTAGAATACAGTTGTAAGACATGCTACCAGCATGGGTCCTTCTGCAAGAAAGAAACTTCAGACTTATACAAATGCCTCAAATATTTTGTGTCAATCAAGTAGATGTTCAAGTTTGCCCTATTCAAAGGCCCAACAGTCTCTTATTTCATAGTGTCAAAGGGCTTCTTTTTTATATAATCAGCCTGATGATAGATAGCATTAGTATTGGAAAACAAGTATGCTTATGTACGTGCATTGTGACAAAAAATGGGATATGAAGCATGCATCTGTATATTTGTATGGCAAATGAAGAAATGGAGCTGGCTACATGGAATGTTTCCAGGGGAGGGAGAATACAAATATACAAATGTACAAGAGCCATGTGGTGAAGAAGGAAGGTTGAGGATCATTCTGTTGTACTGTGTAAATGTTTATGCATTAAGGTTTTGAATGCAGGCGAGGCCTGAGTGCAGATAACATGAGTAGCATAGGCACATTTCACATATAGTACAAGTGGATACATTTGTAGGATGTTCTATGGAAAGCTCATTGCTATTTTGATTAAATATGTATGCATAGATACCCCGTCTTGTGTATGCATTGGGGATTTATACCATCGGTCTGAAAGGCAAGTGAAAATTCATGCATAGTTAGTGGCATGTTGCTGGTTGGTTAGTTTGTTCGTGTGAAGCACATGTGTTCTGAATTGACTGTATGCAGTTGGATGTGATCATGCATCCTTGTATAGCATGTGTGTATACTCATCAGCTTTCTTTTTTTTTTTTTTTTTTAATTTTCTTCTGTTGAATGAAAATTAAATTGTTCTCTGACCCCACTTTATGCCAAGTCTTGGATTGTCTCCCAGATCATCTCCAAAGAAATTCTTTGCTGCCCTGAAGCCACCATTTATTGTTTTAAAGATTATTCGACAATAAGACCGGTTAGCTCATGGCAACACCCAACCTACCTCAAAGAAGATGATGAGCATCAAAGAACCTCATTATGGGGATAATTTCAAATGTGGCAAACAAGCCACTGGGCAAAATGTCCTCATTTCAACCACTGACAGAATTCTGCCTAAAAATAGGCAAGCTTGGATGCAGGCAGAATCAACAGCCAAACTCTGCCAAGACAGAGAAAGCAGGTCCTCAATAGTTCCTACCTCACAAATACATGTATCAGATATACTGGACCAGAAGGCTGAAGATTATTCTCCAACATTATAGAGAGTTTTGGGTGACTGTTCAGGCAGGAAACTGTCTCTGTCATTTTTTTTTTCACTTTGGAAGTGGCTAACCTGTACTTTCTGTTTATTCAGGTAATTAATTTCATTCCTTCTCAAGTCTCTGATGGGGTTGAAGACCAAATAGTTTAGTTTCATAATTAAGCTTAGTAGTTTAGGGATTAAGATATTTTTAAGTCTACATAGATGTTTTAAGTTGATAATGATGAGGTATGATAGATATTGATTTACATTCAGAATGTTAGTTTCATCCAGAAAAGAAAATAATTTCTTCAAGATTGCCAAATACAAACAGCCAAAATACTATGAATATAACATTTAAATAATTCCTGATCGTTTCATGGTTCCTCTTGCTGTATGTAGTTTATTTTATGATGTGTAATAATATAAATATATATATATAAAATAAAAATATTATAAAGAAAAAATGTTTTAAAGTTGTACAGTCCTCGGTGAAAAGCTACTGCTAGCTATCAAGTAAACACACTGAGCTAAAAGGCTAATGAGAACTTTTCCTTATAATTTTGCCCATAAGTATCTTCCAAATGGTTTGGTCAATTAATGAGAAAAAAAGAAGCAATGTGGGGTTTTTTCTTTTGCTTTTTTAAAAATAAAAGAGTTCTTTTTTGCTACTTTCCATGTTATTGATGATATGAACTAGGTCTTTAGCGACAGTGCATCTACCCAGATCATCTTGTAGGCAATAGCAAAGTGTAGAATGTTCCTCCTAACTATATTCTCCACAGTTCCTGAAGAGTATGCTGTGCTTAATGATAAGAGTGCTGGAGCCATGCTCTGCAGCATGCCTCCTTGAACACCACTGAGGTCACAGCACCTTTGCCAAATGTTTACACTCAGTAGGAAACAAAGGCACGAGAACAGTGCCAGTTGGGAAGAAGGTGCCATGCTAGACTTGCGTGGAAATGTTAGTCCAGCTACAGGATGACACAGTCAGATCACTGACCTCTATAGCTCATAGGGAAGGTGTCAGTCTATCCTCCTGGAAGAAACAGAGACAAAAGTCTAAAAGGGAACATCAGGAGAGAACATCCTGCCATCAGCAAACAGTTCTAAAAGGGAGGTATTGAGATGCTGCAAGCCTGAGAGAAGAACATGTGTTAAGACTCCTTAGACTCCTAAATGCCAGGCTAGGGACTTGGGGTTTTGTTGTTGTTGTTGTTTTGTTATCTTTTAATTTCTCATTAATATATTTTAAGGTACAATTTGTTTGATTTTGGTGTGATAGTTCAACACACACATACAGCACTTACCCTTCCCTCAGCCTTCCCACCTCAATAAGCACTAGACATATTGTCAAGTAAGCCAGACAGCAGCTGATGTGAAGGGATGACATGCATAGTGATGTGGTCCTGTTAGCTCTTGTTTCACTTGTGTACTAACGTCTCTGGAAGCATGGGCTAGGCTTCTGAGCAGCGAAAGCAGCTCCATGGTACTGCCCTCTTGGGTCTTAGATATCAAGATGAATTAGGTAAATCTCTTGTTATCATTCACTTTGTTATGTCTTTGTGTGCATGTGTGTTTGCAGCCATGTGTGTTCGTGTGGGCATATGTGCATGCATTTGGCCTGTGCATGTGTATACTTTAAGTATGTGTAGATACACACCAAAATATTATGTGTGCATATATGTCTGTGGTGCAGGTGTTTGTATGTGCACATGGGTGTGCATGTGTACGTGTGTGTGTATATAAACCACCTATATCTGTTGCCAAATATCTTGTTTAAATTTATGACATAAACATTAACAAACAGTATCTGGAAACACCTGAATCAAATGCAATTTAGAAATACACTGTTGTTTAGGAATCGAATTTAATATTGACTAACTTCAAACTGCCTAGAAAAGTATGTAGGGAGTAAAACATTTTCTGTGTATGTGTGTCTTTTGTTTATTCTTTAACTTCCCATAGATGCATATAATACATACTTATCACACCCATCTGTCCACCCTCTAAGTCCTCTACCCTGGCAAACTCCCTCGCCACCTCCTCTGACCAAGTCCACAACTCACTCTTGGGTCTTTTGTTTTTCCTTTTGTTTTGCAGTCCACTGGTGTCATTAGGGCATCCTGTGGGACTCTGTGTAAAGATGTCCACTGAAGCATGAACTCACCAGTGGCCACATTATTAAGACAATGACTTCCTCTCCCCAGAAGCCTTGAATGACCATTAGCTTCCCTCGCTGGGGCCTTATGAAACCCCTCCCCCATCAGTCACAGTGTTTACTGGCTCAGTGTTGTTCAGGCCCCAAGCAGACAAGCAGTCATATGAATTCATGAGCTCCATCCCCATGTTGTGTGTCTAATGCAGCTTTTTATAAACCCCATCCCTATCTGTTGCCAAATAGACTCTATCTTGTGCTGGGCCTGCTGTGTTTTAGTAGAATTACATGTTTCTGGTTAAGGTAAAATATAGTCACTACATAACTTTCATTATGGACATATTTTTGCTTCGACTTTTTCTCCTCATGCCACATTTGGCAAATGTAAAAGAAAAGCTATGAGGATGTTTCTTCAAATGAGAAATTACATCATTGAAAGATATAAAAGGACCAAAAACTAGTTCTTAAGCTAAATTGACATACTATGTGCTCTGAGTTCCAGGGCTTTAAGAATCACCATGGCTGTGTGCAGGAGCCAGTTCTACCCCAGCCACTCTGAAGAATCAGAAGGCAGTGATTGTTCTGCTTAGTATGATTAGAATGCCCTGCTGTCAAACTACAGGCTACAGAGTCTTCCCTTGCGTGTTTAGTCCTTGTGTCAAGGGCAGCAATGAGACCTTTCATCCTTAAAACATCCCAAGCAATGCTGATGCTGGTGATGGTGCTAACAAATGTGGAGGACCACTGCTTTGTAGATTTTTAACCTCTGTAAATCCCTGAAAATATGAATACCAATATCAAAGCCATATATAAACTTATAAACAAAACATCTTACAAGGTAAGTACAACACACTAAGGTAAGCTGAGGTTACACAGCATGAGCTTGAAGAGCTACAAAACCTCCCTGGCAGCACTCCTCTTCTCTCACCAGATGAAGAAGATGTGTTGCATTATTCCTGAGAAATTTTTGTCACTTTATGTTTTGTTCCCCTCCAAGTATATTATTTAACTATAAGTTTCCAATGTAAGTATAACTGCAGGTATAGCAGATCAATACAGGTAGATATTGTACGTATATATGGGGAGCAGAAACAGTTGTAGGCATGGGTAAGGATTGGATACATACAGTGTCGTAAATTCTAGAGAAAGACACATGTAGATGTTGAGGTGGATGGAGTTCCATGTGAAGATACAGTGGGACCCAGCAGTAAAGGAAATTTGTATCAAAGAGAAGATTTAGAGAGGAGCATATCATTGCAGAGAACACCATCCAATCCAGGTATCATTAACACGTTTTAAAAATTAGTCAAATTATATTTACCTAGGTGGTTATTTCTGTCAAATTTTGTCACATATAATTATCACTTCCACTTTTTAATGTTTGCATTTTTCAAATAGGGCTGTACTTGAGATTAAACTAACACTGCTTTTCAATTATAAAGCTCTAGAATATGATGTAGAGAGCTAATATATTACAGAACTGAGAATAATAAAGTAATTTCCTATAAAAGAAAAAATAATATGTGTCTCAGTGGCAACGGTGCTCTGATGGCTCTTTATAATTAAGCATCAAGATACTGTAGAAATATACAAGTGAAACTTGTTGCAGAAGGCAACCTGAGTTTATTTTCAGGAACTACTGTCAAGTTTCTTGGGTAGAGTATTGTGTTTATACACTAATTTAAGACTTTACCTGGGACTCAGGTCTCCACATTGTGGAAACACATGTAGAAATTTCACATACTTAGCGCATCCAACACAACAATTTCACATTATCAAATTTGTTGATAAAAAGCACATTCTGAAGTTGAAAATACAAAGACAGTGTCTGTAACCTTGTCTGTGGTCATAGAAACTAGATCTAAATGAAATGCTTTTTAATAGCATGCTAAGAAAATTAACTAGACTGTGGTCATATGGTGGGGAGGAGGTCCCCTTCTGTCACAGGGCTAGGGGAGGAAAATAGGGTAAAAGAGAGAGGGAGGGCTAATGCACAGATACAAGTGAGGGGATAACAATTTGCATGTAATATGAATAAATTATTTTAAAAATAAAAATTACAAAAATAAAATTAACTAGAGTCCATTTGTACAGTGGAAAACTCTATGAGCACAGCAAGCACTAAATTCTTCCCTATAGAATGCTGTGGCACAGTCTCTGAGATACAGGGAGAGGGCAGACTTTGGGAAAGGAATACAGCACATGAAAGACTTCAAACAGAAGGAAAAACATAGCAGTTACCATCTTATCACTGGTCTAGATACTGGACAGGGCAACTGAAGACAGGAAGGACTTATTTTGTTCACAGTTTAGAGGGTACATACAATCCATCATGATGAGATATACATGACAGCCTTGGTAACAGAAGCTCATAGAGAAGCTTCTTCTGTCCCGACAGATGAAGAATCATAGAAGGAACTGGGAATGGTTCCAGCTCAAGGCCTAACCATAGATGTCTATGTCTTCCAGCCACATCCAGGGTCCCAGAGACTCTATAATGACACTAGCAGCTAAGTAGCAAGTATTCAGATACAGAAGCCTGTTGGAAATATTGGAATTGAAAACACAATGAAAAGTGTGCAGAAATAGAGGTATCTACAGTATACCCACATCTACATTAGATCTATCACTCTATCTATCCCCCACCTCCACCTAAACCCACCACTAAACCTAATCCTTTCACCAAATCAATACCTACAATTACCCATAAACCTACACTCACATCTATATGGGCACCGAAATCCACATTATTTCCCAATAGGTCCCTGTATATCTTCACATGCAACTACATCTACCTCAATACCTGCACATATATTTCATTAGCATTTACTATACTGTATGTATCTAAATCTTGTCTGTGCCTACAGCTGTATTTGATCCATATCTTTCTGTATTGATCCCCTACTCCTATAAGTACACTTATATTGGAAATTGTGTCTACCTATATACCTAATCACATCTATATATGTGTTTATACCTACAGTACACACCAATGTCTCTTCTTCATCTGCATTTGGATCTTCTTATGCTTTACAATAAGTAAATAATTATTAATAGTGTTTCTACCAGTAAAAACAAGAATTTGAGGTAATAGAGCATCAAAGTGAGTATATTTTGTCTATCATATTTTTTGCATTTGAAGCATTAGGTAACCATGTGTCTTGATTTTTCACTACCAGATGTACGCATACACATATGTTCAAATCACTCTCATAAAATCCCATGCAAGACTCAGAAATACTTGACAATGCAATCGTCTTGAACACTTTCTTTGGTTTCTATACATGTCTGCTAGCTCAAGCCTCGGGTCATTTTGCTTTTAGCTTTCTTTACATATACTTGAATTCTTACATGGTTTTCTATATATTACTGATGACTGTCAAGTTTCAGTCTCAAGTCTGTTTTATTCATTTCTCTTGCAAATATTCCAACAGCTCACAAGATTATTTGGGTCAATATGGTTGACATAAAGACACGGTACCATGGAGTGGTAGAGAATAGTTATTGATAACATCCTAAAATCACACTGCAGATTAGAACTTGGGTCACTCTGAGTGCTAAACCTGTGTTATTTCCAATCCACCATTATGCTTGCCATTGCTGTGTCTTTAGATGTATATTTAAATACACATCTCATCAAGATTGAAGAAATCCATGACTAGAGAATCTCCAAGGGAAGCAGTGATTGCACTTCATGTGGTTCTAATAAAATATCTGTTCTATTATCTCACAGGCTTTCTATTGATCCTTTTCCACTCTTCCTCCCCAAATTGGTTTGTTCTTTTCCACCTCAATTCTGGGAAAGACTAGCATGTCTACCTTTGTGTTTTTTTCATCACTGTGGAAAGATTTTAAACCTTGCCATGGTTACCACCCTGGAAACCGCCAACACATTATTCATTCTGAGTAGTATCACCTTACGTACAATTCTGACAAATGAAAATCAGTAGGTTTTACAATGATTTGGATTTTTTTTCTTACAATCTTTCCCTTCTTCTACAAACAATTTCAGAAAGTTCTAATATGTGTACATGGTCATGCCATCATTCCTCAGGGACTTCATCCATTTGTTCCAAGCTGCCTCTTCTCAGCTATGTTGTAATTGAATGTGAGTGGTCATCTCAATTTTTCTAGTAAGAGAAATGAGAAGTAAATGATGACAGTGACTATACATATAGACACCTACGGTGAGCAGGACTCCATAGCTGGAAAATAGGTCAGACTTCACTGCTGTTTTACTGTCCTGAAACTCAGGTAAATGGTAGCCAACTTAAAGTTCTTAAGATTAGAGCTTGGAAGATGATTCAGACAGAAAAATGTTGCATGCACAGTGTTTGATCTGAGTGCCACTATCTGGTCCCCACATTTAAAAAAAAGTTGGTGTCACAGCCTATGCTTTCAATCCCAGTGCTGGGGAGACAGAGAAAAGAGAGTCACTGAAGATAATTAGTCAAAACAGTGAAATATAGATTCAGCAAGTGACCTTGTCTTGAAAACTAAGGTGGCAAGTAATTGAGAAATGCAACTGATATCAGATTCTGGATTTCATACATGTAAGTACACACACATATGTGACACATATGAATAGGTACATGCAAACACACACACACACACACACACACACACACACACACACACACACACATCCAATTAGCTTATGTCCAGGCTTTTACCAATAGCAACAATAAAAGTTGTATTGGTGTCTCTCAATACACTGAGCTATTTCTTCGTTATTTTCATTGTTTTTAATCTACTTTAAACCTCAGAGTTACTTCACTTCATGAGATAATCATCTTTCTTTCTTTCTTTCTTTCCTTTCTTATATAAATCAAGGGTCAAATGCTGAATTTGAGTGTCACACACTATTCAATGGTACAGTTGATATTCAAATCCAAACTCTATAAATCTGTTTGGTGTTTGTCTAATAGTAGTCCAGAAAGGCAACGGAAACTCAATGAAGTTAAAGACGATGAATACAGATTTTAACAGGTAGGGAATGTGCTTATAAAACATTCATGTCTGCATCTTTGCCTGGACCTTGACAGGTAATTATTTCTGTGAACATTTTCTGAGTTAATATCTTTCCCATTTTGGCCTACAGAAGAATGTCTGAACAGTTCTACCAAGCCTCTTGCAGTTGAATATATTCATATGTTTATTTAACAATAAGCACCACTGTGTCAGTAGGTAATACCTGACACTAGGACATCTCCCTGTCTCAGGGTCACAGAATTCCAATACCCTCAGTGGTTTGGTCCAGTTTGTGCTGTTGAATATGCAAAAAGATTTTACAACAGATATTTCCGGATGGCACATTTGACTGTAGGGCGGCTCATGCCTCATCTAAGCCTGCCCTTCTCCATCTGTGAGCCCATCGGTGTATATGTTGTACAGGACTTTCTGAGCTGACTCTACTGTCTGTAGATTGAAGTTCAGGTATGTGGAATTGACTAAAGAAAATTTGGTTTATTTATCTTTATCCCTGTCTATTTCTCCTCCTGTCCTCTTATATTTCTGACCAGAGAAAAACTAGATGTGATAATTAGGTAAGAGGCAGCATTGTTTTTCCCAATTTTTCTCTCTAGTCATCCTAGGGATCCTTTCCAGGACAACCAATACAGAATGGGACAGGAGCTTTGCTTTCATTCAGTATCTAACAAAAGCACCTACAGTTGTCTAGGTCAGAGTTAGGGCTCAGATGTCGTCAGAAGAAGGAAGCCAGCTTGGATGAAACAGAAAGATAAGATTCAGTTACACAGGAATGGCAGCAAGCAAAGGCTGAGCCAATGCACTGAAAAGTGTGTGTGTGTTCACAAATATGTGGGTCCAAGAGCTGTCTTCCCATTGACTTAAAACAAAAACCTAGCCATACTCAGTGGTGATGTAGCCAGAGCCACAAAGTAGCATAGACGTAGAGATGTAAACAGCCTATGCGTCACTAGAATAATAATCTACTTGTATAAATGAGGAAAGACTTGCGAGTCCAAGGAGAGCATCAAGCCACTGAGCCGTAAGAGCATGGTGTTCCAAGATGCTGGTGTCCTTGTGACATCTGCCAGGTACTAAAAACTGCTCCAGAAGAGAATGCCTGCACAACCATGACATATTCTGGGTCCTCATCATAAAAATGTTCACAAGATTCTGAATTCTGTCAAATTTATGAAGAATATGAGATGGTATCAAGAAAGCTAGAGAAGCACCCACCTTTCCACCAACACTGCCAAATATGCAAACACCAAAATCTTATGGAGTAACCACTGTTTGTGTTAAAGACAGAGGAGAGTCACCATTGTAATCATTAAAGATTATACTTTCTCTCACTTACTCTCACTATCAAAATGGATTACTGAAAAATTAATGCACATTACATTTTGGTGTCCTGTATCCATGGTCCTGTAGCACTCTAGGTTTTTCTACACTGTTCATTTTCAGTGTTACTAATTATGCCCTATTCTCAGAGAGTAATTTTCAGGTCAGGTAATGTATCAATGACATTATTCTTTCTGCAAACAAATATCAAACAGAAATAATTATTTTAAAAGGCAGGGTTTATTCTGGCTCCCAGTTCAGAGAAACAGTGTAACGCCATGGAGACTCAAAGGTAGTGAGGAACAGAGGGCCATGTCTGGGGCTATGGCCCTACAGTGGGGGGAGGAGATGGAGGGTCTATTACCATGACCAGGCAGACATCCCTGGTCTGGGCTGCCATCTGGAGCCATGTTGCAATCTGAAGGCTGCACAGAGCTGGCCCTGCCCTGTGTGTGCTGGAGCGCTTGGGAGAGCAGACTCCTTATCTTGCTCAGGAAGCTTATTAAAGCTGGCCTGGTTGGAGGGGTTGCAGGTGACACAGCCCTGAGGGCATGAGAACTGGAGAGGTAGCCCAGACACTCACCTGCTATGACCCTGTACCTCTTCTGGGCAGAACAATAGAGATGTTCCTTTTGGCATGAGCATTGATGATCCTCTCAGAGGGCATAACATAGGAGAACTGGCTCTGCCCTTCGTCAGCTGCTCCATTGGGTGAGCGAGCCCCAGCCGAGCTAGAAATCTTGTCCTGGTAGTATGGATGCAGGAGACCTGGCTAGCAGGCTGAGCAGCTCAGATAACCAACCAGACCCAGACCCAGGGCTTTAAGTTAGCCCATCCTAAAATCTACCCCATCTATTAACGGGTGGAGTGTATGAATGGGCCTGTCCTACAAATCCAAAGCTGCAGGATCTTCATGACACAGGGCAACAATAGGAAATGTGAGAGGAATCCAAATGAAGATCCACTATTGATAAGGTAGAAGAAGTCATAGGCCTTGAATCAGACCAATGACTCATTGCAATGAATATCTGCATGTGAAGAAATATGGATGAAAGAGTATACTACGAGTCACACTGTGACACACTACAGCTTCCACAGTGAGATCTTTTTTTGTTTGTTTGTTTTGTAGGGAGAGGTTGCAAGAGCAGAGGATGGTTATGAAGGGAGAGGGAGATCAGGGTATATGATGTAAAATGCACAAAGATTCAATAAAAACTTACATAAAAAATAAATCTTATTTCTCGTTGACTGAATGTTTAACAATATAATTCATGGAATGGTGACAATTCATGCATTAATTAAGATATGTATGTTTCATTAAAAAGTCCATAATTTGTTTATAATTAGTTTACATTAATAGACTGGATTACACCCCAATACAGACAATTTAATCATGTATCCTAATATGCAAATTTCAAAACTATAGCGAGCCAACTTGTGGAACACAGAACTTTCAGAAATCTCTTGGATAGATTGACAACTCATGAACACATGGTTTCTGAGAGATGTGAAAACAGTGTTAATTCAGAAATTTTTTTCAAAAATTGATTAGCTCAGAGGGTTTTCTTTAATCTAATTTGTTAATGGAAACGCTTTTGCCTTTTAAAATGTTCTCACTGAGGATGGGTTTACATATTCCTTGTGTCATTATACCACTTACAATGTTCTGTAAGCAGTGTTTGTTAGTTTACTTCTTGGCTTCTGTTTTACCCAACCACTACCCCACCAATCCCATAGTTCTGAAGTTCTTTTTTTTTTTTCTTTTTTTTTTTTTTTTTTTTTTTTTATTGAATGGTTTTTTTGTTTACTCCCAATCCAAGATACCAGATTCAGTACATGGTGGCTCACCAAATAGTACTAGAAAGGAAGTTGAATGACTTGTTCTTGAGATGGAAAGTGTAGAGGCATGTATGTGTGCATCTGAATGAGTGTGTGTGTGTGTGTGTGTGTGTGTGTGTGTGTGTGTGGTGTTCTCCATAAACTAAGGATAAATTTGTCAAATCTGTCAATAGAAATGACTGGATGTGGAAAGACACATAATCCAGTTGCAGGCCTGAGATGCTCCTTTTTCTAAACAGGTTGTTATTTAAAATAACTAATGGAGTGACAGCCTAGCCCTTCTCAGAAGTGATTCAACAGAGAAGCATCTGCAGCACCTGCTGAGCCCACCTGCTGAGCTACCTCAGCACTTCTCAATTATGAACCATTGCACAATAGAGCGGGGATATTAAAGGAAGGCAGGGTAGGAGGCTGTGATAAGTGATCTAATAAATTCAGGAACATTCTGAAAAGTCCTGTGGTATCAGAAGGTAACATTATTTAAATTAGAATTCCATCTCTGTTTCGTTCCTAAGTACACACAGTCTGCCGTGTATAGGATTCTATTACTGCCTTTCCATAGCTGACTGCATAGTTAGAAAAGTGTTGCTTTGGATGCTAGCTATCTGTCATCACATTTTAGAAACATTCTATTCTTTCTCCTCTGTGGAAAGCTTTGCTTTTATCTTATCTGTGTGTTCAAAAATTGAAAACTACATCTAAGACTTGGCTTTCTCTAGAGGCTTGAATTACTGCCCTTGAAAGACTCTTGGCCTCTTTCTTAATCACAAGTGGGTGTCAACAATGTCTCTACAAAATACATGTAGGATGATGACTACTTGCGAAGTCTGCCTCACTTTTTCCTTTAGTTCTTTTCCTTGACTAGCTTATTCATTTTATTTCATGTCACACATACACACCCCAAACACAATAAACTAAAAACAGCTCCCTATTCTTAGTGACCACCTGAAGCTGTAAATACACCTTCATTGACTGCAAACCAAAGTAACATTTTAACAAATTAATGTGAGAACTTCCTGTTAGATGTGGTTGTTAACCAGGAGAGGGGTAGACAGGTTGAGGGTAGAGATAACCCTCCACTATTGTTAATGTAACTTTCATATAGTCTAAACCCTTTTGTCTTAAGGCTCAAACTACTGCTGTGCCCCTTTAAACATAGATCTTTGAATATGACTTCTTCCTTGTAAAAACACAGAACAAGATTAAACACACTAAGTTAGTTTATCAAACAGAATTAAATACGTCTGGTATTAGCTCTGGACTTTGTTATCTAATATTTATCTCATGCCGTACTCGTCTCACCTCTCAAATACAAACTTTGATTAATAAAAGATAACCTCATGATCATGATGAAAGAATATAGTGGTACTGAGCATGTTCAGCTCTAGGGAATGATAGATCCCCACCACGTTAGGTCAATTCCTTTTAGTCCCTGGTACTAGTCCCCAAGAAATACAGGTGGATTTCAAATAATAGTGACTTGAGAAATGGCTAATTACCAGCAAACATCATAATACAAAGAAAGCATAATGGCCATTCAGGATTATACATGTGTCCTGTGACCAAGCCCACATGAAAGGCACTAAGCAGCTGGTAGACAGACATCTGGTAGAGATAAATAGGCACTGGCATTGGCACTAAGTCAACTTCAATTTCAACTAGCTCATTTCTTAACACTTTTTAAATACCTTAGCCATCTTTATTGTCTCTTTCTTGTGAGCATCACTTTTAACAAAACACATATAAACACAAAAATCCCTTCACTCATCTGGCTCTTCCAAATCAAAGTACATGGGCATCCTTCATTCACAAAGTGGAAATATGAGACTCAAAGAAGCTGATCCACTTCCCAAAGTCACAGAGAGAACTGAGGAAAAAAATCCTGATTATGTCTCTGCTTTGAGATCTCCCGTCATCTCATCTACTCAGTACTATGCCGTCTTCAAATCTGCAATAACCCTGCTTATCCTTGAACTCCACTTTAAAAGCCATAGTCCTTGGGAAATTAACAGCATTGATTCATTCTGTAACATTGTTTCCAGTTTCCTCTGCGATTTCTCTTTTATCCTTAAAAGGGCTTCTACAAAGCCTCTTTCAATTGCTGAGTAAATTGGCTTCTTAACTTACTATTAATTACTAGCAAGGACTCTGGCCTATTATAAAGAATCAACACAAGGCGGGGTTTCTGTTAATTTATTTCATCTCTTCATCCTGAATTCCAGCTGATGGGCCCTCTTGGCATTAGAAATCCAGAGTAAGTAATTAACAACTACACTTGCAACCCAATGCTCTTTCTTTTCTTCTTTTCAAACTACTTCTGCCTTCTTTGATCTGGTTCATTTTCTTAACAAGCTTGTGTGCATGCCAGAGTTGTATCTTTGGGTCTGAGTAGACGTAGATGATCTGGAAGTGGGGGGGGGGGAGATGAAGCTGACAGCCTAGTGAATGAGGAAAAGGGTCATAATCCCCACCACATAGCAGAACATTAACCAAAGAAAAGCAGTGTGCATAGCCTCCCCAACAGCACTGCCTCCATCTACTAAGCAAACCTCAGTTCTTCAGAAGCACCACAGTTCTTACCCCTCCTTCACACCAATCTAAGATGTCAATGTCAGTAGCACCCCCCCCCCCACCATTTCTGAGATGGAACAATTATGCTCAGAGAAGAAAAAGACTCTTCAAAAATACTATTGCTGCAAATAACTCCAAAAAATATCTCCTGCCCTATGGGGGGATGTATTATTAGAGAAATTCAAAGTTGTTCTTTAAACTCTGACATTAGGTGACCTGAAGCTTCCAGGAACAGTGAAGGAAGGGGAGAAAAGTACAATAAATATGGCATTGTGAAATGGGGATCCCAACATTCCTACAGATGTGGTCTCGAAGTTGGGTATATGACAGTTTGTAGAGAATCTGTGGGAATGTACGAGACTCAGGCTCACACTGTGTGACCTTGCTAGCAAGAAGCATGAATCATACTCATTGGATAGGAAATACAGAGATAGCAAGATATACCCTTCTCCACACCCATGAATCCAGGCAGTCCTACATCTTCCATATATTACCTCATTCATTACTATGTATTTCAAGGACCATTAATGCAGAGACATGACCAACATTCAGTATGTATACTCTAGGAAACTACCTGGCATCAAACTAACTGGAGTGAAATTCTCAGACCCAATAGAAAGCTGGAGAAACTCAAGAATCTAACCAGCTGAGATTTAAACAATGCATCCAGATTTCCTCAGGGCAAGACCACTTAAGACCTATAGAAAGGTAGCTGGCCAGGTCTCCATGCCACCAACTGACAGGACAAAACTGCAGAACATTATCCAAGCCAATCAGAAATCTCTGCATCTAATTCTGATAGTGCTGCTGAATTTCTGAAATTCATCCTTGAGAAATTATCTAATATTCCTGAGTCATAGCTCTCAGAACTGTAAGGCTAAAGTGATATAACTAAATTAATTAATGAAAATGAACTACGGCAAACAAAGTTAATGTAGTCAGAACATTCGGTATGTCATTTTGTGTGGTCCACATCTATTTGGCAATAAGAAGTGCATTGTTGCTTTTCCAGAGTTCATTTGAAGATGAGATGGCTCTGAACTTGTGTGTGTGTGTGCCAATTATCTTCTTTATATGCTCATATATCTGGCAACTAAATACCAGGTTGAAACAGGGCCACAGCTTGATAACACATCTTATTTATTGTCTACTTCCCTCATTATCACTATCTGACTCAATAGTACTTAATATTTACTTATATATGGTGCCACTTGATTGACTCATTTCTTTCCTTCCTGGCTCCTTTGAGCTTTTTAAAATATTATTTATAAAATTAAATAGATAGATTCACTTAAGATTGTTCATATATTCACCTGCCCACATATTGGGTTACTGTGCTAAACAAATTTTATCACTCCAGACAATCGGTGCCTGATATAATTATTAAGTGAGTGAGTAAATAAATGGCTTCTCCAAGCAAAAATTCAAATACATTGAATGACAGAATGGATTTTGCTCAAAGCAAAAAAATAGGTTGAGTTCATGAACACATTCATTCATTCATGAATAAAAAGCATCCTATGCTTTTATGCACACAAATTAGGGCCAAACACAGGAGAAAACCCCTCATTTTTGAGCAATGCAGGGTACTCAAATAACTTAGTATCAAGCCAGTTTTTAAAATGAGCAAATTATATTTTTAAAATTCTCAAATGACTGCTTGTGACGTCTTCCTCTGTGAGTTCATATGAGACGTGATATGCTCGGGTCAGATGTTAGGAGAGCAGGGTTCCCTTTCCTGAGGACTAAAGGAGGGAAGGCAAGGGTATGAGAGAGGAAGCGTAGGATTGGGAGGTGAAGAGGGAGGGAGCTACAATTGGGATATAAAGTGAATAAATTTTTAAAAGCTCACTAAAATCATTCTCAAATGAAGATATACAACTGACTAAAAGATGTATGAAAAACTGCTTAATATCATTGATCATTAAGAAATCATGAATTCTTTTTTTAATTCATTTATTCATTCATTCATATTACATCTCAATTGTTATCCCATCCCTTGTATCCTCCCATTCCTCCCTCCCTTTCAATTTCACCCTATTCCCCTCCCCTATGGCTGTGACTGAGCAGGACATCCTCCCCCTGCATATGATCATAGGATAGAAAGTCTTTTCTTGGTAGCCTGCTATCCTTCCCCTGAGTGCCACCTGGCCTACCCATCAAGGGAACGTGGTCAAATATGCGGCACCAGAGTTCATGTGAAAGTCAGTCCCCACTCTTCACTCATTCGTAGAGAACGTCTTGTCCCTTGGCTAGATCTGGGTAAGGATTCAATGTTTACTGCACGTATTGCACTTGGTTGGTGCCATAGTTTATGCAGAACCCCTGGGCCCAGATCTGCCTGAAGAAAACATAAATTCTATCTGGTTTAAACTTGTGCATGCTTGCCCAATCTCTGTAAATTCATGCGTGTATTAGCCGTGTTGTGTCTGGGAATGGCATATCCTTGGAGTCATGTATCACCTCTGGATCCACAGTCTTCCTGTATTATTTTCTGGATAGATCCCTGGGCCTTGGTTTGAAAGACATTCAATTTAGGGTTGAGTGCTCTAAAGCCTCTAATTCTCTACACATTGTACAGTTGTGGACCTTTTTGTTAAGTAACAACTACTACAAGAAGTTTCATTAATGAGGGTTGAGTGGTGCACTGAACTATAGATATAGCAATCAGTTATAAGGAGTCATATTATTGCTATGTTCCATTTGCTGAATAATAATAATAGGTTTCCCCATAGGACCCATGACCTATCTAGTCTCAGATTCTTGGTCACTTTACCAGTATTAGTATGGGTTCATGGAGTGGTCCTTAAATCCAATTTTTAAAGGTGGTTGCCTACTTCACTAATGTACCAGTATATCTTTCAGGCAGGCTAGCTTTGTGGATCACAGAGTTTGTAGCTGGGTGATATGGTTTTATTGTCTTCCCTCAGTGTGCAAAGTACCTTCCAGTAAGGGTGACATAACACTTCTAGTCAGGTACTAGCCCTATTTCTCCTATTTAATGATCTAAGTAAACTATATCTTTAGCACTAAGGCATTAGTATCAGATTGTAGAGCATGATCAATAGCTGTGATGATAGATTATGATATTTCAGGTGTATTGTCTGTTGGTCTCCTCTGGACAATGACTCAACAAGGTACAGTGTATTCCTGACACTGGAGTTTTTACTTGGTGGCATAAGATGTCTAGTTGGGAAATTGTCTTCATCATGGAGAAGGAGGAATTGCACACAAAGCCCCACATCAAACCAAGATTGTAATTGACAGTGGCTGTGAAAGGGAAAATATATTTTAGTAAGTAGGTGTCACTGGGTGTATCAGCCAAACTCCTGAGTTACTCTCATGCCCGGGTATGGTTGGCCAACACAAAATGGACTCCTAGAGTTTTGTTATTGTTGTTGTTGTTATTCTTGTGTGTGTGTGTGTGTGTGTGTGTGTGTGTGTGTGTGTGTGTGTTTTCTGTTTTACTTTGTTTTAGTAATTTTGATCTTATTGGTTTTTTTCTGTCTGTTTTGACCTTTGTTTTGTTTGTTTGTTCTTATGTATTGTATTTTTAAAACACACAGAGACAGAAAGAGAGAGAGAGAGAGAGAGAGAGAGAGAGAGAGAGAGAGAGAGAGAGAGAGAGAGAGTACATAAAATTTCATGAGTAGAGAATCTGAGAAACTAGGAGAAGTTGGAAGAGGGAAAAGAATATGATTAAAATATATTTTAAATTAAAAAGCAAAGAAAGCAAAAAAAAAATAATTATTTTGAAAAAAGAAAAGAATTACTTGGAAGGAGGAGAGAAAATTAGAGTGACTATATTCAAAGTATAATATATATATGTATAAAATATGCAGTTCAATATTTTTTACAAAACATAAATGCTAATAATAAAATAAGTGGGTTTTCAAGAAAACATAAATTTAAAACACAATGTGTTATCACCTCACACCTGCTGAGATAAACATTAACAAGAAGACAAAAGCTGAGTATACATAAAGCTATATTAAAAATATGCACACTATTAATGAGAGTGTACATCAACTGAGATGTCATAGAAATCTTTAAAAGTTAAACACAGAGCTACCATATGGTTCAGAAAGTTATGTTTAGGGATATATCTAAAAGAATCAAAATCTCAATCTCAGAGATATCAGTACTTCTATATTCACTGCAGCACTAATCACAATAATCAAGATAAGAAAAAATAAGCTCTCATCAATTAATGATTGGTTTTAAAAACTATAATACATTTCACAAGAAGTGTAACATTATCCATGATTTTGAAAAACAAGATATTATTATTAACAACATCATTGATGAATCTGAAAAACATTATGCTAAGTAAAATAAGCCAGATAAAGACTGAAACGTATTTCATTTCTATGTAAGATAATATAAAATAACCCTGAAAGCTAAATAAATAAAAGCACAGGCTAGAATATGGGTTAATCGTGGCAGGGAAGTGGACAAAAAAGGGGTAGATTTTTTTCAAAACTACAAATTCGCAATTATGTAGGATAAATAAGTGTAGATATGTAATGTTAAACAAAACTAGTTTAATAACCACTGATTGTAAACTAAAACTTTTCTAATGGTTTATAGACTCTTCCCACAAAATATACAAATAACTATGGAAGATTATATGTACATTATTTTGTTTCACCTAAGTCATTGTTTTGCTATGTATATATATCCAAGAAACTATGCAATTCATTATTATTTATTTATTGTTCATCTTAAAGCTTTGACAAAATATTGACAGAAACAACATACGGAAGAGTTCATTTGGGCCCACAATTGGAGGGTACGAGCCTCAACACAACAACAAGACACAACAGGAGAGTGACAGGTATGTCACATTGAGTGAGAGTCATTTTGGCCCCTTGTTAAATGGATGGTGGTGTTCATGATTTATTCAGTATTGGTACCGATCCCTATTTCAATAAAGCCTCGCAGACTTGCCCAGGTTTTGGTGTCTTAGTTTGATTCTAAATGCTGTCAAGTACACAAGCTTCACCATCACAACCATCGTCCATCAGAGCCATATGCTAAATATAGTCAATAAATTTTAAATTTAAAAAACATTCATAGCTGGTCAATGAGGCCACAGCAGTGGTTAATGTGATTGTAAGAATATAAATCTCTCTCTTCTGTTGGTTCCTACAGTCTTACACAGGAGATGTGTAAGAAATAATCTTTTGTATACTATAAAAGTGCTAGACTGTCAGGAAATGGTAGGAGGGGGATTGGGAGTCAAGTTCTGTATTCTTTATCTCCTATGTCAGGTGTAGCTGCTGGATGGCCTATGAGTGGTGGAAATGATACACCCAGTGCCCTTGTCCTTTGTTATGAGATGTTTGTACCATATTAGAAGTGAATATGTTGGTGATTCAGAAAGAGTTTATAATTTTACTTAAATGAACCCTATGCCTTCCCATGTCTGCTGACATGTATGTAAATTTGTGGTATTTTTCTGGTATTCAAGCCATTTTTTCCTCTGGACCCATCAAGACAATAAAGTGGCCATCATTGTCCTGGTCCTTGCTGAATATTGCTGCTCCTGGAGTATGTGGCCAACAGTCTTCTGCAGAAGTATGTGAAAACACAACAGGAATTACAGCTAGAAGTCAAAACCCCAGAACCCATTGGATGGGTGTCATCTAATATATAGTCAAATCTCAGCTGATAAGAAAGCCTAGGCAGCCAAGGATATTGATCTAGAAGAACTCCATGGAGTGAGTATTGACTATGCTCTTAATGGCACTGCAGAGTATTGACTGTGAATTCAATTAGAAGTAATTATACCCTTTAAACTAATGTGTCCAATTGAAAAGGTAGCAACATGCAAAGGACTCTAGAAATTCTTGAGTGAGAATGGAACGCACATAAGCAGAGGGCACATGCCAAGCTTGCCTGGGTTCACAACAAGGTCTTCAAGACTGCTGGTAGAAGAGCCATCAGATCTTATTGCAGATGTCAGATTTCAAATAGCCTTGGGATGATGGCAGCTGGCCCAATTCCCTGGGCAGGTGCCAATCATGGAATCATCATTTTCTTAATGATAGCTATCATTTTATTAGATAGACTCTATGTGTCAGACATTAAACTATATACAAAACAGCTGATTTAATTCTCAAGATTAGATCCTGGAAAACTATGACCAGACACTAAATTCAACATGGAACTTTTAATAAATAGACTTTTACTGAAAAAGTAAAAAATATATAAAATATGTAAATAATAAATATATATAAAATAATAAATAGACTTTTACTGAAAAAATGGGCAGTGCATTTTATTGCAAAAACACATATTATCTAAAGGTTTTCTCCTTACGGAAAGTTTTTAAATTTTTGTCAAGACGGTGAATTTTGGAAACTTGTTTTAAGGGACAATTATGTCAGACACCTTCTCTGCCGTCTTCCAAACTTCCCTGCTCTGATGTAGACCTCACAGGGGGCTTCATCCAAGCAGGGGTGGTCAGCATGCCACAAGACAAGCATTTTGACGATTGTGTTACATTTTAAAAAGAAAATACTCTATCCAGTTTAAAGTATTTCTTGGAAATGCTTTGGAACTATGTCAATTTTATGAAATTTAGCTGTACTCATCACTTAAGACAAAACTTAACTACCCATTTACAAAGGAATCATAGAATAAAATGAAATGCCTGTCTGATGGAACAGTAAACAACAAATCAAAGCAATAGGATTTAGTGTTAAATGAATAGGCACAAATACAAAATTGTGTCTTTGCAATTCAATTCAGTTACTAGCCCAGATTCAGTGGTAGTGCATGCTCTCCACCTATAAAGTGCTTAATAGACACTCTTTACAATGAGAGCTTATTATTACTGGGGAAGAAAGACATGGAATAAAATCATCCAAAAGGAACACACAGTAAAAAAAAAAAAACCAGAAGCAGGAAATGACAGAGTATTCACCCAGATTTTTACTGAAAGGATTTGCACAGGAGCAAGTAAAATTTGTGATGTCTGCATGTGATAGAAACAGAGTCTTCAAGAAGAGAAGAAACTGGGGCAGAGTCTAGTCACTGAAGGAAAGCCCCACAGATGTCTGAGAGACTAAGTGGATCCAAAGGCTGGAGTTTAACAGGAAAGAAGGACGACTGCAGAAGGTGCAGACAGAAAGGAACAAGCTGACTCAAGTTGCGCTCTTAGTCATGCCTACGAGCATTTGAAGCCTTATCCTGACGGTTCAGCAGAAGTGGAAAGAACACAGCCAAGTCGACATTTTAAGAAACATTTCTGGTTATCTAAAGAGTGTGGGTTGTAAGCAAGCGAAATAAATTGCAGGTATGACAATGACCAATAACAACATTTAAACAGCAAAATGACTTTGTCTTCTTTCTTTCTTTTTAATTTTTTATTAATGTATTCTTGTTACATCTCTGGTGATCACATCCTTTGTATCCTCCCATTCTTCCCTCCCTCCCATTTTCCCCTTATTACCCTCCCCTATGACTGTTCCTGAGGGGGATTTCCTCCCCCTATATATGCTCATAGGGTATCAAGTCTCTTCTTGGTCACCTGCTATCCTTCCTCTGAGTGCCACCAGGTCTCAATTAATAAACGGGACCTCATGAGGCTGAGAAGCTTCTGTAAGGCAGGAGACACTGTCCAGAGAACAAAGCGACAGCCTACAGACTGGGAAAAGATCTTCACCAACCCTACATCTGACAAAGGTTTAATATCCAAAATATATAAAGAACTCAAGAAATTAAACACCACCAAACCAAATAACCTAATTGAGAAATGGGGCTTGGAACTAAACAGAGAATTCTCAACAGAGGAATATCAAATGGCCGAGAAACACTTAAAGAAATGCTCAACCTCCTTAGTCATCAGGGAAATGCAAATCAAAACAACTCTGAGATTCCGTCTTACACCCATCAGAATGGCTAAGATCAAAAACTCAAGTGACAGCACATGCTGGCGAGGATGTGGGGAGAGAGGAACACTCCTTCATTGCTGGTGGGAATGCAAACTAGTACAGCCACTTTGGAAATCTATCTGGTGCTATCTCAGAAAAATGGGAATAGGGCTTCCTCAAGACCCAGCTATTCCACTCCTTGGACTTTGTCTTATTTCTTTGAAACTTCCCTTAGAGTTTAAATAAAATTGTTTGTTTTAGCGGCTTAGTGTTTTATAAAATAATTTTTATTTTTGAGAATTTTTAAAATAATTTATTCAGATTATATACCGATTGTTATCCCCTCACTTGTATCTTCCCATTCCCCCTCCCTCCCTCTTTTCACCCTATTCCTCTCTCCTTCCTGTGACAGAAGAGGAACTCCTTCCGCCACCATATGATCACATCCACATCCTACCAGGTCTCATCCAGATAGCCTGCTTTCCCTTCCTCTGAGTGGCGCCGGGCCTCCCCACCAAAGGGAAGTGGTCAAATAGGAGGCACCAGAGTTCATGTCAGAGTCAGTCCCCACTCTCCACACAACTGTGGAGAAAGTGCTGTTCATTGGCTAGATCTCAATAGGTGGTCTAGGTTTTCTGCTTGCCTTGTCCTTGGTTGGTACAACAGTTTGTGCAGGCACCCCTGAGTCCAGATCTGTCAGCCTTGATGGTCTCCTTGTAGAGTTCCTGGAACCTCTGGGTCCTTCTATCTCCCCATTCTCCCATACCAACCTCACTTGGGATCACAATTGCAAGTCCCAGCATGTGTCTGAATGAAGACTCTCAGAGGACATCCATGTTGGGCTAGTATCCAATTATAAGTGAGTGTATACCATGTGTATCTTTCTGGGTCTGTGTTAACTCTCTCAGGATGATCATTTTTAGTTACATCCATTTGCCTGAAATTTTCAAAATTTCCTTGTTTTTAACAGCTGAGTAGTATTCCATAGTGTAAATGAACCACAGTTTCTTTATCAATTGTTCAGCTGAGGGAAATCTAGGTTGTTTCCAGATCCTAGCTATTAGGAATAAGGCTGCTATGAACATAGTTGAGCAAATGTCCTTGTTACGTGGTGGAGCATCTTTTGGGTACATTCCAAGGAGTGGAATAGCTGAGTCTTAAGGTAGCTCTATTCCTAATTTTCTGAGAAATCACTGGATTGACTTCCAAAGTGATTGTACAAATTTGCACTCCCACCAGCAATGAAGGAGTGTTACCTATTTCTCCACATCCTTGCCAGCATTGCTGTCACTTGAGTTTTTGATCTTAGCCATTCTGATGGGTGTAAGATAGAATCTGATCCCTGCATCTATATTGATCCTAGATGTCCCTGTATTCTTTCCAACTCCTCCTCAAATACATTATTAAGTTTTAAGTTTTAATTATACACACACACACACACACACACACACACACACACACACAAGCACATGTATGCTTAATCTACTATGCCCATTTAGGACTGGACAATCTGTGTGGGAGCTCATCCCTGAAGACTGATTTTTCTAAGTAGCCATTAACTGCCTGTAATTCTTCTAGCATTTAGATCATGTGGGATTTCCCTCATTCACATGTCAGCTAGTGTTGTCATTACAGTGATGTTGTTCTTGTAATCATGTTGTTGAGAGTTTATGAGTGATGCTTTCCTGCTTTGTGTAGGAGAGACTGTACTTTTAAACAAAATTTTATTAATTCATTCATTTTACATCTCAATAGTTATCTCAACCCTTGTATCCTTCCATTCATTCCTCCCTCCCTCCTGCTTTCCCCCTATTCCCCTCCCCTATGACTATGACTGAGAGGGGCCTCCTCCCCCTGTATATGTTCATAGGGTATCAAGTCTTTTCTTGGTAGCCTGCTATCCTTCCTCTGAGTGCCATGGGGCCTCCGCATCCAGGGGACATGGTCAAATATGGGGCACCAGGGTTTGTGTTAGTGGAGACCATACTTTTTAAATCCCTGAAATTCAAATTATTGAAGGCCAAACAAGGGATATGAAAGGAGTTCACAAAGCTGTCATCCAGGCTGGGTAGCAAGCATCTCATTCAGTCTGAAGCTCCTGTGGCTACTTCTGCAAGGCCTGTGCTGCCTCAGGCCATGCTCTCCACCCTGGGATCCTCTCTTCTCTGCCTTGTACCTGAGGAAGAGCTTTTGTCATTGATCAAATGTTGCAGCTTGCCGAGAGCCATTAATCAATTTCACCAGCTGTTTATAGCTTTATTTACTACAAAGGAAGCAAGGTAATCCCTGTAAACTCAATAGATCTAAATTAACTGCATGTTCAGGAACCAGCTTAGCAAGAATTATTGCTCCTTGATTCAGAGAGACAGAGAGGCAGCATGGTAATAGGACCCTGGGATATACATAGGTTCTGACTTGTTCTCTGGGGTCCATGATGGCTACACCACGTAGAACACTTGCCCAACAGGGTTTCTCTGAAGGGGTTTTTGACAGAGTAGGACACTGCTCAGCTTTGCTTAGAACCATGTACTGAGGCACCTGCCTTGCATTCATTCCTCTCTTTGCACTATTCTACCTCACCTAGCCTTGGCTTCCATTCCCTTTCCTACTAAGAACACATCCTTAAAGTGAACACATCCTTAAAGTGATAAAAATGTTTCTCTACATCATTTTTATTAGTGGTCACGACACTCTTAAACTTGTTAATACTTGTGGAGCCTAATTACATTCAGCCAATTTTTATTGTATATAATGGAAAATATAGATTGATGAACGACAGAAGACAGACAGACAGAATGTAGGCACATGCCACAGAGGAAAATGTGCAGGATTTGGTTCTCTCCTTTACCATGTGGGTCCCAGAGCTCAAATTGAGGTTATCAGGTTTGACACGAGGTCCCTTTATCTACAGTCATCTGGTTGAACCATCAAATACTGAGCAACATCTTGAAGCCCAGTGCAGAGACTCACATTGCATGTGCCAGAAATACCATTGGCTTCTTTCATGCCAACGTTTTTATTAATTTAGTTAGCATACAAAGAAACAGGTTTACTTAACATTTTATACATACTTAGTTTTGATTGACTCCTCCCATCCCCACATCCACACACAGTCTTCTCTCCATATTCCTGGCTCCCACCCTAGCTTTTACCTTTCTACTCCCTGTAATTCTCCTTTCACTTTCAGATCATGTGCGATGACACCCTATCTCTCTCTCCTTTCCAACACCTTCTGAACCTATAGGCCTTTTTCTAATTTCATGACTTCTACTTACCCTTGTTCTCACATCATTACACATATATAAAAGGTAGAAGTTGAATCTGCATCTGAGAAAGAAGACACATTGTGTCATAATTTTACTTTTAAATTTTTATATTTTAAGGATTGTATACATGAGTATATGGGTTTCGATCAAATCTATCACCCACTCTTTTACCCCACAACTCTTCTTATATCCCCTCTTCAATCAGTCTATCCTTCTAACTTTCTTCATATGATCTTTTTTTAACCCTACTGAGTCTACTTCGTGCTGTATGTACACATCTGTACTGCCAGCTACCTGAGTAGAGGAAACATATCAGGAGTCAACTTGAAGAAAACTCACAGTCTCCTTCCCTCTGCCATCAACAACTGTCAGTATCTGCTCAGCTAGGGGTAGGGTGTTATGAATCTCTCCACATCCATTTTGAGATTTTGACTATCTTGACCTTGTATGTGTCTTGTATATACAGTAAGAGCCACAGTCACTTAGTACTCAGCTCATTTCACAGTGGTCCAGTCATGTCCAGAAGATGCTGTTTCACAGTAGTGCTTTCCTACCTCTGGCTCTTAAATCTTGGAAGCCCCTTCTTCACACTGAACTTTCAACTTCGGGCAGGAACATAAGAGAGAATAGATATCTCATTTACTGGAGAGAATGACATAATACTTTATCCTCTGCATGTTAATTAATTGTAGATCTTCATATTAATTGCCATTTACTACAAATGAAGCTTTATGATGAAGACTGAGAGCTGCACTACCCTACAGTTATAAACATAATAACATAGGAAAGGATTTATTACTATTCTTACTCAGCAGAATAATAGTAGTAGTTTATCCCCTAAGGTCTACGGCATAACCAGCCATGGATTTGGGTCATTTGTCAGTGCCATGCATGAATTACATTTGTGGAGTGTGCCTTAAATACCAGAAGATGGCTCTTGGTTCCTCCCATGACACTTGTACCAATATTGTACCAGTGGATATATCTTAGCAGGAAGTCATTATTACAAAACAAGGTTTCACTCTGGGTAATAAGAGTGTGAATTACTTTTCTCCATCTGTAGTGTTTAAAGTCCCTTTTAGTACTATGAAATCTGGGAAGTATGGATGAATCTTACCAGATTTATTTTGCCATGGTTTATGATTCAAGTGTGTGTTATATTCAGCAACAATATTGTCTGGTGTCTGGAGGGTCACTAATAGAAATGGCTATAGGCTGTAATGCTTTGGGGATTGTGAGACTCCAATGACTAATAACTCAGATTCTACTTTGTATATATCACATTTTCATTTTCCATTTTTACAACTTCCAGTACAATCTTGTAAAAGAGAAACTAAATGTTCTCACCCAAAAGATAGGAAGACTGATGCTCATGAAAGTAACATAAATTTCCTAGCAAAACAAAAACTGGCTAGATGTGAGCCTGCCTGGCCACAGCTTTGATTAATGCATGATTTTTCTGGAGTCATGATCCTGGGTGACTGACACTACAGAGTTGACTTGCATAGGCTTTCCCTGAAAAAACGTCCTTATAAAAGATCCTACTTTTCTCCTATCCTAATGTCTTTCTTATTTTTTATTCTTCTTTGTCCATAGCCCTACCCATAATTCAATGCATTGTCACTTACCTTAGAGTATATGCAAGTACCCAAAGAAAGCTATACTTTTCCACAAGGCATTGTTCCTGAATAGAATGTTATAGCCTCCTTGGTTTCCAGAAAAATATTCATGAAGCTATTCCATGTACCTCATCATAACTTCCTTCCACACTTCTTTCCTTTCCTGACACTGCTCTCTTGTATTCTTCTGATTCTTGCTCGTGCTGAAAGTACTTTACCTGTCACCAAGCTGCATTTGTCATTAGGTCCCCAACATATAGCAAAAATAACTACCACAGAATTTATGTTCTGTCACATTGTTGAAGTCACTAGATTAAAATAGAATAAAATACCCCACTGCTAAAACACATTGGAGAAACAATGCTTAAGAACATATAGACCATAAAGGCATACCATATAGATATAAAGGTGCATGCCTTACAGCCCAGCACTCAGAAGGCAGATGCAGGAGGATCGCTGTGAGTTCAAGTCCAACTTGGTCTACAAAGTGAATTCACAGACAAACCCTGTCTTGAAAAACCAAAACCAACCAACCAAACAAAAACCTATAGATCAATGAAACAGATATAATAAAAATAATTTCATGTTATTACAAACTTACACAATATAATATCTTTCTAAAGTGGAGACCCTTAAAAATGCGTCATGACATCCTAAAAAAACAGCAATAAGAGGTTATCAAGCACAGGTCCCTACAGTTTTCCCTTCCTTTATCTTCCATGCATACTTTTGTTTTCTGGCAACCCAAACATCAGCAGATGGATTACATAGCACCCTGTGCTTCTTCCAAAGTCAGACTCTAGTGCAAACTCCAGCCACAATGTAATTACACACATTTGCTATTTTTACACTGCTCCAACCCAAGCTATAAATGATTCTGTCTCTATTTTTCTATGGCTCAAAACTCTTCACCAGCCTCTGAGGCTAAAGATTCCCTCCACAAACAGATGTTCTTGAGCTTGGTCATCTGTGCTAACCCATAGAGCTTGCCTGTCAATGCCCACAGGGAGGCCTAACCCTTTCACACAGATGCTGTTAAAAGTGTCTAGAGACCAAGTGTAGGATCTTCCATGGGATTTATTCATTTATTCCCTAGATATAACTTACAAACAATAAACAGTTGCCCTGACATCTATTGATCCAGGCTTGACAATAGAGAAGAATTTTAAGTTGTCCAAAGAAATTATAGTTATGCTCAGGTCTTGACACTTCCATTTCTAGCACATTTTTGTTGCTCATGTACCTTGACTCTTCTTCAAATATGAGCTTCTTATTAAACAAAGAAAGAGGAAACAATGCCTAATCTATAGGGGTAACACATAGAGAATATGAAATCAGTTTTGGGAGACTGAAAATACAAGCCTTGCTGGGTTTTTGTCTTCTGCTTGAGATGTTGTCTTATTGTATTACAGGTTCCCTGGTCTACAGCATCTTCCTTGGTGAATTAAATAAACAATGGTGGTCCTGGCTACAGAAGCTCCAAATGTCCACTGTGCACTAAGTGACCAGTAACACCAGGTCTCACTGATCCAATGATCTATGGGGATAAATAATGAAACAGGCAAACCAGGTATTCTAGGTGGTTAGTTTGTGTGTGTGTGTGTATGTGTGTGTGTGTGTGTGTGTGTGTGTGTGCGTGTGTGTGTGTGTGTGTGTGTGCATGCATACACACATGCATACATTTGTTTCTTTGTTTTTAGTCAACATGTCCCAAGCTAGTCACCTGAGAAGAACAACAAATGAGGATATGTGTCCAACACACTGTCCTGCGTGCACATTTATAGCACATTTTCTTGATTAATGGTTGATGTGAGAATATCAGTCCCAATGTGGGTAGTGCTACGCCAGGCATGAGGTTCTGGCGCCTATAAGTAAAGAAACTTAGCAAACCAGAGGAAGAAAAAAAGCCAGTAATCTGGGTTCCTCCATTCCTTCTGCTCTAGTTCCTGCCTCAAGATTTGTGCTTTGAGTTCCTGCCCTGACTTCCACTGATGATGGACTGTCACGTAGAAGTGCAAGAGAAATATACTCTTCCTTCTTTAAGTTGTTTTGGTCATGGTATTTCATTGCAGTAATAAAAGCCCTTTCAAAGACTTTAGACAATTCAACCATAGGCATTAGGAGTAAAATATAAAATAATTAAAAACCCTAATCTTCAGCCTAGAAATAAAATAGTAAAAAACTATCCTAAGGAAAAGATCCAACAAACTAGTAAATGCTTTATGCCGGAAGTCCTGCTTACAAGAGCAGATGTTCTGGGAAGGAGGCATGAATGACAAAACAAAAAAAAAGGTACTCACTAAAACTATTGAGCATTAACCAGGATGATATCATATGTGTGTTAGCTATCTTTCCCCATGACTAAATATCTGAGATAGAAATTATAGAGATAAAAGATTGACTTTGAATTAAGAATACAAAGATTTCAGCCCATAGTTACTTGTCCTCATTGCTTCTGGGCTGTGGTAATACCAAGATTATGGCAAAGAGCTAAGCAGTTGATTTCTTGGTGAACGATAACCAGAGAATAGAGTTTGGGAAAAAGCAGAGACAAGATATACCCTTCAAAGCCACACTATGGACTGCTTTCCTCCAGCCAAACCCAGCTCTGGCTCTATGACCTCTGATGACGTCATCATGTTATGAGTCTACAAAGACAGTAACACTTCATTAGGTGACAGGCCTGGTGCTATAAGTGTTTGCAAGAAAATAAGAGTGTATTTTATGAGCTTTCTTGTAGTTTCTTGATCAAGTATGTTGGAAAATTGTGATTTGTTGTCAAGTCTTCCATATAATATGACCACCCACAATTATTTAAGCATTTGAAGTTCCAGGAATAATACTTGTAAGTCTTCTCAACTTTATCCTTTTTGCTGAAGCGACACCTTACAGGTGCCTTGCACATGTAACCAGGAACTAAAACCCTTTGTGGTTTCACATATGTACACTCAACCCTAATAGGTCTCGAGCAGTAGACAGAAAAGGTAAGTTTTCATAAAAGGAGGCTAAAGCTGCAGAGGTGGGAAATATGGGATATGACCCGGGATGCAGGACTCTGAGAATAAGGTTTATTTCATGGCCTTTTTGTATAGTTTCAAAGTCTAAACTAATGTTCCTCTTTTTTCCTTGTTTCTGATTTTATCACTTCAGTGTTCATATATGGTTTCATTTCTAAAACTCCTTAAGCCTTTTATAGGAAAATATGACCTAATAAATAAACATAGTTAGTGGAAGCTCTTTTCCCTAAAAGAAAACCAAAGCTGTTTTCAAGGCCATTTCACTCAGAATATTTCATTCCATTCTTAATAATCCTTAAATGTGGATAAGGAGATTTCTAAAGAGAGTCAAACACTGAAATTCTTGTGGATTCAAAAAGAAAAAGAACTAAATAAATCTTAGAGGTAAATTAGAGAGTGAGGCCAAGCATTAAGACTGAGGTTATAATTGCAATGTAAAGACATTCTCAATGTACAGGCACATGCTCATAGGTGGGAAAATGGCTCAGTCAGGAAAGGGCTTGCCACACAAGCATGGAGACTGGAATTCAGATCCCCCAATACAACTAAAAAAGCCAGACACAGAAGAGAATTCCAGCACTTGGGAAGCAGAAACAGGGACATCCCTGGATCTCACCAGCTAAGCAACTTTCAGATTCAGTTTTGTCTCAAAAACTAAGGTGGGGAAAGACTGAAGAAGCTATCCATTGTTAAACTCTGACATGTTCACACACACACACACACACACACACACACACACACACACACACACACTCACACACACACACACACAGAGAGAGAGAGAGAGAGAGAGAATAAATATACCACATGCTAGATATGTAATTAGTGATAGATGGTAGATGGACAATAGATAGATCATAGATAGATGTAAGATAGATAGATACTTAGATACATAGATACATTGGTAGATGGTGAAGTGTGTGGTTAGGTGGGTGGATAGATGGATAGATGATGATGTATCAATGATGATGATGATGATGAAGATAGATAGATAGATAGATAGATAGATAGATAGATAGATCATTCTTAGTCATTTCAGAAAGTCACCAAATGTTGGAGAAAGTCATGATTTCTCCTACATTGACTCCAAAATTTAAGGTCTAGTATGAGCCCTAAGAGAAATAAAAACAGAATTTAAACCTTGGGACTTAAGGGTTTCAGCATAGATCCATTAGTCGATAGAAATGGTGATGCTATAGAGAACAGTCATAGAAATGATAGTTTTGTCTATTCTAGGATTTCATATTCATAACATCCTTAAAACTTTTCAAACGTATTAATTTAAATAAAAACATGATATTATAAAAGTTTTACAGAAAACTCTAGCAACTCATGAATATGTTCCCAAACTCAACATATCCATGGACCACTGTATGTGAAACATGAGACTAGTCCAGGTCCCTTAGCTTCAACCGAACAGAATCTGCTTTACATTTTAAGAGCTATATTTATTCACTTTCATTATGAGAGAGAAGGTTATATTATTCTGAAAACACATATACTTTTGCCATGCCACTCAGGATTTTAATGGGTGAAATACTTCTGGAACATAGATGTTCATGTACACAATAAGGAAGCCAGGTGATGTTGATGTAAGCTTTTAATCTCTGTACATGGGAGATAGAGGCAGACAGAACTCTGTGTCCAAGATTGGCCTGATCGACAAAGTGAATTCCAGTGTAGGTAGGGCTCTGTTACACACAGAAACCTTGTCTTAAAAAAAAGTGCCTAGTACAGTGCTCTTTTCCACCAAACTGTGTAACTAGCAATCTTCTCAACAATTGGTTAGTGAATAATGTCTGTTATAAATAATATGTAGAGAGTAGACCAGTAAACACACATCATGGGACTGGCTCATGAGTGGCTGGCTCCTGAGCTCTGTCACTGACATTGTCTTTTGCACATCCCATATAGACAACAGGGACACAGTATTATCCATACCCAGGCAGTCTGGAGCCATTGGCTCCAGCTCATTATATGTTTCATGTGCAGAGAACTGCAGAATTTAGTTCCCCAAAGCACTGTGGCATTGCTCTGTTTGGAAGGGGAAAATGAAGAGTAAGCAAAATTAGAATATTTATTTTATATCAAATACATTTAGAATCATTATGTTGATCGATGAGGGCTAAAATGCACTTCAGTCTCCACACTTACTGCATTCTCAGGATTTGAATGATGCATAATGACATGGATTTAGACTAAGAAAAACAGAATTCAGGGCAGAGATTACTTGGGCAAATGTTGTTTGGTAGAAAAGGCAGATAATTTGGTCCCCATGTTTCACTAAGAGTAAAGCGCAACAATGATGGAAACTCCCAGCATGAGTCTTTTCCTTTTATTTTTTTTATAAAATAGCTATCTTCAAGAAGGAGGTTCATTATCAAAGTCAGCATATATTTTTGTATTACATACAAAAAGAGAAAGTTTTCCGGGGCCAAAAAAAAAAAAAAAAAAAAAAAGTCCCCAAATGCCCATATCTTCCTTTTGGCACATGCAGTAGTCACGTATTCTCTTCTAAATAAAATTCTTGCGCTGCCTTTACTTGTGAATAAAAATCTGCTTCACTGTGACATCAAATATTCAGCACCTATGGTTCCTCAGAACAGTTCCTCTATTACGGGTCACTTTGGACATAACACAATGATCTGCACATCCAGTTCCAAGCATCGGTCTTCTCATTCACCTGTTCCTCTGCAAAGTTGTCTTACCTACCTATCCCCTGCCGGGCACAAAATTCAAACCTGGACAAACAGAAGTAAATATCCACATGTGTCATCACCTTCAACGACCTTCAAAGCTGCAATGCTGAAATATAGTCCTTCGAAAAGTGGTCACCCCACAAGCTATAAGATTATTTTGTTGTTACTTCATAACTGCCATTTGGCTACCTTTGTGAATCATAAAGTAAATATTTGCTATGCAGGGTGTCTGATATGTGAACCTCGAGAGGGTCGTGGCCTTCAGGCGGGGAACCATTGTTCTAGGATAATACCTCTCAACTTGCAGAGGCAACAGCATTAGGAGATTGAGGCACACAGGATCTTTTAATGGGGGAAGGTAGCTGTACAGTGAGCAATCACAAGGACATGCTAGCACCATCAAGCAAGCTGGTTGCTTGTCTGGAGGAGTAGCAGATGCTTCCTTTAGGGAAATAGGACATATCTAGAACAAGAATCTGAGAAACCGAGAAAAGGGAAGTGAAGATAAGATACAGTCCTCTGTGACTGCTCTATACCATAAGCACAAGCACATTAGTAATAAACTGAGTCATGGCCTCACTTGCATCCTCCAAATAGATTACGAACAGTCCCTAGTTTCCCAGGATTCCCTGGCTTTAATAGTACAAGTCATATACCCATAGTCATGGGTAAATTGAAATGCATGGTCGTCTCATGTTATCTCCAAGCATCTCCTCCGTGTCTCTTACTATAATCATGTAAAAACTGTATTCTGGATAATGTAGCTTGCCCTCAATCAGATGGCACATGAGGCACACACCATAAAAAATTATGTTTCTCCTTTTAACATTTTAATATCAAAATCATAACATTATCTGTTGTATAAAACACAGGATATTATATAAATATATGCATTAAATAAGGTGAAAATATAAATTTTGTCCCTTATTTGAGTAATGCCCTAGGTTTGATCCTCCAGCATTACTAGAAAGGAAGTGATAAATATGAACTGATCAGTCACCATCTAACCCACTTCCTGAAATTCAGGCCAAAGTGGGACTGATGTGTAACTCAGTAATAGGCATGAGGCAGCAGCTTTGAAGCCTGAGAGTCTGGTGCAGGGATCACTATTTTCCCAAATCTTTGTCTTACTTACTACTTTCAGTGATAAATTTATAACTTCATATAACTTTCCTTTGCTCTAGATTGAAGAGCTCCTGATCTCTAAACAATCGACAATCTCTGATGGAGTATAGGCAGCATACACTCTGAAGTCCTTATGGGCATCTTTCCTGCTGTCCCTTGTCTCAGTATGTTGATGCACATTTTTTCACATGTGAGTACTTCAATTCATCATGGCTTCTTTCAAATGTATAAAATCAGCTCTACTCCCTGGCATGGCATTTTAATTCCTACTGTCTATTCATTAATAATGTGGGGGTTGTGGGTCACATATAATTGAGATAAAACAATATAGTCTCTCTCATCTACCCTTACAACATAGTCCTAGCAAAGAGTAGTTGCCACACTCAACCAGGAAAAGTTGTATTCAGTGTCAAACCTGTGACCTTATACAATTTGAGTGAGGGAAAACTGGGAAAGAAGGGTGAATCACTCTGGAACAACAACAACAAAATTAGGGGTGGTTACCACCTGACCACTGAATGATGAAGAAAAGGAGAGGTGGTAGTTACCACTAACCATAACATTCCTGTAGCAAAGATACTTAGGAGCTGTAGATTTATATATCTATGCTATGCTACAAGTTGCAGTCCTAGTCTCTTCATCCCTTTCATCTTTCCAGCTTCTGCTATTGTTTTCCACTTGCTAAATCCAATGAAGAGCAGAAGACAAAGAGAGGAGGTCAAAGTGGTCTTTGAGAATCAGTGTCTCAAGATACAAAGTAAGGATATGGAGAAGAGGAGGTTAAAGACCACATATATAAAAGCAACTTTTCCTAATTTTCATAAGTAAAGAACTATCTCAGCATGTAAGTGGCCGACCCCATTGATTAAGTCTGCCAAATCTTTCATACTCCAATTAGCATGTTCATCTTTGCAAAGCCTTGTAATTTCATGATGTTTTCAGATCAATAGTTCTTTAAAGGGCTCATGATTTTATATCCTACAAAAAAATATCCACTACAAATAAAAAGAAACCATCATTCCTCATGTCCACAATAAAAATTTATACTTTGAAGCAATATGCCTAATGAAATCATGTAAAAACCTGTTACCAATAATTGTTTTAATTAAGTCCCTTGAGCCTTAGAGAGGCTGATATGGCAGCAGGGTGAGGGTGGGCATCTCTGTGTCCTGAGCTGACAATATGTGCATATTTTCTACCTGTTCTTTAGCAATATAGGACATCGGTAAAGTCATAATAACTTATTATGACTCTCCACGTATTGATGTCCTCATCTGCTCATATGAGAAAATTAGCATAACTTTTTCACATTGCTATGAATGACAAATAAAAATAGATACTAATACCCTTGATTAATTTATTGTAACTAGAAATTCTCAAATATATACTTATGACATGTTATAAGGAACAAAAATAGTTAACAGTAGTTGCCTTTAAGTAATCCTTTGCAAACCATGAAATATGGATTCCAAGATGGTGATGGCCAGTGTGTACCCTTTCTAGAAAGCAGAGGATCAAAGGCTGTAAAACCAACTGAAGGAAAGGAGTTGGGGAGGAACAAAACCAGGCACACCAAACTGCAGCCAGAAGTCCCTAGATTCAGGAATCACAAGTTTCAAGAACCCTGAACTCCTCTGAATACTCAAGCAGAGAGTGGGCCCTCCAGAGAACAGAGGGCCCACACAGCAAAACCAAGTTTGGAAAGCTGAGTTGGGCACAGACCACAAGGTACATTACAAGCTATCCTGAAGAGACCTGTGGGCCACCTGAACAGCTTTGGGCTTGGATCTCTCTCTGCCCACTGTTTACAGGCTTGGCCCATCTGGGTCACAGAAAGTGAACCAGCAGAAGTGAGTTGGGTGCTCCAGTCACAACACACATTATCCACAATACCAAGGAAGCCTTCAGGGCACCAGAGCAGCTTTTGGCTTGAAGCACTCTCAACCTGTTTCTTTCCTCCCTGATCCAACTGGGAGTAGAAAGGAAACCCAGTAAAGCTGAGCAGGGTGCAGGCTCCAAAAGGCACTGCTCACCATCCTGAGAAAGTCTCTGGGGTGTGCTAGAAAACAGCCTTCAGCTTGGAGCTCTTTCTCTCTCTGCCTGTTCCTATCCTACCTGGCCCACATTGGACACACACACAGACAGCAAAACCATTGGAGGAACCTCCAGGCCTGGTAATAACAGAGATAACCAGATGGCTAGAGGCCAGAACAAGAAGTTAAGGAACAAAGCTCCGAGCCATATGACTCTGTCAGAAACCAGTCATCTTATCATAGCAAGCCCTGGAAATATGAACACTCATGAAGTGCAAGAAGATTTTTAAATCTGAGGTGATGAAAATGATAGAATTCTTGAAAGTAGGAAAATAAATCTCTCAAAGAAATACAGGAAAAACTTTCAAGCAAAGGAAGGATTTAGTAAGTCCTATAAAGAATTACAGGAACATTCAACCAAATGGGAGAAAGAAATGACTAAAGCTATTTAAGACCTAAAAAGGGAATTATAAGCAATTATAAGCAACAAAGAAAACACAATCTGAGACAATTTTGGACTTAGAAAACTAAGGAAGAGAACAGAAACTGCAGACACACAGAACACCAAGAGAGTACAAGAGATGAAAGAGAGAATCTCAAGTGTAAAAGATACATTTTGAAGTTATCAATAGATCAAAGAAGATGTTAAATCTAAAAAGATTCTGACACAAAACCTACAAGACGTCTGGTACACTATAAAAAGACCAAATGTAAGAATAATAGGACTAAAAGAAGGAGAAGACTTCAGGGTCCATGGCCCAGAAAACTTTTCAATAAAATCATAGAAGAAAACTTCTCCAATCTAAAGAAAGAAAAATGCCTATAAACATCCAAGAAGGCTACAGAACTCCAAATAGGTTGTGCCAGAAAGGAAAATCATCTCTCCACATAATAATGAAAATATTAATTGTATAGAACAAAGAAAGAATATTAAAAGCTGCAAGAGAAAAAGATGAAGTTACATATAAAAGCAAACCTATCAAAATTGTACTTGACTTTCTCAATGGAAACTTAAATCCAGAAAGGCGTGGATGGATGTCATGCAGACACTAAGAGACCACAGATGCCAACCAAGAGTACTATACCCAGCAAAACTTTCAATCACCAAAGATGAAGAAAATAAGATATCTCACTACAAAGCCAAGTTTAATAAGTACCTAGCCACAAATCTAGCCCTAAAGAAAATACTAGAAGAAAAACTCCAATCCAAGGAGGCTAACTACACCCAGAGAAACACAGGAAGTAAATAATCATACAACCTCAAAACTAAAAGAAAGGAAACACACACACACAGAGGAGAGAGAGAGAGAGAGAGAGAGAGAGAGAGAGAGAGAGAGAGAGAGAGAGAGAGAGAGAGGGGAGAGAGAGAGGAGGAGAGAGAGAGAGAGAGAGAGAGAGAGACTCCACCACCACCATCATATAAGAACTGACACCCACTGGTCATTAATATCTTTCAATATCAATGGCCTCAACCTCCATTAAAAAGACACAAGCTAACAGAATGAATATGAAAACAGGACCCATCACTCTGCTGCATACAAAAAAGAGACCTCAGCAATAAAGATAGACAACCTCAGAGTAAAGGAGTAGAAAAGGATATTCCAAACAAATGGACCCAAGAAGCTCAGGGCTAGTGTAGCCATTCTAGTATCTAATGATATAGACTTTCAACCAAAACTAATCATGAGAGATGGGGAAGGACACTTCATACTCATCAAAGGAAAAATAATGCCAAGATGATGTCTCAATCCTGAACATCTATGCTCCAAAAACAGGAGCACCCACATTCATAAAAGAAACATTAGTACAGCTTAAATCACACACCGAACCCCACACATTAATAGTGGGAGAATTCAATAGCCTACTCTCACCAATAAATAAATCATAGAGACAGAAGCTAAATGGAGAGATGATTAAACTAATAGACGTCATGAATCAAACGCACCTAACAGATATCTATAGATGATTTCACTCCAACACAAAAGAATAGGCTTTCTTCTCAGCATCTCATGGAATCCTCTGCAAAATTGACCATATACTTGGCCACAAAGCAAACGTTAAAAGATACAAGAAAATCAAAATAATCTCTTGTATCTTATCAGACTACCATGGATTAAAACTGGAACTTAACAACAGAAACACTTGAAAGCCTAAAAACTCATGGAAACTGAATAATTCCTTACTCAATACCCTATGGGCCAGAGGTGAAGTAAAAAAGAAATTAAAGACTTTGTAGAATTCAATAAAAATGAAAGTACAAGTTACCAATGCAAGCAGTGCTAAGAGGAAAGTTCATAGCCCAAAGCACCTTCATAAAGAAATTGGAGAGATTCCACACTAGCAACATAACAGCACACCAGAAATCTCTAGAACAAAAAGAAGTACGCACAACCAAGAAGAGTAGATGGCAGGAAATCATCAAACTCAGGACTAAAAAAAAAAAAATCAAGAAATTAGAAACAAAGAGAACAATTCAAAGAGTCAACAAAACTAAGAGCTGGTTCTTTGAGAAAATCAGCAAGATATACAAACCCTTAGCCAAACTGACTAAAAGGCAGAGAGAGAATACTCAAATCAACAAAATCAGAAATGAAAAGGGAGACATAATGACAAATACCTAGGAAATCCAAAGAATCACTAGGTCTTACTTCAAAAGCCTATACACCACAGAAATTGAAAATCTAAATGAAATGGGCAATTTTCTTGATAGCTACCAGTTACCAAAATTGAATCAATATCAGGTAAACAAATTAAATAGTCCTATATCTCCTGAGAAAATAGAAGCAGTTATCAAAAGTCTCCAACAACAACAACAACAACAACAACAAAAAAAAAAAAAAAAGGGCTGGGTGGATTCAGTGAAGAATTCTACCAGACCTTCAAAGAAGAGCTAATACAAATTCCAAATTATTCCAGAAAATAGAAGCAGAAGAAACGTTACCAAACTCATCCTATGAGTGCACAGTCACTCTGACACCTAAACCACACAAAGACCCAACAAAGAAAGAATTTCAGACCAATTTCCATTGTGAACATTCCTGCAAAAATATTCAATAAAATACTTACAAACCAAGTCCAAGAACACATCAAAAAATATCATTCACCACTAAGTAGGCTTCATTCCATGCATGCAGGGTTGTTTCCATTTACTGAAATCCATCAATGTAATCCATCATATAAGCAAACTGAAAGAAAAACCCATATGATCATCTCCTTAGATGCTGAAAAAAGCTTTTGACAAAATCCAGCATCCATTCATGTTAAAACTCTTGGAGAGATTGGGGATAAAAGGCACATACCTAAGCATAGTAAAGGCAGCAAGTCTATAGCCAACCGCAAATTAAATGGAGAGAAACTTAAATCAATTTCACTGTAATCAGGGACACTCGTAGATCAGCACATGCTGGCAAGGATGTGGATAAATGGGAACACTCCTTCATTGCTGGTGGGAGTGCAAACTTGTACAACCACTTTGGAGATCAATCTGGCACTTTCTCAGAAAATTGGGAATAGGGCTATCTCACGACTGAGCCATACCACTCCTGGGAATATGCATGAAAGATGTTCTACCATACAACAAGGACATTTGCTCAACTAAGTTCATAGCTTTATTCATAATAGCCAGAATCTGGAAACAACTTAGATGTCCCTCAGCTAAAGAATGGATAAAGAAATGGTGGTACATTTATACAGTGGAACACTACTCAACTAGCAAAAACAAGGAAAATTTGAAATTTGCAGGCAAATGGAAGGAACTAGAAAAGATCATTCTGAATGATATAACCCAGACCAGAAAGACTTAAAGTAGATATTAGCCAAATAATACAAGTAAAACACACTACAATAGAAAGACCAAAATAAACTAAACAACAAGGAGGATCCTAGGGAGAATGCTGGATTCTCATTCAGAAGGAGAAATAGAATAGACACAGGACAGAGTTGAAGAGAAGGAACAGGAAGGGACCATACCATAGAGGTCCTCTGAAAGACTCTACCCAACAGGAGATCCAAGAAGATGCTGAGACACACAATAAAACTCTGGGGTGGGAAACAGGGAGTCTTATGGAAGAGTTGGGGAATAGAGGAACCCAGAGGTATCAGGAGCCCTACAAGAAGACCAATGGAGCCAACAAATTCAAATGGAGGAGAGGCTGCTGCTGAGACTAATGCACCAACCAAGGCCCAGGCATGGTGTGGACCTAGATCTTCTTCTGCTCAGATGTAGTAGATAGGCAGCACCATCTCCTTGTGGATCTCATAATATAAGGAGTAAGGACTACTTCTGACACAGACTTTAGCCACCACATGTTGATCGCATCCGCTTGGCAGAGTGGCCTTGACAGCCCACAGAGGAAGAGGGTACAGACAGTCTAGATGAGACTTGATAGGCTGAAGTCAGCTGTTAGGGAAGGAGGGCTCCCCTTTTTGAGTATTACATGCTACTTCCAAGCTACTCTTGCCTAAATTCTCAGTAGGATGTCCTCTCCTCTGACCCACTTTCTTGGTAAGTAAGTTTTTCATGGTATGTATCCCATGGACTAGTGTTTTGATATAAATGACTATATACCATTTGTCTCTTTTTGCTTCTGGGTGAACTCACTCATTATGATAATTTCTAGATCAATCCATTTGTCCACAAATTTCGGGAATTCCTTGTGTTTAATAGCTGAGTAGTATTCCATAGTGTAAATGTACCACAGTTTCTTAGTCCATTCTTCTACTGAGGGACACTTAGGCTGTTTCCATGTTCTGGCTATTATGTATAAAGCAGCTATGAACATGGTTGAGCATATGTCCCTGTTGTGTGGTAGGGAATTTTCTGGGTATATTCCAAGAAGTGGGATAGCTGGGTCTTGAGGAAGCCCTATTGCCATTTTTCTGAGAAAGTGCCAGATAGCTTTCCAAAGTGCTTGTACTAGTTTGCACTCCCACCAGCAATGAAGGAGTGTTCCTCTCTCTCCACATCCTCGCCAGCATGTGGTGTCACTTGAATTTTTGATCTTAGCCATTCTGATAGGTGTAAGATGGAATCTCAGTGTAGTTTTGATTTGCATTTCTCTGATGACTAACGAGGACGAGCATTTCTTTAGGTGTTTCTCGGCCATTTGATATTCCTCTGTTGAGAATTCTCTGTTAAGTTCCAAGCCCCATTTCGCAATTGGGTTGTTTGGTTTTGTGGTGTTTAATTTCTTGAGTTCTTTATATATTTTGGATATTAAACCTTTGTCAGGTGAAGGGTTGGTGAAGATCTTTTCCCAGTCTGTAGGCTGTCACTTAGTTCTACTGACAGTGTCTCCTGCCTTACAGAAGCTTCTCATCCTATGAGGTCCCATTTGTTAATTGTTGACATTAAGGCCTGGTCTGTTGGTGTACTGTTCAGGAAGTTGTTTCCTGTGCCTATGTGTCCCAGGCTCTTCCCCACTTTTTTCTCTAACTGAATTAATGTCTCTGGTTTTAAGTTGAGGTCTTTAATCCACTTGGACTTGAGTTTTGTGCATGGTGACAAATAAGTGTCTAATTGCATTTTTCTACATATAGACATCCAGTTAGACCAGCATCATTTGTTGAAGATGCTATCCTTTTTCCATTGAATAGATTTGGCTTCTTTGTCAAAAATCAAGTGAGCAAATGTGTGTAGATTCATCTCTGGGTCTTCAATTTGGTTCCATTGATCCACCAGCCTATTGCTTTGCCAGTACCATGCTGTTTTTATTACTGTTGCTCTGTAGAACAGTTTGAGATCAGGTATGGAGATTCCTCCGGAGGATCTTTTATTGTATAGGATTGTTTTTGCTTCTCTGGGTTTTTTATTTCTCTATATGAATTTGAGAATTGATCTTTCAATATCTCCAAAATATTTTGTGGGTATTTTGATAGGGATTCAGTGAAAATCTGGTAAATTGCTTGTGGTAAGATGGCAGTTTTACTATGTTGACTCTCCCGATCCACAAACAGGTAAAGATCCCTAAATCCCTCATCTTCTTGATGTCATCTTCAATCTCTTCTCAGAGGTTTGAAGTTTTTTCGAATAAGGTCCTTCACTTGCTTGGTTACGTTACTACTCCTAGGTATTTTATATTGTTTGTGGGCTATGGTGAAGGGGAGTAGTTTTTCTATTTCTGTCCTCTGCCTGTTTGTCGTTTGTATACAGGAAAGCTACTGACTTTTTTGAGTTTATTTTGTATCCTGCCAACTTGCTGAAGGTGTTTATCAGCTGTAGAAGTTCTCTGGTGGAATTTTAGGTGTCACATATATACACCATCATATCATCTGCAAATAGGGATAATTTGACTTCTTCCTTTCCCAATTGGATCACCTTGATCTCCTTTTGGTGCCTTATTGCCCTGGCTAGAACTTCAAGAGCTATATTGAAGAGATATGGGGACAAAGAGAAGCCTTGTCTGGTTCCCGATTTTAAAGGGATGTCCTTGAGTATCTCTCCATTTAATTTAATGTTGGCTGTTGGTTTGCTGTATATAGCCTTTATTATGTTTAGATAAGTGCCTTGTATTCCCGATCTCTCCAGAACTTTAAACATGGAATGGGTGTTGGATTTTGTCAAATGCTTTTTCTGCATCTAAAGAGATGATCATGTGGTTTTTCTCTTTCAGTTTGTTTATATGATGGATTACATTGATGGACTTCTGTATGTTAAACCATCCCTGCATGCCTGGAATGAATCCTACCTGGTCATGGTGAATGATGTTTTTGATATGCTGTTGTATTCACTTTTCGAGTATTTTGTTGATTATTTTTGCATCAATGTTCATAAGAGAAATTGGTCTGAAATTCACTTTTTTTGTTGGGTCTTTGTGAGGTTTAGGTATCAATGTGACTGTGGCCTCATAGAAGGAATTTGGTAGTATTCTGTCCATTTCTATCTTTTGGAATAGCTTGGATAGTATTGGTATTAGCTCCTCTTTGAAGGACTGGTAGAATTCTGCGCTGAAACCATCTGGCTCTGGGCTTTTTTTGGTTGAGAGACTATCAAAGGTTGCTTCTATTTCTATAGGTGAAATAGGGCTATTTAATTTGTTTATCTGGTGTTGGTTCAATTTTGGCAAATGGAATCGGTCGAGAAATTTGTCCATTTCCCTTAAATTTTTGAATTTTGTAGCATAAATGCCTTCAAAGTAGGTTCTTATAATTCTTTGTATTTCTTCGGTGTCTGTTGTTATGTCTCCCTTTTCATTTCTGATTTTGTTAATTTGGATAGTGTTTCTCTGTCTTTTAGTTAGATTGGCTAAGGGTTTGTCTATCTTGTTAATTTTCTCTTGGTTTTGTTGATTCTTTGGATTGTTCTCTTTCTTTCTAATTTATTGATTTCAGCTCTGAGTTTGATTATTTCTAGGCGTCTACTCCTCTTGGGTGTTTCTGCTTCTTTTTTTTCTAGAGCTTCCAGATGTGTTGTTAGGTTGTTTATGTGGGATGATTCCTTTTTCTTTTTGAAGGCGCTTAGTGCTATGAATTTTCCTCTTAGCACTGCTTTCAATGTGTCCCACAAATTTGGGTATGTTGTTCCATCATTTTCATGAATTTCAGGAAGTCTTTTATTTCTTCCCTTGTTTCTTCTGTGACCCATGTGTCATTAAGTAGAAAGTTGTTTAGTTTCCAAGTGTTAGTATGCTTTTTGTTATTTCTGTTGTTGTTGAAGTCCTTAGACCATGGTGATCTGATAAGATACAAGGTGTTATTTCAATCTTCTTGTATCTATTGAGGTTTGCTTCATGACCAACTATGTGATCAATTTTAGAGAACGTTCCATGGGGTGCTGAGAAAAAGGTATAATCCTTTGCATTTGGGTGGAAAGTTCTGTAGATATCTGTTAGATCCATTTGATTCATGACATTGGTTAATGAGGTTATTTCCCGGCTTAGTTTTTGAATCAAAGACCTATCCTTGAGTGAAAAAGAGGTGTTGAAGTCTCCCACTATTAATGTGTGGGTATCAATGAGTGGGGCAAGCTTTGTTAATAACTCTTTTACAAATGTGGAAGCCCTTGTATTCGGAGCATAGATGTTCAAAATTGTGATGTTTTCTTGGTTGACTTTACCTTTGATGAGTACGAAGTGTCCATCCTCATCTCGTTTGATTAATTTTGGTTGAAAGTCTATTTTATTAGATTATAGAATGGCTACCCCAGCTTGCTTCTTGTGACCATTTGCTTGGAATATTTTTCCCCAATCCAAGATTTTTTTAATGTGGAGATTAAAGTTTCAGAACGTGAGGTGAATTCTTATATATAAACCATTTGAATGCTTATATTCTCTGTGCAGCATATTGTTCAGGGCAGTAGGAATAAATTCCTGGAACTCACTTTTGATCAGGTTTTGATCCTTGTCTCAAACTCACATTGCTAATAAGTTATAGGTCTTATCCTAACATTATAATTTAGTTCTCATTGATTCCAAGGCCTGTGTTTCCCATGCCTGTACTTTGTTGACATTTTTACAGTAAGTTTCATCATCTGGAAGACCTCATTAATCCAGAAGAAAAGATAAGACTTCACAGTGTAGTGACAATGACTGGAAGAATAAGAAAGGGTTATTTTTCCAAACATGAATATATTATTTACTCTTTTAAAAATGTACATTTTCATTTACTTTTCTATCTTTTTCCTTCTTGGAGTTCAAGAAAGGACATTCTAGCTTTTACTTTGAGGTATTTTGTCTGTTTTGGAATAGAAATTGTATTTGTTACAGCCACTGAGGGATAGCCATATTTTCCTATGACAGTGGGACTTTGATCTTCAAACTCCTCTGTCCATTACTAGCTTGTGATGAAAAAGTGATGGTGGTAATGGTAGGTGATGTTACTGGTGACAATGATGATGGTGATAATGATAGTGGTGGTGGTAGTAACAAAGATGGTACTAATGAGGATGATGACAATGATGATGATAATGGTGACAATGATGATGCTCATGGTAATAATGATAATGGTGATGACAATAACAATGTGATTATAATATTAGTAGTGGTGGTAGCAATAGCAATGGTGTTAATAGTGACGGTGGTCATGATGACTGGTGGTGATAATGATAACAATGGTGGTGATGATACATTAATGATAAGTATTATGATAATGTTGTTTCTCATTCATATATGTAGTCAAACTGACCTTGATAAATACATATTTCTCCAACAAGCTTATCTACAATAGCAAGCCCATCACTTACTTTAAACTACTATAGTATTGTTTACAGTCCAGTTATTGTCACTATCTGGTATTATATAATATTTATATTTGATTTTAAAATAGATGGTCTGCCACCTACTAAAAAATAACCTACATAGAGACAAGGATTTTGTCTGCTTTATTCTTTTCTGAACCACCAGGATCTGGCACTCAATAAATAGTTATCATCAGCTAGTTATTTGAAAATTGATCTGTCAGGCACTGTGCTGTCAAAGTACATTGTCTTATTGAGGTAACCATAGGAAAAAATAATCATTTTTATACCTTAGACATTGAGAAATTGAAGCATGGATGCTGAGAAGGAAGTATTAAATACATCTATTGAAGGTCCATAGGCAGCATTTAGTCCCAAACTCTCAGTCACCTCAATGCACTGCTATGAACATTTAGCAAGTCACACATCTTTTGTGAAGTGCAAGTTAGTGTTTTATGAAATAAAGGAGTGTCTTTGTCATCTTCTGTTACTACGAAGAAACACCGTGGCCTAGGAAACTTGTATGAAAGAAAATATTTAACTGGAGACTGGCTTGTGGATGTACATTATTGATATATAGCACACAACCAGACATGGTGCTGAAGAAGTAGCTGAGAGCTCTACATCCTGTTCTGCAGTCATCAGCAAGGGAAAGAGAGAGAAAGAGAAACTGTGCCTAGTATGGCTTTTAGAAACTAAAGCCCAACCCTAGTGACTCATTTCCTACAACAAGGCCACACCTACTCCAATAAGGCTACACCTATATGAGCCTGTAGAGGCCATTCTTATTCAAACATTCCACTCCCTGGCCCCAAGGGCTGGTAGCCATATCATAATGCAAAAAATTCAATAGTCCCCATAGTCTCTCACAGTCTCAACATGTTTAAAAGTCTAAAGCTCAAAGTATCTTCCTACTCTAAATCCATGTAACATTAAAAAAAAATCAGATCATATGCCTCCAACATACAACAGCACAGAATAAACATAACCATTTCAAAAGGGAGGGAAGGGAGTATATTGAGGAAATACTGGACCAAATCAAGACCAAAAGACAGCAGGGAAAACTCCAAATTCTGCATCTCCGTGGGTTTTATTGCTGTGAAGAGACCATGACCATGGCAACTCTTATATAGAAAAATATTTAATTGAGGCTGGCCTACAGTTTCAGAAGTTTAGTCCATTACCACCATGGTGGGAAGCATGGCAGTATCTAGGCAGACATGGTGCTGGAGAAGGAGCTGAGAATTCTACATCTTGATCCTAAGGCAGCATAAGGAGACTGGGTTGAACACTGAGCATAGCTTGAGCATAAGATGCCACCAAGCCCATGCCCACAGTGACACACTTGCTTCAACAAGGGCACACCTACTTCAACAAGGACACACCTATTCCAACAAGGACACATCTAATACTACCTCTACCTATTCAAGTATTCAAACACTTGAATCTACAGCAACCATACCTATTCAAACCACCACACCATGTCTGACATCAAAGGACTCTTCAGATCTTCAAATTCTTTCCGTTTTGTTGACTACAATGTACTTCTCTCTCGGGATAGTTCTCTAACCAGCCTGTAGCTTTCTGTGGCCATTTTCCCATGACTCTGGTTCACATTTTCACACTATGGTCTCTCCTGGCCTTCATGCAGGCATATCCCTGATACCTGCCTGGCATCAGCAGCATTTTTTAGTTACAGGATATCCCACATCCTTTTTCTTGTATCCTTGACTCTAATGCTATAACTACACAGTCAGAAAAGCCAATTACTGCTACGTGATGGGGCTGAAACTTGGCCTTCTTGTTCAATTACACTTGCATTATCTATCTGTTGTTGAGGATGGTTTTCTTCACTGCTTCAGTGTTCTTTAATTCCTTTTTTTACAAGTTTGCAGCTTAGCTCAGTAAGATGTTCCTGGAGGTCACCACTCCCATTTTCCTGTTAGCATTGGGTTTTTTCTTTAAATTTTTATCTACTTAAGCACTGGACTTAACTCTGTTATACTTCCTAATGCTCCCTTTCTCCTCAAATTGTATATTTTGTATGTTTCCTTGCCCTACCCTCTCCTTCTCATTGTAACAGGAATGCTTACCAATAGCCACATGACAAAGTCAATATTAGGCTATTCTGAAACCTCCTCTGCTCATGCCATTAATTCAAAACTCTAGAATTCAGCAATAGGCAGATTTCTAGGACAAAGGGAAAAACCAGACACATTCTTTTGACAAAATATCACATAAACAATCTTTGAAACTTCTTAAACCAGTCCACCACAGTTCACACCACAGCACTACTATCCTTGCTACTTATAGCATGACCTAGTAAGTCCTACTTAAAACATTTGGTTGCTTTTCTAGTCCAAAGTTCCAAAGTCTTCCATATTTCTCCAACAAACAGCATGGTCAGGTCTATCAAAAAATACCCTGCTCCTTGGTATCAATTTTTTCATGGTCACTGTTCTGTTACTATGAAGAGAAACCATGACCTGACCACAACAATTCTTATTAAAGAATCCTTTCTTTAACTGTGGGTTTGCATTGAGCTTCAGAGGTTGGTACACTATTATCAAGACTGTGAGCATGGCAACATGCAAGCAGACAAAGTATAGGGGAAGTAGCTGAGAATTCTGCATCCTGATCAGCAAGCAGAAGAAAGAGAAAGAGAAAGGGCCTGGCATGAGCTTCAGCGACCTCATAGTCCACATCCAGTGACACACATTCTCCCACAAGGCCACATCTACTTTAACAAAGCCACACCTATATGGGCCTATTTAGGCCACTCTTATTCAAGTCACCACAAGGACGTTGTCGATCTCAACCTTTCTCTCCAAAAAATCATAAGTATTAGTATTCCATAAGTATAAGTATTCCAAATGAAGTTTTCAGAGATATTGTGAAATAAGAATAGACCTCTAAAGGAGACACAGAAGCATTCCAACATGAAGGGAAAACTAATTTCCATTAGAGAAATATGAATCAGGAGACAATGAATGCAATGGCCAAGCCTGCAGAAATGAAGCATGCAAGATTTCTAGTGAAATGAGCAAAGAATAACGCAACATTTTTTTTATCTGCCATTGTAGTGAAATAGACCAAGTTCCCAATCCTAAGTGCTCAACAAAGACAGATATCAAAGCCCATTACCCTTCTGCAGCTCTCCATGAATACTGATAGTTAGGTTTTCTTTTCTATAATTCATGTTTTGCCTTGGAAACATCCAGGATCTTTTTTTCTCTTACAATAACAGTAAACAGTGTTGTAACCACCTAGAAATTTTATTGATGTTACTTTCAAAGTTCAAAAAAAAAATCCAGTGACTTCCTCATACTTGACTGCCACCACCTTGGTTTATGTTACCTTCACCTTCTTTCTGGCATTTAATCTCTCCATGGCCCCTTTGAGAGATCAGGATGGCTGCCTGCACAGCATGAGTTACTTGAGACACTCTGTCTAACATTCAATTGCTTCTTATATTCTGATATTTCCAGATTGTTCCTATTCTTGGTTTAGGAGGCTCCCCTGATGTCAAAAAGTACCAAGCAAAGTAGGATCAAAATGCAGTTTCCTAGGTGATGGCTGTCTCTAGAAAAGTACCACAAATTGCTTATTTTAAAACAACAGAAACATACCAGGTAACAATTCTTCATGCTCAAATTCCATGGTTGGTTGATATTCCCTCTAAAAATGAATAGAGGAATTATTCCTAATGTCTTCTAGCTCTTAGTTGTCTGGCAATCCTTTGGGTTGTCTATTTGTTTTTTCATTTGTTTTGGTTTGCTTTCATTTTTAATCTAGATATATTGGTTCAATTTCTAACCTCAAATGTCATTCTGTTCATTTTGTTTTTCAACCTGTTCTTTACTTTTTGTCTGTGAGTATGTGTGGTATATGCATCTGTTTCTGTGTGGACATACGTGTGGACATGTGCATGTGTGCATGCCTGCATGCACGTGTATGTACATGCACACACACACACTGTGTGTGTGTGTGTGTGTGAGTAATAGAGAACATTTGTTGGCCTGTTATATCACGTTTCACTTTATTCCCCTAAGACAGGCCTCTTATTGACTTTGGAGCCTTTCTGGTAGCCTGTAAGCCCCCCAAATAATATTGTCTCCTCCCCTCAAGCACTATGGTTCCAGGCACATGTGTCGCCAAACCTGGATTTTTATGCAGGTGGCAGAGATTCGAACTCATGTCCTCCCTTGGTGCAGCAAGCGTTCTTGCCCATTGATCCATCCCCCTAGCCACTTTATCCTCTTCTAATAACTATCAGAACACCAGAGAGATTCCTTACTTCAGTATGACTTTATTTTAACTGGTTACAGTTAAAATGCAGTAAGCTAAATTTCAAATAAGGTTTGCCTTTTACCATTACTACATACACTAGCATGTCTTCCTGGAAAACACTATTCAACATGCGGCAGTGGGAAGCCATAAGCATATTGAAACTTGTCTACAACGCCCATGGTTTAACACATAGATAAACACGGGGCACACAGGGCAAAGCATAAGATTTTACCTGGAATAGTGTATTTCAGAATTGTCTTCAATGAAATTGCCTGACAGACAAGGAAAATAAGCAAGGCTAATCTCAGAAGAATATGAGCCACTGTCAAGTTGAAAGCAAGAAAAATGAGCTTATTTAGACTGAAAACTCAATTGTTTGGGGATTTTCTGTCTAACAGAGGGTCACATCAGTACATTTAAAGCTAGAGACCTATCATGTCTAGGAAGCTTAGTCATCTCAATGAACAGCTCTGCCAGAGTAGGGGCCAGCCATGTGTTAATTTTCATATCACTTGGGAGAGTATTCAACTGTGGGAAAGCTTCAGCACATGAACATTGCATAGCAAAAGGCAACATTGAAGCTCCACCCTAATTAATCACTTTGGCTGGATAGCCAGCAACCCAAATGCTAGGGGCTCTACCATAACTCCTATAGGCAGGATCTACAAACAGAAGAACTTTCAACCCAGAGAAATTGTCTCCCCAAGAGAAGCCTGTTTCGGAGCAGATGTTTGCAAATCATGTAGCCTGTGGGTGATGAATTAGTTTTTAATGGCATTCCTGTGTACTTGTTATAAATCATTAAGCAGCCAACAGACTGTCTCCTCTCTTCACAGACCTAGTTGGCTGGGATTCCTAAGTAGGAAAAATTCAGTCATGGGGCAAGGTTGCTACAATCAGCTCAAATTGCCAATCCTTCTTTCTTGTCACTTGTCCTTGATCCCTGTCCATCACAGCAGTGACTACCCGTTTCTCATATTGCAGGCTCTTCTTTCCTCTTCTGCACCATCCTTTTGCTACCCGGTGTATCTGGCCCCTTCTGAACTCCCCTACTGTTTACTCTGCCTTCTCTCAACCTACCTCGCAATTTTCTATTACTCTTATCTTTTTCAGAACTCTACACTCTTCCATACTTCTTTTATTTTCTTCCCAATCCTTACTTAATACTAAAACTGAAGGCTGGTTTTTTGTTTGTTTGTTTTGTTTTGTTTTGTTTTTTATGACATGAGAGGGAAATAGAGAGTCATGTGCTGACACAGTGTCATTCTAACAGCAATAATAAGTCATAGTGAATTCTTACAGGAAATTAGAAAGTTGTTGTTAAAGGACGGGGGGTGGGAGAGGAAAATAATACATCATAAAAGAGAAAATGTGCCCCAAGTTCACAGTTCACTGAAGAGCATTTAGCAAGTACTAACTTTATAAGGGGCATTTATTATAAAAATTAGAGGGCCTTTACACTGTGGAGAACATGCATAGGTTTGTAGACATGTAGTTGTTTGAAATAGAGATATTACCCTTGCAAGTAGGGACTCGAGAAATCTCTTATTTCAGCTTCAGAGCCTAAGATAGTGCAGCTAAACACACAACTACACAGAATAGACTTTCAGAAAGTTTCCTCTTCCATTTTAGCATCTATTTGGTAACTAGTAAAGAGAAGAATATGACAAGCAAATGAGGTAATATCAAATAGTGCTAAAATCAAACATGTGTCGCCTATGTAGCTTGTGATCGCTGTTATGTACAGCCCATGCATAAGATGAGGAGCTCCAACTGGTTCTGGCCATTCAGCACTATGGAAAGTTCATAACTCCTCTAAAGGAAACCACTAAAAATAAAATAGACATTTAACTTCTCAGGTTAACTCAATTTTAATCCAGTTACTGTTAGCAAAAAAATCTAAAGAAGCCACTTGAAACCCCCTTGATTGCCTATGAATATATGTATATGTGTGTGTGTGTGTGTGTGTGTGTGTGTGTGTGTGTGTGTGTGTGTAATCAGCAAATCTTTTCTAGATTATTTCTGCCTTACATTTTCCATGTCAGCCATTATGTGCAACCTGTAATACTTCTTTCAGTGACCATGACTTTATTCCCTCTCTCCCAGGTTAAGAATCTTCTAATGGATATTAGGAAACGCTCAGTCCTTTGTTGTTTAAAAAACTAATAAGTCCAAATCAAGCACTGTACCTCCGATGCTGAGTGAATTCTCTGCCCAAATCTTCTCTTCCTTGGCTCTCTACCCACATAGGATAGATCACACACTCATTCTGTGTCACTGTTTGTCCTTTGGCTCCCATGGCAATCTCCAACTCAGAGACCTTCTGTGCCTCATCAGAGCCTGATGAGGTGAGTCCTGATTACACAGTCTGGCAGTCACGGGCCTGCCAGCTCTCAGAATATGCTCCTCTCCTTTCTGCCACTTCTAGACCCATCTCTCTAATTTCATATAGATCTGAAAATCTACACTCCTATCTTCTTTCTTCTGTGTCTACACAGAACCCTGCCTCCAGAAAGCATCCTCTCTTTTCTGCTGTAACTTGCCACCATCTGGCATTTATAAACAAATGTCCGAGTCCAGCCAATCCTCCCCCCGAGTCCCAGATTCTAGAATACCCAACATCTGCTGAGTTACTGCTCTGTTAGACTGCTTCTCTTAATTTCTACAGCATTACACTAGAAATAAATTATTTACATCTCTTCCCAAACCAGCTCTTTCTTTGGGTGTTCCAATTGTTAAAGATGGCATCACTATCCAGATAGGCAACCTGACTCTACAGACAGTGGATTTAGGATGCTTGGTCCTCATACCTGTATGTGGCTTAGTTCCTTCATCTCTGGGTTATAGCAATTTGAATGATGCTCCATCCATACCTCAGCCCTACTGCTTACTACTAAAAACTTCAATTATCCCAATGAATTTTTTGGTAATATTCCTATACTCAGTCCTTACCCCTAGTCCTGCTTTCAGATGCCAAGTCCACTCTAGATGTCCCACAACTCCTGAAAGTATTCACGAATAAACCCCAGCTCTTCAACCTCTTGCTAAATACCTGCTGTTCTTCCCAACTCATCTTTTCATATTCAGAATGAGGCTGATGTACCAAGATTGTGTGTGTGTGTGTGTGTGTGTGTGTGTGTGTGTGTGTGTGTGTGTGTGTGTGTGTTACATTGTCTGTTAAGTAGTAAGTGCTCATCTTACTTTGGGCTCTCAAAAACACCAGTTGTTTTCATATGCATATAAACACACAAAAGACTCAGGAGAACCAAAGACATGCTGAAATATAAGAAGACTGTTCAGTCCACATAATGTCACTTGTATGTATGTTTTCTGGGCTAAGCATTTGGAATTGTTTTTATTTATTATATTATATTATTATATTTATTATAATATACCTATACTACATTATATATTATATTATATTTACTATATAATACACATTATATATGTATTTATGAATGTAATATATATTAAATAATAATACCTATAAAATAATAAACATTTTATATATAAATGTATAAAAAAATTAACTACATATATTCTTAAATATATAAATGCAATCCAATTCCATATATATGCATAGAACATATTTTTTAAAGAAAAGTAGGGTCAAAGTGGGGTGCATTGGAAATGTCATAGGAAGGAAAAGAAACTGGTATATAATAAACTGTTTTAAAATAATTTTTAAAAGCTAATGGCAATATCACCATACCTGATCTCAAGTAATACTCTAAAGCCATATTAATTAAAACAGTGTGATATAGTGAAAATTAGACATATATCAGTAGTGTAGAGAACTTAGATATGAACCTATAAAACCACAGACACCTGATATTTTTTACAAAGAAATCTACAATTTCAGGTTACAGGCCTGCATTGTAAGCAAGTCAAGATGACAAGAAGTTGAGACAAATAGTCACAGCTACAATCAAAAGCAGAGAGTGACTGAATACGTGCATGCTTGTTAACTAGTTCACCTTCTCCACCATATACAGCATCCAAAAAATACTGCCATACACCTCAACTAGTAAACATCAAGATAATATTCTAAAGATGTGTCCACAGGACAAATTGGTATAGACAAACCCTTGTAGAGATTTCTTCCTAGGTGATTATAGATTTTGTCACGTTGACAATTAAAATTAAAATTCACAAAATGTAAGTGAAAAGCAAGAGTGTATAAAAGGATATAATTTAAAAATATAATCTAAGGAAAATTTGAATGGATATACCCTTCATAGATAAATATTTATCCCAGAATCCATGGGTTAGTTAAAATAAAATCTGAGTGTCAGGTGTAAGGTACCTACTACAAGGTTTTGGTCAGGAAGGTCCCTGAGGTTCTCCAAACAAGACAAGTTATTGCCGTTCTTCTTAGCTACTCACAAAATTTGATAGCACAGCCTTATTAAAATGATACCATATATAGTTATGAATATAATATTTGTTAAATGACAATAGCTATAAAATTATATTAAAATAAACAATAATACATTATATGTTATTATGTAATGATATAACATACTATTATTTAATAACAATATAAATGATAATAACACCCTACTTAGATGTTGTGCATACGGAAATGAAGCCTGAAGCTTCCTCTCTAGTGACTAGATTTTACAGTGCCAAATATGCTTGGCAGGATTCTGGGGAAAGAAAATCCATCCATAGTCTTACCCTGCTGTGGATTATCTATAAATAATTACCTACCAGGCAATCTGGATCAATAGTGGCATTGTTGTTACTGTGGAAACCATTTGTTTTCTAATTTTATTTGAAGCCTGCACCACAAAAGAGAACCCATGCGTGGTCTATCAGCCTGGTCAAAAGCCTATAGCTGGGAAGGTCTTAGGGCCTTTCCTAAGTGACCATATTGTCAAACTTCCCTCTAATTTCTCATGTCTATATAATTAGTGCTGTTCCCAGACTCTATAAGAGAAGTGTCCTGATGTAGTAGACAGAAGGAATACAGAAAACGACAACTGGTCAGAGGTGGTGGTGAAGTACATGTCCTTCAGTGGGTTAGTCATATAACACCTTTCAAAGTGAAAGGAACATCTTGAAAGAGAAGGCAGAAACAGTGTAAGAGCCAGAGGGTGGAAGATACGCAGAAAAAAACAGCGTCTTCTGAACATGATATAGTCAATACATTCATGAACTCATTGCATTAGACATGCACCAATTGGGCCTGCCAACATTCATTATTAAAGGGATGGGCTTCTATGTGTCCCTACACTTCCCTGAGTAATTAATGGCTGATAATGGTTGTTGAGAAGGAAGTTATCAATTTCTTCAGTGACAAATTCGCTGACACGCTGTTCTTGCTCCAGTATATATATTTCCACTCACACTTGAGTGAATAACTGCATTTAAACACGCTAACACACAAAGAGGATGCATAGAAGAAAAGAAAGTAGGAGGGGCTTGTTGGCAACAAAGGTACCAACAGGAGAGGGAGGAACATGCAAAGAGGAAAGGGATGTCAAAAAAGACTGAAATTCATAAATAAACTATGAAAGTGTCAAATAATTTTAAAGTACCTGTCTCAGCACTACATTGGAAAACATGAGTTTCAGTTTCTACTCTATGACAACAGTCAGGTACTTAGAATTCATTAAACTATTATGAAAGTCTAGGAGACCATATGTATTTATATCTGTTAGCACAATATTTACTAAGCACGTGTTAGGTACTCTGTTGGTACTAGTTACTTTTTCATCTTGACGGCCCTAACCCTGACTGGCCACTGTGTATGACCTAAAGACTGAATGGAAAACCTATGCTGTCATTTAAATTCTTATTAGCCTATTACAGTAATAAATAGTTCACTGTTAAAACCATAAGTCACAGATCAGAGCACAGGAAAGCCAATCATAAGGACAGCTAGAAAAAGAGACGAGCAGACTTGGAGACTGATAGTATACATTCTCCCTTAGCTTTCACAGGGAATTATCCAAGAGCCAGCTCTGAAAACACATACAATGGCGTGGTGTGTTTGCATATAACCTAGCAAATCTGATCATGTATTACATACCTCTACATAAGAATAATGTCCACGAAGAAATAGTGCATATGTATTATTTAAATTATTTGTTCTTTTCTTTTCTTTTTTACATTTTTTATTAATTTATTCATATTACATCTCGATTGTTAGCCCTTCCCCTGTTTCCTCCCATTCTTCCCTCCCTCCCACTTCCTCCCTTCTCCCCTCCCCTATGTCTGTGATTGAGGGAGACCTCCTCCCCCTATATATGCTCTTAGAATATCGAGTCTCTTCTTGGTAGCTTGCTATCCTTCCTCTGAGTGCCGCCAGGACTCCCCATCCAGGGGACGTGGTCAGAAAAGGGGCACCAGAGTTCGTGTGAGAGTCAGATCTCACTCTCCACTCAACGGTGGAGAATATCATGATCGTCGGCGAGGTCTTGGTAGGGGTTCGAAGCTTACTGCCTATATTCTCCTTGGCTGGTGCCTTAGTTTGAGGAGGACCCCAGGACCCAGATCTGTCTGTCATAAAGTTCTTCTTGTAGGGTTCCAGGACCCTGTGGGTCCTACTATTTCCCCATTCTTCCATGCTACTCTCGCCTCAATCGGATATCCTCTCCTCTGACCCACTTTCTTGGTAAGTAAAGATTTTCAGGGTACATATCCCTTGGACTAGTGTTTTGATATAAGTGAGTATATACCGTTTGTCTCTTTTTGCTTCTAGATGAACTCACTCATTATGATAATTTCTAGATCAATCCATTTGTCCACAAATTTCGGGAATTCCTTGTTTTTAATAGCTGGGTAGTATTCCATAGTGTAAATGTACCACAGTTTCTTAGTCCATTCTTCTACTGAGGGACACTTAGGCTGTTTCCATGTTCTGGCTATTATGTATAAAGCAGCTATGAACATGGTTGAGCATATGTCCCTGTTGTGTGGTAGGGCATTTTCTGGGTATATTCCAAGGAATGGGATAGCTGGGTCTTGAGGAAGCCCTATTGCCATTTTTCTGAGAAAGTGCCAGATAGCTTTCCAAAGTGCTTGTACTAGTTTGCATTCCCACCAGCAATGAAGGAGTGTTCCTCTCTCTCCACATCCTTGCTAACATGTGGTGTCATTTGAGTTTTTGATCTTAGCCATTCTGATGGGTGTAAGATGGAATATCAGTGTCGTTTTGATTTGCATTTCTCTGATGACTAACGAGGACGAGCATTTCTTTAAGTGTTTCTCGGCCACTTGATATTCCTCTGCTCAGAATTCTCTGTTAAGTTCCAAGCCCCATTTCACAATTGGGTTGTTTGGTTTTGTGGTGTTTAATTTCTTGAGTTCTTTATATATTTTGGATATTAAACCTTTGTCAGATGTAGGGTTGGTGAAGATCTTTTTCCAGTCTGTAGGCTGTCGCTTAGTTCTACTGACAGTGTCTCCTGCCTTACAGAAGCTTCTCAGCCTCATGAGGTCCCATTTATTAATTGTTGACATCAAGGCCTGGGCTGTATTTTGTTCTTTTCTAAGTTTTATTGTTTGAGAATTTTGTGTGTGCATATGTGCTTTGATCAAATCCATTCCTATTCTCTATCCTTCAGTTTCCCCTCAATTCCTAACACCATCCCTTTTTCCTGCTAACTTTATATACTGTTTTTCCTAGGCCCTTTTGCACCTATTTACTGCTAGCTATATGTGCATGGATGTAGTGCTACTTATTGGAGCATTGGAGTACATGAGGGGCTGCATCCTCAAAGAAAAGTGACTTTAATGCCCTTAGAAGTAATCAATTGTACATAGTTCCTTAGCTATGGGTAGAGCTTTGTGCCCATCTCTCAAATTCATGATGAAATATTTGTCTGGTTTGATCTTGAACTGCTGCAGATTGTCTCAGTCAAGTATAGGTCCATGGGAATGGATGTTCTCAAAGTATCGATGCGCAAAAATAGGCCAGTGACAGAGACAAACCCGGGATAGTGTTTGAATCTGGGTGTATTTTGCAGGCAAGCAAGCTAGGTTTTTATACACATTTTTTGGAACAGGGAGTGTTTTTGTGGTTATATTTTTTTCATATAATTCAAAATACAGGATGCAGAGTAATAATGTTGTCATCAATCCTGAATTATCACTCTTAAGTCATAAGCTTGGTATCAGTATGCATGTGCCCTCTTTATCAATGGTCAATGTTTTCTCATTATGCCAAGCATCTGTGAGTCAAGACAGTTTTTCTTAGCTTTTCTCATCAATATCTGGAGATTTCTTAAACACTTTATTTTGTAAGTCATAATATAAACTATTAACTGGTGATTAATTCTTAGCCATGTTTTTATTAACGAGTGGAATGGAACTTGGTGGTAAAATCACCTGAATGACCCTTGGCTGCAGTCCCAAGTTAGGGTGTCTCCTAGCAACAGTTATGTTTGAAAAGTGCTGATAAGAAAGTAAAAACAAAGGAAGAATGTTCCAAAACAAATGAGTATTAAAAGGGGGGGTGGGTTCAACCAGTTACTCCTGGCAGGAACATCAGACCCATTCCAGAAGGCTGTCCCTTGGGTAGGGGTCGTCACCTCGGGTTGTGCAGTACCATTTGTCACACAGACTCCACTGGAGGGGTTGTGACTTTGAACAATTCATACACAGAAAGTTACAGCTACTGTTAGTTCATGTGTACAATACCTCTATCATGCCAAGAAAATACTATTTTGTTGTCAGTTTGTGCTTGGTTAATTATAAGTATCCAGAACCCATTGATACTATGGGCCAACTACATACATAGACTATAATTTCATTCCAGAGTAATGTGACTACCTTTTCTGACCAAACTATATATTTTTTTATTTACTTATTTTATCAATAGAATGTTTAAAGCCTTTTTTCACTAGTAATGACTATCACACACTGAACACTTGGGCAACCATGCCATATGAATTTCATATGCTTTTCACTCTGCAAATGAGACATGGAGAAAGTAAAAACTAAGCTATTGGTCCAAAGGAGAGCTGAGAGAGGGAAGTGAAGCACATCCTGAGATGCTAGACGCTATGGTCTTTGACTCTCATGCACAGATGCTTATATTATGAATGTTACACATCCACAGGTACACTACATACATAAATGAACATATGTATGCATGTGTATGTATCCATGTGGGTATTCATACAACTGTACACATGAACATATATTGTTTAGGCTAGCATCTGGCACATAACAACTTCCCATTAAAATGTTCTATTTTTTTTTCCTTTAGGCACATGCATGCAAGATTCATTCTTCCAGTTCTAGTGGAGGGAGATGGTGGTATAGTCATTGCTCAGTCAAGTATGAGCTGATATGATGTCCTAATTTCTCATGAACACCTTCCTAGGTAGCTCCTCTTCCTCTTCCAACTCTTCCTTCTTCTTTCTTTCTTTTTTCTTTTTTTCTTTTCTTTTTTTTTCTTGCTTTTTTGTTTTTTGTACTTTTTTTTTGCTTTTTTTAAACCATTGAAACAAAACATAACTCAGACAGTAGTTACTATATCCAACAATAAAGAGCTGGCCCTATGGGCAGAATACCCAAGGAACACTATAAAGACAATAATATGGAGAAGAAATACACAATTTCTGTTGCACCACTAAAATGCTGGTGTTGTTACACCACTAAAACCCTTAATTGCCCAACCAATATTTTATTTGCCATTGTTGTTATAGTAATGGCGGTCATTGTTGCTTCTTCTTGCTATTGTTACATTGTGCTCTTCTCACTAGCAGTTGTCAAGAAGGAGAAGAAATATCTGCTTGCTGATCCCGTAGTGCATCATGTGTCAAAGGTTCATTATCCATATCATGAGGTGAGACTAAAATTGTCTTTACCATGTTAAAATCATTTACATATCTCCTAATGGATTCAAGTCAATCCCTAGAGGAGAAAGGAGAAGACACAGAGGCAAGGCCAAGCCAATTTAATTACATGGATTAATTTCAAAGTTAAAAATTGGTTTATGGCATTGTAAAATGAAGACATACTCCCTTGCTTGACTCCTTAGGAGACAGGCCTAAATGTCATTCTTGGTTTATTTCTTTAGGGAATTAACTGCTTGGATTCCTTGAAAGTTTAATTAAATTGTCACATAACACATAAAATAGCAAATAAAACAGGCTTTCCCTGTGTCCTGGTGTTAATTTTATGTCATCAAAATCGTCTAGCTTGTTAGCTGCCTAACTCTGTCTGCCCCAGTTACCAATTAAGGGTTCTAACTGAGTGCTTCTCTCCACTTAACACCAGCTCTGCTGTACTCTTGTTAAACTTTTCATTTCCTTGGGGTTGCAACTGCTAATTTTTGATGGGGTCTTGATCATTTCAGTTTTATGCTGTATAGTTTTGATAAAAAAATAAAATGCAAAAAGTTTGGTTCTTCATATATATGTATGTATGTGTGTGTGGGTGTGTGTGTGTATGTGTGTGTGTGTGTATAATCCTGTGATGTCCATGTATGTGACAATAATCAAAGAAGAACTTATTAATTTGAGAGTTGGGGTACATGCATGGCAGGCACTGGAGATGGCACAGAGGAAGGACTGGAGGGAGGAAAAGTAATAGGAGTGAAATAACTGTCTTTTAATTTAAAATGTAATAAAAGAAGTAAATAACAACAACAAAAATAGCTCAGGTAAAACTTGTCAATAACCAAGGGTTTTGGTGGAAGATACTTTCTATACTCTAGAACTGTGAGGTAAATGAAGAAACAGGAGCTTGGAAATAAAGTATATAATAGATAGACAAGTAGAAAAGATAGATAGATAGATAGATAGATAGATAGATAGATAGATAGATAGATAGACACATACACACACACACATACATACATATATACATACATACATAGACAGACACATAGATACGTACATACATAGAGAGGATGCAATGCCCACTGATGTCCATAGCTTTTTGTTTTTCTCCCCTTGATCCTCCCTTCATCTGGAAATGTTATGACTGACTCATGATCACTGTGTTTCTTATCCTACTGATAGTATATCTTTTTGAATCTAGCAACATATTTTTATTCTCTGTTCTGTACAGCTCTACTTCCATAATAGTGAGATCTTCATTTTATCCACTGGAGAGAGCAAAGTCAACATGGCCTCCTTAGGTAATCCATTTCTACCTGCTCTCTTCACCTTTCTGTGAAAAGAATGGTAGCCGTTTGCTAAGTATCTCTTGGAAGCCTATCTCATGCCGAACGACACAAGCAAACAGAGGCCTTGACTTTGTCTGGTTATATGTGAAAGCCATTGCCTTTTGTTTGCATCAGACGTTGTGAGGAGAAGAACATAATTTAAGCTTTGATGCCTGGGCAAATGCCTATTTCGTAGATTATGCTTTTACCACATGCTTATGGGTTTCTAAGTAAGAAAAAGGCTGAGAAATTTTAGCTTAGCGGTCTTCAAACTGCTTCCGCAAATTTGTCTGTCAAGAAGCCCTGAATATTGATGCATACTGAGAACAAATACGGCCTATTTGTAAGGGATGTTGTACTGTGAACTTCAAGTCCATTTCCAAAGCGGCCGAAGTCAAGTGGGAAAGGTGGGTAAGTGGTGAGGATCCACAGATTTCCAATTTAAGTCCTCTCAATATCATCCTCAATATTCAGACTCAACGTATTGATGGATAGCTTAAATTCTTCAATATATTCCCAAGGCTAAACTTTTGATAAAGTAAAAAAACGATTCCAAATACTGGAAAAGAAAACTGTGAATTTGGCTTCTTTCATCCTTCTACCAACCTACATCACTGTGTTTCTTTTGGAGTGTCTCTTAGATAGAAAGTGTCAGTATATGTTGCCTCTGAAGTGTTGGGGTTCTGCATATCTAGCCCATAAACACCTCTCTATAGGAATACTATGTCTATACCTGTTCTTCTCATATATACATAATTCACTGCTTGCCAAATCTTTACACCCATTCAAGAATAGGCTGAGGTGTCATGATGTCAATTAGAAAGCCAAATTCAGGAAATAGGTTGTCAATGACTACAGCTAGGTTCAATGAAATAAAGACCATATTTGGGTAACTTTAGATTCTTTCAAATTATCACTATTTGAAAGTTTTACTTTTTGGGGTGGTGCTAATTTGAAAACAAACAGCATTCTCTCCTCTATTTTTATACTTTCATATCTGGGTCACATTACACGAGGATCTTAATGATCAGGTTATTTTTTATTTTAATCCAGTCAGGATTCTATGGAAATTGAGTGGAATGTAGCCCAGAAAGTTCTGTGATTTTTTTTTTATCTCTGTTTTTCAATAGAAATAAAAATTCTTTGATTGCAATAAGCAGATGCAGTTTATAACAATTTGGAGTGTTGCTTTTATTCACATGTTCAATTACCACCTACTTTAATTTAAATCTTCAGCTAGTCCTTCAGAATCTGATTGCAGTTAAACTTCAACTATACTCTCACAAAGTTCGTAAGTTAGAAGAGATGGGTCACAGATAAACATGATATAATAGGATGGATTGGCAAGAATTTGTCAAGACTAAAGAGTAAAATGAATTCACCTCACTGATTATAGGTAGGAAAATTTTCAAAATGTCTTCAAAGAATGTTGACTCTAAATGGTCAGGAGACAGTATAATGAATGCAGATAGATGCTGGATGGAAGACAGCTACAGAGGTGTGTCCAGAAAACACTACAATCCAGATGATAGGGAAAATATTTCAAAAATCTATTTCTACACAAAGTCACATGAAGTATTAGCAAAAGTCCTAACTCTAATGAGACAAAAGGTATGACCTCTTCAACTGTTACATTTAGTAATGCCAATATTAGAGATGGAATTGTTGCTATGCATCAAGTACTCAACCAAAATCTTTCCACATATTATCTAATCTAACATTTACAATGGACCTGTAGAGTAAATATTCATATTCAAATATAATTTCTAATTCAAACCCTTGAGGCAAAGTTGGCAGGTAATGGAAGTATTGCTAATTATTAGAAGACAGTCGTCACTTGAAAACCAGGAACAGAAGCAGAGATCATGTGACTGACAGAACTGGTAAGGCTGCGTCTGAAGGCACTGATGCTATACAGTATATAAAGATGCTCACATGCACATAGGTGCATGTGAACGGCACCTGCCAGATGGCATGGTAGCAGGCATCTTCACAGAGGAAGCTCCCCTCATCATAGTTACTTTCATTAGCATCCTGCAAGCTAGAGCAAGTTAATATTGCCCTGCAAAATGTATTTAGTCTCACCAGGTCTCTGGGTCCAGCCTCTTGTTCATTAGAATAATTTCACTACAAGTATCTAACATGGCCAATCTTCTGACCCTCCTTTAAGGTGAGATATAACCACAGAACTGTGTCTAGAGTTGCTACCAACATAGATATTGTAGTGACCCATCCTGTGTCATACCCAAGCAGACCAGTGGCCCTGACTGCTTTCATCACTTACAGATTTGGTTGCAGTAATGGTTGTAGACTCAATTTTCTTAACCAAAATTTTTATTACCAACTTATTGACTGAGCCTACGTCAATTATAACCAGATTAACCAAAACAGTAGGAAATGAAGACTAACTGACACAAAAAAAAACCTTAAGGATATCAGTCCCGAGGAACGATTCTCTGATCGGGAGCCGCAGGATTTCTTCCACTGGAACCGGGGGGTAATAAGACCTCAGAGCCTCAGCAGGAGCTGGAGCTCTGAAGCCTTCCCTCAAGCGGATTTCTCTGGGAGCGTCTTGAAGGGCAGCGATGAACAGCCAAATCTATCCCAAGTCTCCCATCCATCCTGCTGCCAGTTCTAGGCTCATTTATATAGCTCCTCCCAGAGTCTGTTCACAAGATCTTTTTCATCTGGTAGCAATTAAGGCCCTGCACAAGGTGGTTGCTCTTCTAGTGAATTAACATCTCCTGTTCTCTTACTAGACTGTTCGATCCCACACTTGGGATTCTAAAGAACAGGTTTCCCTCCTTCAAATGGTCATGCTGCTATGCCTACTCACAGCTACTGTGCCACTTGGTGACACTCAGTAATACTGCTTCTGCAACTTGGCAGGTGACCATCCATGAGGAACACCATGTAGGGACCAAATATGAAACCATGTCTAACTTTACAATAATGCTTTAGTTATCAAAAATTATCTATGGAAGTGAAGTGGTAAGATGTCTCAGAGAGTAAAGAATCTGGCCATTGCAATCCTGGTGGCCTGAATTTGATTCCAAGACCAAAGATAAAGGTGTAAAGAAATGAGTGACTCCATAAAGTTGTTTTCTGATGTCCCCTCCACATACACACCTTGACACATGTACCACCATATACACATGTCATAGGCATACACACCCAAAATGAATTAAAAACTTAATATATATATGTATATACTTTAATCATCATCACACCTCTTAAGACACAAAACTGCATCACCACATTAATGACATCATATTGAACAGTCTGGGTGGTTATGAGCTGGTAAGTACTCTAGGTCAAATAGTAAGTTACACTTCCTGACTGTCTATGTGCATTGTCATAGCAAGTATAAATGTTCTAGGATATTCCAAGGGATAATTGCTAGCATAGATGTGTACCAGAGTCATGTTACACATGGCACAACATGGCTCTTGCCTTATCACTGCAAGGGGCAATTTGAAATACCTATTCTGAGTTCTTTGTGTTTTCAAAACCATAATCTTTGGTTATATGTATAGCTGACAAAGATTATTATTCTCCCATTCTGTGAGTTGCCTATTCACTTGATTGGCAGTTTTCTCTACTGCAACAAAGCATTTTAATGTCTTCAGGTTCCATTTGTCAATTGTTGGTCTCAGATCCTGCACTATAGGAGTCATGTTCAGGAAATTCTTAGCTGTGCTGATAAGTTAAAGCATATTTCCTATGATTTCTTTTAGAAGTTTAATAGTATCAGGTTATATGTTAACGTCCTTGACTCATTTTGTCTTCAGTTTTGTGCAGAGTAGGAGACCTGATTTCAATTTTCATTCCAGTTTTATATTTCTGTAGGCTGAGAACCAGATTTCTCAGCATTATTTGAAAAATATATTATCTTGTCTCCAAAGTATAGTTTTGACATTTGTATCAAAAATAATGTAAAAATATGAAAACCAATTTCTGTAGAAGCTTCTTAAAAATATACACATAGAAAATTAGCTTATATGGAGTTACTTTATACTATGAGGAAACTGTGTCTCCCAGTCACCATAGACTATCAAATAAAAAGCCAAGGTTACGTATTGGTTACTTTTTTTGAGTTGTTGGTCAATGGTGTCCCATAGACTCCTGAAAGATTACAAACTATTGCTATTCTTCTTGACAATACTCCAGAACTTGATGGTAATAGTATTGCTGAAGACTCACATATTTAAGTCATAAGACATGCAGAAATTGTGGCAGTGGGTACCTGAAAGCCTCCTTCTTCCTGGGTAGCTTCCATAGTTCTGAAAGGTACTATTGATGCTACAAGGGAAAAAGAGCAATCATCAGTTTATGTACATATGAACCCTAAGAACTACAATTAGTATTTTTGTGACATGATACATCACTAAATTGCAATAGTGGCATAAAGGATATGGGAGAAACCAACAATTTTCTTATCGGATTTAAGTCCCTCTTCAAAAGATAGAACTTAAAACTGGTCAAATTAACTGGGAGTACAAATGACTAGGCAGGTCCTAGACCCTAGGGAGAGTACACTGCTACCTTGCTAAATAGGCATAATGTTAAACTGCCTCCTAAATAGCTGTATGTTCATAGATTGGTGCTTCTTTTAACCCTCATCACTGAAGCTTTTGTTTTTAATAGTTCATGATTAACAGAGAATCCACACTAGTAAATATACAAAGATCAGGGACTCCAGAATGTTCACCCCTAAACGGCAAATCTACTTCATATACGGTAAACCTGCTCCCAACACACACATTGCCCAAGTTTCAGGAATTGCAGAAATATTGTTTTCTGGATATCAAAGAGTCATTGCACATATGATCTTAGCAGATATAACAACATGCACAAGGCCGCACAAGACCAAGCCAGATAAAATTCTAGCATGAATGGGTGAGGGTTTGTCTCAAATTGGAGACAAGGAAGCCTTACTGTTTGCTAAAGGGCTATTGCAAATTGATGACTACTTGGAAGTAAGTCTCTTTTCTTTAGGAACATAGTGTCTTCTCTAAGAAGCTCCAGTAGTTGGTTCTAACCATGCTGATAAGTAGATGTTGTTTTGTTCTGTTTTGTTTTGGAACATAAGAAATTAGAATGGGAAAGTCATTGGGTGGATAAGTGAGAAATTAGAGGAACTGAAATGCAGAGTGGATTTCTTCAAATCATACTACATGCATTATGAAATTATCAAAAGATAAGAAGAATCTGTGCTCTCTGAGCATCCAATGTTGAATCTAAAGGCTTGCCATCCTTTAGGAAAAATAACTGATCTGGATTTTGTGATATTATGTGACTCCTGTGTGATCCTACAACCCATAAGCAAGCAGGTAAGAAAGGAAGACACTCCACTCTTCTGTAAAATTGACCTGAGTTCCAGGATTGCTACAGTGCAAGAAGAAAAATATTTCCCTGACTGCCAGGTGTTCACTGTGCTGTCCTTTCTGCTTTGGGGTGCTGACATTGAATGCTCATGGCTTTTCAAGACCTAAGGATTAAGGATTCATATGCATGGAAGATGAACATCTAAGTCAGCTGCTCTCAACCTCAATATCCTGCGTATCTGGCATTTACATTATGATTCATAGCATTAACAAAATTACAGTTATGAAGTACCAACAAAATAATCTTATGGTTGGAGAGCACCACAATATGAGGGACTGTCTTAAAGTGTTGCAGCATTAGGAAAGTTGAGAACAACTAATAAAAGTCAAGAAACAAACAACTTAGAGTACACAGATGGCTGTCCAAGCAAAAGGAACTCTCCAGTGGCCCATAGAGGAGAAAGTAGATGAATATCATGTGTGATCTCAGAATCCATACAAAGAATCAATCAGATTACTTAATCTAGTTTGTTGAGGATATTGTTATTGGCCACCACATTGAAGAATTAGAAGAAACAAGAACAGATCAGTCTAGAATCACATAAGGAGACCCAAATAGCATGAGACAGTAGTGTATCTGAATGGCTTAATTGGAAATCTCCTGGAACTTCCTCAGCTTCTACACTTCTGCAAATACGCCTATTCTATTTGTCTTCAGGTTTAAAACAAACTTATATCATCTCATGTCCTGGTAGCTGGCTCTCATTCATTCCTGGTTAAGAATTAGGCCCTGACTTTCCTCTAGAATAACTGCCACTCTACCTCCAGCAGCCCTGTCCAGCCCAATTATACCCATACTTCCCTGCCACTAATTATTATTATTATTATTATTATTATTATTATTATTATTATTATTATTATTACTACTACTATTACTATTACTACTACTGCTACTATTACTTACAATACATTTTGATCACAGTTTCCCCTCCCTTCAACCCTCCCAGATCCCTCTACCCCAGATCAAGTTGCAATAAGACTAAGCACAAACCTTCATATCCGAGAAGATCAAGGCAACCCAGTAGGAGGAAAAGCGTTTCAAAAGCAGGTGAAATTGTCAGAGACACATCCACTCTAACTGTTAGGAATTCCTTCTTTTTTCACATAAATGATATCACAGGAGACATTGGGTTCTGAGATTTTAGTGGCTACCAGAAGGGGGTCACACAATATCACCTGGAAGTGTAGTTGCACTAATTCAGTATAGAATGAATTAGGTAAAAGACAAAAGACAGGAAAGTGCTGAGACTTGATGGCTCTTCCTTACCATCTCTGGACTCTGAGATAAAGTGCTTCCATTAAGCCCTTCGAAAGAGCCCCTTTGCCTAACTGAACACCTGTGCTCCTGTGAAAGTGGTCAGCTTAGTCACCTGCCTCCTTGTATTTGCTTCCCCACTTGATTTTGTTGTTGTTTGCTTGCTTGCTTGCTTGTTTTCTGGCAGAAAGAAATTATGATAAGCTGTTTTAATGTCAATTTTGAGAAGGGCTTTTCCAAAGATTATAATTAGAGAGGCAATTCAAATATTTCGCACTAAAGGCATCCAAGGTGTTCTTTACTTTAAACTACTGGGATCAGACTAAGCAGAAATCTCTAAATCAGACAAAGACCATCTTAATATATGGTGCTATTTACTTATTTGGCTTAGCCATTTCACTTGTCCATTTTCAAGTTATGTATCCTTGGCTCAAGTTTGTGAAAAAAAATATGGTTCTTTGATAGGGAGGTAGGTACCCAGTGAATATTAGTTTTTCTAGTTTGGGGATCAGACTTCTAGGTATAGAAGAGTAAGATCTATACTTATCTTTATTTCAGGCATCCTTAGCTACCCCTGTTTTCTGAAGTTATAGACAAGGAAGCCACACTTTAAGGGCTCCAGTAGTGGCAGCCAGGAACAGCACATTTTAGCAGTGGCTTCTGAGTGATTCACATTTCTGGCACCCACATGTCACATTTCCTCCCTTCTGACATCTTAGGGACCGTATGTCATTCTTCATAACAGTCTTACAGGGGACAGCTCCCATCTGCACTTTCTACTTCAGCTCTCCTTTTAGCAGAGGACACATAAGAAAGTATAATTCATGACCATTTTCACGTTGAACAGGAAAAGCAGCTTGGTATTTAATTTGGCAATGTTGCCCAGTAAACGTCTCCTGAATCTTAGGATCAAGCTCCATGAATAAATTGTCATTTCCAACCTTCTGGGTAGGATATTCTTTTCTATTGATTCCAGGAATATATCTACATAAATATGAATATCAACATGCAAATGCATGGAAATGAGGCCCAAATGGGGCTAAATGTAGGGTTGTAAAAGAAAATTAACTTGTCTATGTGAGAATATAAATGTTCTGTATGAAGAAGGCATTTAGTTATTGTTCTCAACATTCATGCAACCTACTCAAAGAAAAATTGCCTACACCAAGAAAGATCTTAATTAAACATGAGGAAGAACATAGTTTCCCAGAGCAGAGAGGTAAGTGGGAGGTATGTGGAAAGCTAGGGTGGGCAGATGAGAGAGAGTGCACCATCTCGTCTGGTTTATTTTAGCTAGAACAGAAAATGTTAATGAAGTTCAAACACAAAGATGGGGAGCCTATCTCGGTCCACAAGATGTCAAGGCAGACAATGATGTGAGTACTAATGAATTTCTGTCTCCTTCCGAAATCTGTTGTATATGTGACTGCACTAAGGGCTGGAGAAATTGAGTAGGTCCGTTGAGGCATAGAGCTATATCAACACTGATGGCAAAAGAGATGTCGGAAACTCACTGGAGGGAACCAATGCCTCGTGGACCAGAACATCACAGGAATAAAGCACATGTTGCCTTCAGCCCCAGCTGAACCCACACATTTCCTCTGGGACCTCTACCATCTATGTTGATGAGATGCTTCTAGAAATAAAAACCTGAATAGAAGGCAAAAAAAAAAAAAAAAAAAAAGCGTGTGGGACTTCAGAGAAGCCATGGAGAATGAGGACACTGTACTCCAAGGCTGATTGACAACTTCACCCTAGATACATTAAATGTCTTCATCAGAAAAGTGATCATATACTCTAGGCTGTGGCTTATCCTCCCCAGGCAAACAGCAATGACCCTCCAGGGCTCATGCTATCAAAGCACAGCAACTGCTCTATCTCATCTTGAGGTACCACAATTCATGGAAAGAGAACCAGGGAGCCTCCTTAGAATGATTCAGCACTAAGATAAACCTGACCACTTTGCTGGTGGTAGTGAAATTTCTATAGTGAGAATGAGGATCTGTGTCATATCCATGCAAGTAAGATACACCAAAAAGGAGCTTATTAGATTAGCAGGGGATCTTTAGACAAAGACTGCCACATGCCACATAATGTTCTCACTTCTCTGTACAGGCTTCCCTGGCTTGACTGTCAGCCAGAATAGCATCTCTCAATTCTAAAATAGGATAGCATAAATTTCATATACTTCCTGCCATATTGGACTGGAGTTATCTAGTGCTGCCTATGCAAGAAAATGCAACTTCTTTCTTTTTCATCTCCATCTTTGTCATCTGTCCTTCTCCCTGTCAATCAGCTAAACTTTTTCAGTATCCCTGACTCAGTGGCCTTCCCTTCTGACAGTCAAGGCATAAATAAGCTCATGACCCTCACACAGCATCTGGCTTTGCTATGTAAGAGCAGAAAACCAATCATTTAAAGAAGAAAAGAAAAGAGAGGATATTTGAGTGGAGGTGAAATGAGCACCCAGCACCAAAATGATCTTAAAAAGAGGCCAGCCCCTGGATGTGCAAAGTTGCCTAGGTAGACACTGATTAGCAAGGGGGATGATAGTGGACAGAAAGATGGAAAAGTCGGGCTGAGACAGAAAGAGATAAGTCACCATGGTATGAAGGAGCATCCCTGGCCTCCTACAGAATGTGTCTGGATCTCTTAATTAAAAGGCTTCCTGAGAACAAACATATTTAAGAAGGCAGCCAAAGACTAATAGTTAAGCTCCAGGAGGCTTCTGCATCTTCCACCATCTCATTTACAAGGAGCAAAGAAGAGAAATATGGTGCTGAACAGGGCTCAAAGACCCATGCCTGCCTTCGGTTACTCCCTTTCCAAAAGGACTCCATAGAGAAGAATAACTGGAAAGGGAAAAATATATCCTCCTGTACTTACAGCAGGGTGATGCAATCCAGGTTCAGGGTCACCCAAGCTTTATCTTGAATTCTAACCAATCAAATGAGTTCTCGTCCAGTGCCACTGTGGTTGCCAGGAGGTAGGTGGGCTGAGGGCCTGGCAGAAGCAGATGGCTAAGATCTCACTTCCCCCACACTTGGCATCCAGCACGAACAATTTTGTACACAGAAATAATAAAACAAAATAATATGAATATTAACTAGTATTTATTGAGAGAATGTGGAGGAGGCATGGATTAAAAAGTGCCAAATAAATGACATCTGTGTCACAACTATTGATTTTAATTATATTGAAAGTGTGAAATCTGCATTGTCAATACCATCTTTGTTTTATGGATAAGGAAAATGAGACGTGGAGAGTTCCCAAAAAAGTATAGAATGTTCTAGAAGTCTTGAGACGATAAGGCTTGGAAAAAATAGAGATGGTCCCAATCTCAATTTGAAAAGAACATAGAAATAAAATAAGAATGGTGACCATATAGGCATCATTATCTCTTATTCTTCATTTTCCACTTTTATTATATAAGAAATTTATTTTAGCTCCGGCTTCCACGTTGTCTCCGTAGTCTGAACAAATCAATATCTTACTCCTTCAGTCTGCTTCTAAGAATCCTCTACTGATCTCATTGGGAAGACTAAATTAAGGTCTTATGCTAAGCATGTAGCTCAGTGTAACATGTTTGCCTGGCATGAACAGACCCCCTTGAATTTTATCTCCAATGCAGAGTGAGAGAGTGAGAGAGAAAGAGAGAATATTTCTGAAGCAACTAGAAGTCTACATCTATAGACCCAATGTCTATTTACTGCTTTGACCTCTCTTTGCTGTACCTGACATACCCAGACTTCCTTTTCATTCTCAGAATAGGCAAGATATCCTTATTTTGAGCTGTTGCATGGTCTCCACAATAGCCACAAGTTTTTAAACCTTCTGATCTTCCCCAAAAGTTCTCTGTTGCTGTGGCTGTCCCTATACACGCCTGTAAAATTTTTCTGAAAACTCTTCTCCCTAGCAACCACTACTAAAACTTACTTATCATACTTCAGCTTTTTTTAAAGTGAAATTTTTGTATCTCCACTTCTTTTCACCCAAGGCCAAGGTATATATTGAAGTTGTTCAGAGCTTGATTTATAAAGAGAAAGTTTGTGTTTAGGGCACAAATACCTGTACTTCAGTGTCATATGTTCTACTACAGTTGAAGCTGTAAGTATGCTCCCAGCTCAGCTGCTTTTTATGGTAGGAGAACAATTAAGCAGGGGGAAAAAAAAGGATGACAGTGATTTACTTGGGATGCAGAACTCTGACAATGCAAATGGAATCCCTGCACTGAACTCAGAGGTTTCTACTGCACTAAGACATTTGGGTGTTTGGCATTTCATTCCATCCTTATTGGCCCAGGAAATAGCAGGAAGTCTTGAAAGTCATGATGCCTCTGACAGAAGACAATTTTCTCACTGACTACACACCTCTTTCACTAAACACTGATATCCATAATAGAGCATATTTCTTTCAGATAAGTAAAAGGTAAACTGCCCTTACTAGATTTACATTCTATGCAGTAATACTAGTATAAGTCACTGTTGAGTAGATAGGTAGGTAGATGATAGATAGATAGATAGATACATAGATACATAGATAGATACATAGATACATAGATACCTAGATACATAAATACATAGGTACATAGATACATAGATAGATAAATATTTTTGATAATTCAGCTATATAAACTATTGTAACAGTCTTTCCTGGAAACTTCAACTATAGGCAACTTTTATTTTATTTTAATTTAATTTTTTATTAATTTATTCAGGTTACATCTCAATTGTTATCCTATCCCTTGTATTCTCCCATTACTCCCTCCCTCCTGCTTTCATCCTATTCCCCTCCCCTATGTCTGTGACTGAGGGGGCCCTCCTCCTGAATTATATGGTCACAGTCTATTAAGTCTCATCTTGGTAGCCTGCTTATCCTTTCTCTGAGTGCCACCAGGCTTCCCCACCAAGGGGAAGTGGTCAAATATGGGGCACCAGAGTTCATGTCAGGGTCAGTCCCCACTCTACACTCAACTGTAGAGAATGCCCTGTCCATTGGCTAGATCTGAGTAAGGGTTCGATATTTGTGGCATACATTGTCCTTGGTTGCTGCAGTAGTTTGTTTGAACATAACCCATGGGGCCAGATCCACCCATCATGATGTTCTTCTTATAGGTTTCTAGGACCCTCTGGTTCCTTCTATTTACCCATTCTCCCATACTTCTCTCACCTAGAGTCCTAATAGGATGTCCTCACATCTATCCCAATCTCCTGGTAAGTAAAGACTTTCATGGGACATGCTTCCTGGGTTAGTATCCAATTATAAGTGAGTATATGCCATGTGAGTCTTTCTGCTTCTTGGTTAACTCATTTATTATGATCATTTCTAGTTCCATCCATTTGTCCAGAAATTTTGGGATTTCCTTGTTTTTAATAGCTGAGTAGTATTCTATAGTGTAAATGTACCACAGTTTCATTATCCATTCTTCGACTGAGGGACACTTAGGCTGTTTTCACATTCTGGCTATCATGAATAAGGCCACTATGAACATGGTTGAGCATATGTTCTTGTTGTGTGCTGGAGCATCTTCTGGGCATATTCCAAGGAGTGGAATAGCTGCGTCTTAAGGAAGCCTTGTTCCCAGTTTTCTAAGATGGCGCCAGATAGATTTCCAAAGTGGTTGTACAAGTTTGCACTCCCGCCAGCAACAAAGGAGTGTTCCTCTTTCTCCACATCCTTGCCAGCATGTGGTGTCACTTGAGTTTTTGATCTTAGCCATTCTGGTGGGTGTAAGATGGAATCTCAGAAACATTTTGATATGCATTTTTCTGATGACTAAAGACGTTGCGCATTTCTTTAAGTGTTTCTCAGCCATTTGATATTCCTCTGTTGAGAATTCTCTAGTTCTGAGCCCCATTTCTCAATTGGGTTATTGGGTTTGGTGGTGTTTAATTTCTTGAATTCTTCATATATTTTGGATATTAGACCTTTGTCAGATGTATGGTTGGTGAAGATCTCTTCCCAGTCTATGGGTTGTCACTTTGTTCTGCTGATAGTGTCTCCTGCCTTACAGAAGCTTCTCAGCCTCATGAGGTCCCATTTATTGATTGCTGAAGTTAAGGCCTGGGCCATTAGTGTTCTGTTCAGGAAGTTGTCTCCTGTGCCAATATGTTCCATGCTGTTCCCCATTTTTTCCTTCTAACCAATACACTGCTACAGGGACTAGAGAGAAGATTCACTGATTAGGACCACTTGTTGGCTCTTTCAGAAGACCTGGGCTCAGTTCCCAGTACCCACATGATGGCTAACAACCATCTGTAACTCTGGTTCTAGAGGATCCCACACCCTCTATGGCTTCAGTATGCATTCAGGCGAAGCACTCTAACACACAAAAAAGAAATAAATATTTTTAAATTGTCAGAAACACTGCAACATATTTATTTGTTCCTCTGTGTCTTCTGGGTTTTTTTTAATTTTATTAATTTATTCATATTACATCTCAATGGTTACAAGGGGTGTGTAGTCCTATTCCTTGTGTACCGGTTCATGTCAAATGCAACTCAGATTTTCTTTTTAACTCAACCAGCTCCTCAGCTCTGGGAACAAACATCACCTATCTTCTTGCCTTTCATTTCATTTGTACATAGAGCTTTGTGCCTCCTCATGTGCTGACAGTGGGTGTCTATTAAACAAAGAGGTTGAAAAACTGACTTCTGCAGCCTCATGATTGCATTCCTTCTGTTCAGGTGCTCCATGTCCTACTGTAAGGCCTTTTTGTTTGTGAAGTCTCTTCTTTATCTCTGCTGTGCCCATAGCCTCCAACCAAATGCTCATTAACTTCTGCTAAAGAGCCTTCCCTTTCTGGCTTGCACTTCATCTTATCAGCCTCACCTCCCATTTTCACCCTCCACTTACTCCTCTTTCTGGAAAAACTCCCTTTCTGGAAAGAAACACAAGATTAACAAATTCTGCAATCCACTGAATGTGAGAGGTGGAGGGAAAGGACAATCCAAATCAAGTCCAAAAGAGGCAGGAAAATGTGCAGTCAATGTCCATGAAGCATTCCTCACATACTTTAAGACAAAATCAGTACACACTGCTCCTCAAAATGTGATTCATAAGACATTTATAAATTATCTTATAAACATCACATTAAAAATATTGTCTAAAATATAACACATTCAACTATGTGACAGGTACAAGACATATATTAGATGAAATATTCATATATTCATCCTATATTTCATGCTGTTCTAAATATACATAAATTGTAAAATGGTTAGGTTAACATAATGATCATACATATTACCTTATAGATTTTTTAAGGTGTCAGTACTTAAACCTTGCTCTCTGAGATGAAGCAATGGCTCAGTAGTTAAGAGCATTAGCTGCTCTTCCACAGAACCTGGATCCAATTTTAATATACATACACATGCTGATACACATAGCAAAATATCCAAACACATAAATAAATCTTAAAAAAATACTCCCCCCCTAGTAATTTTCAATAATACATAGGTACCATTTTGCTAACTATGGTCACTATGTTATAAAATAGTCCTCTTAAACATATTCTTCTTTCACATAATTTGTATTATCTGACTTGGTTGCATAACACCCTAGAGGTTACAACATCATTCCCATTTTACAAGCAGGCATATTAAAGAATGGATAAAAGCAAGATAATACAACTTATTATGCAAAAAGGCTAGAATACAAATGTGGGTATGATCCTGATATCCTTGTTCTTTTATGTGTATGATATAATACCTACGAATACTAATTTCAAGTATAGTTTACATGAAATAGAATTGAAAATATTATAAGTATAGGAGTTATATTATAAGTGTTCAAAGTGTCCTTTGAACAAAGATTTACAGTTCCATTCCTAGTATTTGAACAGCTGATAGCACCGTTTTCCCATTGCCATCCCTTGAGATTCGTCTCACGTTCCCCATTTGACAGGTGAGCAAACCGAGGAATGTGTAGTGTGACCATGACCAGCTCTCCTCAAATGTTCTCTGTTTGTACCTGTGGCAAACAGCTGTAACTTAATTGTCTCCCTAAACACACATTAGGATGTTTTTGGCTGCAGGTGATTAAAAAACACACAGGAAAAACAACAACAACAACCTAGAGACCATCTGAGCAATAAGGAAAACATTCAATTATCTGCTGGAATCACAGTACCAGTGTTTGTGTCCTGGGGTTTAACTGGGTTAGAAAAGACTGCAAGCATTTCTCTGCTCCCTGGCTGGCTCTCCTTGGGGCCTTGACCTTCTTTGATTTTGTTGTTGTCTTGCTTATTTTCTACATTAGTTTACAACTGAACACTCAGGTTCCTTTGATAACATTCTTCTTGTGTTAAATACAGTCTCTCTCTCTCTCTCTCTCTCTCTCTCTCTCTCTCTCTCTCTCTCTCTCTCTCTCTCTCCTCTTTTTCTAATTTGGCAAGGAATCTTCTTGTAGCCTGCCCCCAAGTCTCATTAAGTAGAATTAAGACATAGAGTAAGCAAAACATTAAACATGATTAAAGATCAAAGGGTGTTTCCCAAAAGACTGAGGAAGGACTTTCTCTTTGAGAAACCACTAGTCAGGCTCAGGCTTAGGCTAAAACCTGAGTGCCTGGAGTGGTCACAGTGGGGCAATGTGAGGCAAGCTCTGGGAACTTAATCCTAACTGTGAAGAGCTACCACAGACCAGCAATTTAGCTCTGCAGGCAGCTTTTGTGACCCACTAAGTCGTATTCTGAGAACAGTGTTTTAAAGCACAATTAGGAAAGAGCCTAGCTTGTTTTCCAATGCCAAACACTTCCAATATGCCCTCCTACCAATGGATGGGAAAATGATTATATGAAACGTGGCTGTTTATATAGATGCCACCTCACAGAGATTTGACTGAGTTGTGAAAATCCATGTTCACTCAAGCATCCAAACCTCATTCCTGACAGGGTCTATGCAGATGGACCTAAGCTTAGTACCCATTGTCATGACCTGGTAGAGTGCCAGGCTTGAGTTGTTCTGTATCAAGACAAGTATCTTTTTCAGGATAGGGCCTTTCTCAGCCTCCCTGGATGCTAAGCAAGGGCCCAACACTGACACTCAATAGATTCATCAGTTCGTTGAGCAGTGCTGAGGCCTATCTAGACAACAGAGACACTATAATGAATGATCAGACACAATCTGTCTCCTCATAGAGTACGGCAGAGCCAGAAGGAGACAGAAGAAAGAAATAAGCAAAGAGTAGTGTGGTGTTATGCATTCCCACACGGACCTGGTGTCCTGAACAGGTGCTAAATCAGAGTCATGGCAGGCAGTCATAAAGGGCTCACTCAGCTCTGGAGTGTGTGTGGAAATCAATCAAGCTAAGAAAGGAGGACAGCGGATAACCTAAGAGGATGGAGCGAAGACATGAAAGCAAGGATATGTACAAGAGTGCTGATGGGTATGAGAAAGTAAAACACAATCCAAATATATGCTCTATGAGATCCACGTGGGTCTCCAGTGAAAATGAGGCAGGGAAGAGTGGAGACTAGTATTAGGGGTAGGAAGACTAATGAGAGATGAGCTGAGAAAGCATACAAAGATAGGTCATACAGACCCTGGGAGCCATGAAAAAACGATTGTTCAAAATCAAGACATAGAAAAGGGTTTGTAACAAAGGAATAAAATTAGCAACTTTACCTTTTTACATGTTTATTTAGCTGCAGTGGAAAAAAAATGAGTTGAAAGACATAAAACTTGGTGATACAGAAAGTAATTAAAGGGCTACAGGACAGGGCAGGCTAGACATGATGGGGAAACGCACGGGATGAGAATGATGCCACCTGACCATCTATGTTACTGAAAATCTGCTTATTAATCCTCTCCTGCCTTATCTGATAACTCACCAAGGCCTCATCTAGATGCACCTAATGCTGTGCTAAAGGAGGGTCGGTCTCTGTCACTACATCAAAGGTTGCAGCAGAATGGAAGAGTCAGATAGGAAAAGCAACCATCAGATTGGTGCTCTCACTATTTTCTTTTCACTCATGCAGCTTTACTCCCCCCACTTCTTTCTGCATGGAGTAAAATCTGACTCCTGTACGTATGAAATCACCAGGGAAAACCAATAATACATGTCCAAGGTATTGAGTACACATATACCGAAAGAGAAAAGTTTCCTCACTTTCAAGATTGCATCCTCTTTTTTAATATATTTTATTAATTTATTCATATTACATCTCAAATGTTATTCTATCCCTTGTATCCTCCCTTTCCTCCCTCCCCTATGACTGTGACTGAGGGGGACCTCCTTCCCCTGTATATGCTCATAGGGTATCAAGTCTGTTCTTGGTAGCCTGCTATCCTTCCTCTGAGTGCCACCAGGCCTCAAGGTTCCATCCTCATGAGGACACTAAAGATGAATTTATCAAGGTCCCATTTGCCTACATACTTAAACATTTTACTGAAATTGAAAGAAAAATATATAGAACTGTGAGGGGGAAACTATGTCCTAACTACAAGATTTGAACCTTGAAATAATATCCACACCATCCCCTTATCCTATTGCATGAGGCATTCTTTTTTGATTACAGCAGTCTGAGTTTACTTTATGTCACTTACATGCATAACAATCTGAATACAGAAAGATTGATAAAAATATGGAAAAGGAAGATAATGATGGTTGTAGGAAAGCAATACATTTCTAATAAGTAGTGATCCTGGTCTGAATCTAAGGAGCGACTTTAGCATTCTACAATAGGTAGGCAAATTGTTCCATGTGGGTTGAAGGTGTTGAAGCCAGAGGCAACCTAAACACAAGGAACAGAATGTTAGAGACACAGAAGGCTGGAAAATGGAGAGATGTGCTTGAGTCTTTCCATGCTATAGAATATATGAATAAATTTATGTAAGTGCATATGCTTGTGAAGAAGAGGACATGGTGTCTTTGAGGAGCCCATGTCTGGCTATTAGACTTGTCATAGAGTGATGAAAGTGTGACAATTAAATTTAATTGACTCTAGAAACTTCTGGTTGAGTTCAAGAGCAACAGATGTGAATCACTTATTAGTGGTTTCTGGCCCTAGCTGGGTACAGTAAAGGAATTTAAATAATGGAGAAATCTGGCCACAGGAGCTTTGGATCAAGAAAAGAAGTGCCTCAATTTCATGCTTCAGCAAAATTCTTTTTTTTTTATTATTAATTTATTCTTGTTACATCTCAATGTTTATCCCATCCCTTGTATCCTCCCATTCCTCCCCCCCCCCCATTTTCCCATTATTCCCCTCCCCTATGACTGTTCCTGACGGGGATTACGTCCCCCTATATATTCTCATAGGGTATCAAGTCTCTTCTTGGCTACTTGATCAGCAAAATTCTTAAAGTGGCCAGTGAATAATACAACACAGTGACCATCATATGAAAGACCAAGTAACTTATATCTTCTGTACAGATGTTTACATCAAGCAGATTCAGCTTGTGGATAGTTTGCACCAAAGGGGCTGTTCACAGCTCTTCAGAAGGGGAAAAAATGGGAACAGTCTCTGTAGCCATAAAAGACATAGAAATACACATCTTTGAGAGGTGTTGTCTCATCTCTTTTTTTCTATAAAAGAGAAAGACGTCAGATTCAGGCAGCAGTCTGAATAATGACCAGCCAGATCCTGAAGGTAATACAAAGGACTCGCAGGCCTGAAACAAGAGGTTAACAGGGTGGTACCTCTGGGGAACTCCAAGCGCCAAGCAGGAGAAGACAACAAAGAAAACACAGAACTAGAAGGCACACTTCACAAATACTGCCCGTGACACCTGTAGATATAGGCAAAGTTTATGTTATGTTTAGTACGCTGGTTCAAGTATGCATGGCACAGAAGACAAACTACACATATGCAAAGATGCACACATGCATGTGTGTATGGTGACATATTTTGTAGCTATAGGCTGAGAGATGTAATGTAGTCTAGCTTCTGGGCCATAACTTTGTAAACTCAGAGATGGTCAAATCCAAGAGCTAACATACTGACACCAACTTAATTAGAGGAGAATTGCTGTGTGTTAGTCCACAATCAATATTTAATTCTAGCAACTGAATCCTCATGTATCTCATCCAAAGCACCCTGCTTCCGCAATCTAATAATGATTAGAAGGCTACAGAGTAGATCACGTAGGACTCTGTTAGGAGCAAATGGCAGAAATCCTCATCCCAAATGTCATAAGTGATCGTCTCATATAACAGAATATCGCAGACAACGGTTTGGGCAGAGGAAAGCCTGGCATTTTCTCCCCATTCTCAGCTCAGCCTGCTTCCTAGCAGGCTCCTTCCTCAGACTAGACGCCCTCCCCAGAGACCTCAGCAGGCTGCAGAAGCCGCCGAGTTTACAGTCTCTCACATTCAATACTGCAGAGAAGCAAAGGCTCCTTGTCCAAAAGTCTATGGAAATTGTTTTTGCCTCTGATTCTGTTCTGTGTCCACCCCTGAGCTAGAGAAGGAGCCCAGGAAAAAACAAAAGACTGCTGTGCTAGGTCCAAAGCACTGGAGGGTCAAACGCCACCCCAACTCCTCGAACAAGGCTAAAGCTTTCTCTCACGTCAGCGCTAAGACGGCTGGGTGATCAGAAGCACAGATGTAACCTAGAGGCAGGTTTGAGTTCATGGATGATCATCAAAAGTGTTCACCAACACATTCCCAGCCCTGAGCACACATTCACTGGTGTACAGACCAAGGTCATAAGACAGGTCAAATACATTATAATTTTTTGTCTCTTCAGATATAGTCAACTCTATTTAATTTTCATAAAGATCATATGAGTGTTGCAGCTAGATGATTCCACCCTCTGATACGTTGCGGCACTGAAATTAGACGTGTGGAAGAACAACACGGAAGTAGAGCAAATCTCTCTTTTATTTAGTCAGTATTCGTTATATACATGGCATATGGCAAGAAATTGAAAATAGCGGCAAGTAAATGCCTACATTTTGGCTCAAAAATGGGGTGGGTAAAAAAATAATTATAACTCATTGTGATAAGACGTTTGAGTGAGTATGGGGTGTTCCAATCTCCTCTTCCTCTTTTTCCTTTGCTCTCCTTGATTCTGAATTTCTCATTATTACCCAAGAATATTTCACTTGAATCAACAAGATATACAGAAAGTCAGAGTCTTCTAATCACAGCAGGGATGTTGTGCACATGAAGTCTCAATGATACAGTTCCCTAAACAGGACTGGCATAATGACCATACAGGTCACGGGGGAGTGCTCACACGGCCTTAACTCCAGACGAAGGACTACAGGCAATTGACGGCTTCTGGGAGACAGAGAATATATTTTCTCTGGACATCCAATCCCAACTGATAGCTTGCAACATATATAAGTAGGAATAACATTAAGTAGGTTCAGTTGGAAGTGTGTGTGTGTGTGTGTGTGTGTGTGTGTGTGTGTGTGTTATAACAATAAACACTAAATAAGAGGTCTTGAATTTGAGAGGGAATTGGGAGGCCAAGGAGAAGTTGTAGGGAACAGAGGAGAGAATCAAAATGACGTGAATACAGTACTGGTGTATGAAGATATATATATATGTATATATATATATATACAGAGAGAGAGAGAGAGAGAGGTCTGTAAAGAAGTGAAGAAAGAATTGTGGAGCTTGGCTTAGCACACAAGTCCTAAACCTTCCTCACAGAGGCCCTACTTTACCAAATTGTGCCCGCTCTCCACTGATCTGGTTACACTTAAGAAAATATTAATTTCTTGTCTCCATAAAGCATTGATCAACAAATAGCCAAAACACTATAATTGTAACATTTATATAAGTCCTGATAGTTTCATGGTTCTTCCTGCTGTATCTAGTGTATTGTATATATGTGTAATAATATAAACGTATATATAGAAAAGAAAAAAATAATAAAAATTTTTAAAAGCATTGATCAAAATGCATTTCAACTCCTCAGTATGAAACAGACAAACTAAACAGTGATGCAGTTTTTTAGATATCTGAAGTTATTTTTTTTAATAAAACTACACAATTTGTGGCATAGTCTGTGTAAGCACTGATGGATACTAACTGTGAACAGAACTCTATTGACCATCAGCACATGTAGAAGTAAGAGTTCCCATGAATGTCAGATACCTTGGTCTGTGTGGAATTTGCTGCCTCAGCTATGCCATGTTCAAAGGGAGGAGCATCAAGCTCCGTCAGCATTTGGGAGCAAACAGTTTGAGATGTTTGCAGAAGAAACAGTGTTTTGGTGGAATTTTTTTTAAAAATCATTTAAATTTTTTTCCTTTTTAAAGTTATAATTTATTCAGATTATATCCTGTTTGTTATCCCCTCACTTGTATCTTCCAGTTCCCCTCTCCCTCCCTCTTCTGCCCTATTCCCCTCCCCTAGTCCTCTGACAGAAGCGACCTCCTCCCCCACCATATGACCACAGCCTATCAGGTCTCATCTGGACAGCCTGCTTCCCCTTCCTCTGTGTGGCACCAACCACTCCACCAAGGTGAAGTGATCAAATTGGGGACACCAGAGTTCATGTCAGAGCTGGTCCTCATGTAAGAATTACTAATTTCACTCAGTGAAGTGATAGACTTTGGGAGGCAACATAGTGTAAACTGTGTGTCAAGTGGGATGGTGGGGCACTTCTAGTGTCTGACATCTGGAATCCACAGAGTGCACAGAGGAAGGTTATATAATGAATATTTACTTATTGTCTGGGGTCTGAATCAGAGCTCAACCATCTACCCAGCGCCTGTCATGACCTACAGGGGGAATAAGTATTACAACAAATAAGAAAATAATCTGTTTATCAAAGGCTATGAGTTGATTTGAGAAGGCACTTAAGGGACCAGGCATGAGTGAACCACGCCCAAAATCTAAAAGGTCTGATGGTCACTAAGCAACATCCCAGGAGAGCAAAGTCATGAGTCCTGACAGGACTCACTCTCTATTGTGGACAGAGAGTCTGGGTGCAGCTGCATCTTCAGGGGCTCTGGCAGGGAAGTTCAGGGAACTGCACCAGCTGGCTCCATTCTCTACCCTTCCTGGATGCAAGGCTCAGCCTTTTTCTGATAATGCTTAATAATTGTTAGCCATGCATTCAATAAATGTCAGCTTGAAGGGTGACAAGTCTGCACTGCGAGGGGGCGGGGGGCGGGGCAGCATACTCTGGTCCAGTTTTTTCCACTTAAGAAAAATGATTGATGCTTTTATCTTATTGGCTGACTCATCCCCCACAAGCAACTGCTGGAAAGTGGATATGAGAGGCCAGTTTTCCAGAAGGAGAAAACTGAGATCCAGAGACACGGAGAATCAGATTTGACACATGAGTTCTCTGCTGCCAATGTGCTTGCTTCAGACCTTCGTACTCTTCTCAGAGATCCCATTATCCAAAGCCACTCTTTGCTGCCCTATTCTTCACCAGTCCAGATATATCCATTGTACTGAACTTCCTCCCCACTAAGGCAGTGGGGAAAGATTCCTTCAGCAGCAGGGAGACATTCTCTAAACTACAGTCCTAGTCATTAGCCAACAGACCCCTCTAATCTGTACTTATGAACTCACATGGAAGCCATGGTCGTCATTGGCTCACATAGTTGTCTTTCCTTGGGGCTTTACAGTAATGGCTCTGGCTATGGTGATTAATGAGTTAATAATGAAGATGAAAGTTTCTGGGTGTCTGAACAGAGAGGAGCTGTCTACCAGAATAGATTAGCCTGGTCCACCAGGTGGGACCCTGAGGGTAGCACCATTTTATGCTCCTCCAGGGACTGTGCCTACCACCAACCACCTTGTTATAAAGATGTCTTATGGAGAAGCGATTTCTGTTGCCTACTCAGGCTATTTGATGATGCAAAGTTTGTGGATTGTTTCTGCCATACAGGGATTGGGGAACCCAGTGGGGGAAGGACAAGGGACTAAGGTACAGCATCTCAGCTTGTGATAGAGGGCAGTCACTTCCCTTTGAGTGCTAGTTCACCAATAGAGTCAGACTAGGTGATTCCCTCCAACTCTTTGTACGAACCTATAAACTTATTGATTAAGCCAATAAGTAACTGGCCAGTCACAGGGGTTCAGCATCCCCTCCTGGGAAGTCTGTGCTTGCAATAGGCAAAGTTGTCTTTCCTAACCTGACTCAGCAAGAGACTCGCCTAAAAATAAGCATTAAGATCCTTTGAGTCTCAGGATAATAACCCTGGAGATGTGCCCCACAATGAGAGATATTTCATAAACACCAAAGTAATTCTTGAAGTCTTTTCAGTATGGGAAACAGTGAGATGAATCTGGTGTGCATGTGGGTCTGCAGGGATCCCAAGCCCTCAGATCTCAAAAGTGAGGTAACCTTTGTGTGGTGTGGTATGGTTGTGTGTGTGTGTGTGTGTGTGTGTGTGTGTGTGTGTGTGTGTGTGTGTATTGGTGGAGGGTAATCTGCCAAGATCCTAAGCCCACAGATCCAAGATTGAATGCACACTGAATCATGTGGGGGCTGTAAAAACCTTGCAATCCCAATATTGTCTCGAGAAACTCAGAGAGCATTGGTCTGTATTGCAACCTGGCTTTGGGGGTTTTACAGACTCTCAAGCTGGCCCTGCTATGCAGTCATGGTTGGCAACCTCTACCCTAAACCCGACTCATGAATTATTCCTACCCCTTTTAAGTTCCTCCTGAACATTCATGGGCCATGTGGCAGTCCAAGTACAGAGGTTCCTGTGATGACTAGGGAGGCTCTCCATCAACACACAGATTCAGACAACAGAAAGACCAATTCTTATTTGTCACACCAGAATGGGAAAAAGAAATGGGAATCTCCCCATGCCAAATGGGCCCATTGATGATTCCCTCAATGGGAGGACAGAACTTGTACCAGCCTTCTGGAGTCCTGAGTGCTCAGTCAGTACTAGTCAGGTGGAAATTTTGGAAGGATCAGTGGGTTTTAGAAAAATTAAGTGGTTTTAGAAGATCATCATAATAGCTTCTTAGTCTCAAGGTATTGGCAAATAACTCCATTTTGTACAGATCTCTTTTATTACATTTTCTAGGTTACAAGCTTATGAAGCTCAGTAATGTTTCCTGCATGGTCCAACCTTCACACTCTCTGCAGACACAAGTTGTTTGGGCCAGTATTTCTCAGGCAAAAAACTCAAGGTCGCAGATTTGAGGGTCACTCTGTGAGCTCAAAATAGAAGTTCAAGACTAAAGACTACATCCATCAAGCTGCAGGCCAATCTCAGCCCTCAGGCACACCAGACCTGTAATTTATTTCATAGATTGCTTTATTTTTTTGAGTAATGAAGTCACTCTCTTTCTCTCTGCCATCGTATAATTCCATATAATTTATATGAAAACCTTGTCACTGGGGTGGTGTCTCTATGGAAGATGTCAGCCACATAAGCTTCCTAAACATCCAAAGCAGGAGCTGGTACCTGTCTTCGGGAGAAATTGTACCATTTAAACCATCAACATGAGTTTGTTAGGGAAGAACATCCAGGCTGTGAGTGACTTGACATTTTTTTTTAAATTTATTCTTGTTACATCTCAATGTTTATCCCATCCCTTGTATCCTCCCATTCCTCCTCCCCCCCCTGTTTTCCCATTATTCCCCTCCCCTATGACTGTTCCTGAGGGGGATTACTCCCCCTGTATATTCTCATAGGGTATCAAGTCTCTTCTTGGTTACCTGCTGCCCTTCCTCTGAGTGCCACCAGGTCACCCCCTCCAGGGGACATGGTCAAATGTGAGGCACCAGAGTATGTGAGAAAGTCATATCACACTTTCCACTCAACTGTGGAGAATATTCTGACCATTGGCCTAGATCTGGGAAGGGGTTTAAAGTTTACCTCCTGTATTGTCCTTGGCTGGTGCCTTAGTTTGAGCGGGACCCCTGGGCCCAAATCTGCCTATCATATTGTTCTACTTGTAGATTTCTAGAACCTCTGTATCCTTTTATTTTGCTATTCTCCCATGCGTCTCTCATTTAGAGTCCCAATAGGATGCCCTCCCCTCTGTCCCAGTTTCCTGGTAAGTGAAGGCTTTTGTGGGACATGCCCCTTGGGCAAAACCAGCTAGAGTGCTTGTGAGCACACATAAGTATACACACTTAGCATTTTGTACACATCTATATACTCATGTGCACACTTGCGTATACACATATGGATCTATACTCACAGACACATATACATATGTATTATACATACAAACACACAAGTATTCACAAACACATGTACATAAGCACACACATGTATGTACTTACATCAGCATGCATACACACATGTACAGTCATGTGCACCTTGACCCTTCTCGGTGGTGAACTCTCACTGTTGGGATGGTTTTCAAAGAGGTTTGAAATGTTTGAAAAGATGCTATTGGCAACAGCAGACATTAAAAAAATGTCCCTCAATAGAAGTGTGGGTAAAGAAACTGTGGTACATATACACTATGGAATACAAAAATATTATTTTTAATTCATTTGCTTAAGCTATCATTCTCACATTTGTGAGAATATGGATAGTTATAGGGACTATACAAACTGTACAAATAAAACAGAATGTGGTGAGCACAATCCTACACCATTCTGATTTTGTAGCTCTATCAGAAATATCTGTGTAACTGGGACATGACGTCAATTCTCTCCCATCTTACCAGTGATAAATTTCCCTAGGTCTGTTATTCTGAAAGTACATAGACTGTTCTATGTAGACTTCCCTAAGATAGCCCTCCTGCACATTTCTTGCTATCATACCTTCTCTGCTCTTGGAAGTCCAGGAAGCATCTAAACTCCTGCCTAAAGAACATGCTGATTAACACAGAAGTATCATTGCTTCCTGCTCACAGTCCTGTAGTGGGTTGTATCCATCTGGTTCTGTTTGACGTCCTTTAAGTTGGCATGCCCATTTCTGCAAATGATTCTGGCTTACTCAAAGGCAAGCAAGGAAGCTCATGTATCATTTGGACAGGTTCTGAATTATAACAGAAAGAGAATATCCATTCACTTTGGAGAGGTTTTGTTGGTTCCAATTATGCTCTGTTATCATTAATAGAAGAACTTGGGGCCAGTTGCTTGGAGTTTCCTTATTCATTATTAAATTTATATGTGGTGAAAATATGGGAAGGGAACTTAAAAATTATTTAAACCTCTTTGATTTTAGGTAGTGACAATAAAACTATATATGGGGAATAGAACTTGGGTGGAAAATTCTGATCTGAGGAAAGGCTTCATTACAAACCTATATACCTCCATGAAGTCTGCCTCTACTTAAAATGCTTGAATGACACAGGATGAAGAGTTTATATTAATTTCTGAAATATTCAGAGGCCCATTGGATGGAATGAAAATTGCATCACAAATACACTGAGATGGAAAGGTGGGAAGAAACAGTAGCTGCAGCCCAAAAGGGAACTCTGTGGAGACAAAGAGGAAATCTGAAGGGTGGCATAAGTTGAAGATTAAAGTTTGGGAGCTCTTCTTATAGCTGATTCATCTAAGACCCAGAGCCCTTTACTGTTCTACCACTACCAAGAGCACTGTGTGTGTCAACTGATTGTCATGTCAACATATTCTAAACAATGCTAAGCACAGGTATTCCACTTATGAGTGTTGTGGGCATCAAACACATGGCCAAGTTGTAACAAAAACAGAAGCATGCTTCCAGAGGGACCTTGGTTGACTTTGTGAGGCAGACCTTAAAGACTTGGACAATGGGATACATCCGTTTTACCATTCTATAACTAACCGCATGGCTTCAGGAAGCAGGATTCAGCTTCTTAGACTCACAACATTCAGCAATTTAGAACACAGGCATGCCTCAAAAGGAAGATACCAGCTCTTCTGCAATAAAAAGAGGTAGATGTTAGAACACCACAAAAAGTCTTCAAGAAATGTCAATGTCAATATACTTGTGTCCCAAGCTGGAGGTGGTTGAGAGCCCTAATAGGAGATAGTAGCCTATCTTGTAAGCCATTGTGAGATGAAAAGAAATAAGAAATGTGAAAATCAGGAATGAATGTTGCTTTCTTATTTCCAGTGTGGAGAAGTGCACCTGAGACACTAGTAAGCCTCAGGCACTTTATGTTCTGTAAGTGATATAAACACAAAGCTCAAGTTTGAGGAGAAGGCAACTAACATCTCCCGCTTCCCCAGAGTCAAAGAAAGCTGAGTTTCAAAAGGACCTTGGAGATTATGCCATATAATTATCCAGCAATTCTGAAGGGGAAGCCAAAGTTCAGAATGGTTGGGAGACTGCCCGATGCCAATGATGGGCCCCCTCATCCAGCCAGGTGTCCTCATGAGTGTTAGTGACACCACAACTCCATGCTGCCTCTTCTAATTCCTCTAGAGCACAACATTCACCGCTCAAACCAGTGCCCCAGAAGTATCAGCACTTAGGTCTCTACCTGCTGATTCATGTGTACAGAGGCAGTGAATTTCCAACTCCTGAGCTTTGGGAAGAGAGAGTGTGATACAAATGTTCCACTGGGTGCTGAATATTTGGCAGTTTATTGTCCTCTGTACTGTGGCCAGTGGTAACCTCTGTGTTAATCACCCTCTATAACAACAACAACAGCAACAACAAAAGTGTTGTTCACTGATGTTCACACTAGTACCTGGTGGTTCTTGTGACCATGTGTGATTTGGGATGCCTTGACAAAAGTGGAAACTTATAGACTGAGGCAAATTGTGTACCTTCAATGGCTGTGCGGCCACAAACTGCGAGGGCAGGGGAAGGAAACATATCAGCTTTAGCAGTGGTGATTCCATACTGCCTCCAGAGCACAGGGAATCCAGTATTAACAAACTCTCACCAAGTGACTGGTTGCTTTCCTCATGGGCCACTGAGTGTCAGCAGCTGAGCATTGGCCTCAGGCTGACAGGGCATATTAATCAGCAACAGAACCCAGAAAGGTCGAGGTGAATGTCAGCCCCAGCTACTGCTGTTCTAGTACTAAGAAAGCTGGAGCAGGAAAATAATTGACATTCTGGGGAAAGTCTGGTTTATGTGGTGGTGAAAAGACCCTCTTTGATGGGCATAAGGCAAAGTACAGAGATGAATGTTCAGTATCACCATCTGTCTCTTTCCTAAAACTCATCCATCTGATTAACTATTTAGGCATCTGGTTCACATGCCTACCACCATCCATACCTGGGGCCTACATAGCTCTGTGATGCAAACCATGACTTCTTCCATAAGGTTGTTCTTCTGCTTGGATTGCCAAAGAAAACATCATCAACTGACACCATCATGGACATGAAGAGGCAGCTTACAGAATGAAAGTAAAATCTTCACGAGCTATGCATATGACCGAGGGTTAGTGCCTAGAATACAAGGAACTCTAAAATAAATAAATAATACCAAGAAAACAAACAACCCATTTTAAAAAAAAATATGAGGCATAGAACTAAACACTGAGTTCTCAAAAGACAAAATACAAAGGGCTTAGAAAAATACTTGAAAAAATTGAGTCGTATGGTACATCTATTTACAGCCCTTTGAGAAAGAGAAGGCTCCACACTGCTTTCTGTCGTATTTGTACAAGATTGGAATCCCACCAACAGTGAATAAGTTGTTTCCGTTTCACATCTGCACTATTTATTGTCCATTGTCTTTTTTATCTTAGCCATACTGACTGGGGTGAGATGAAATCCTGTAATTGGTATCTCCCCGATGGCTAAGGCTTTTGAACACCCATAGATATAGTGGCAGTACAAAGTTGACTTGTTGACATTAAATAATGAATGTATATAGAAAACAGGGGGGGAATGGTGGCAGGTGGGAGAGGAGGCCCTGAGTGGTGGATTGCATCAAAATGTACTATATGCATCCAAGAGATTCCAAAACAGTAAGAGTAACTTAAAAGAATTAAAAGAATAGCGATAACACAAAAATATAAAATGACTGCTGCCAGCCCGTTAATCAGTGTTGATTAAGAACAGGTTTACTCTTTAAAGACCAAGAAACGTGAATGGTTATTGATGTGCCAATTTGGCTAGGTTGAACTGGAAGGCCTAGCCTTTCCTTTCTAGGTCGTTTTAATTACAGTAAACTACATAAGGTCTTCGTTGAGGAAATGGGAGGTCACCAGGAAGGATGTAGATGTCATGGAGTAACAAGCTCCCTTTCCCTGTCAGTCTATTCTGAACACTACTATCATGGGATTTAAACACACACACACACACACACACACACACACACACACACACACACACACATACACACACACACACAGCTCATATGTAGTAAATAGGCAGCTCGGTCTCCTTGTGAGTCCCATAATATGAGGAGTATTTCTGACGTGGACTCTGGCCCCCACATGTTGATCACTTACTTCTCCTGGAGGGGAGACCTTGCCAGGCCACAGAGGAATAGGATACAGGCAGTCTAGATGAGACCTGGTAGGCTGAGGTGAGATGTTAAAGGAGGGGGGCTCCCTTTTCTGAGAACTAGGGGAGGGAAGGAGGGAGGGAGGGAAGGAGGGAGGGAGGGGAGGGAGGGAGAGTGGAACTGGGTGGCAACAAGGGAGGGGGCTACATCAGGATATAAAGTGATCAAATTTTAAAAACTATAATATACCTGTCAATATTTGCATGTTAAGTTCACATCTTGAAAGCATCAAAGCTACTCTGCATGTTTTGAGTGAAATCAGTCATTTTGAAACAAAAACTATTTTTTAAGCACAGCAAAGTTTTACTTAGAACTACAGACTATGAGACAGATAAAGTCACCGGTTCAGCCAACAGATGGCAGGACTGGACACACCTTCTGTGTGTGTTCCCTCTACCCAGGATTATTCTAACACACCTCTCTAGAACCTAGGGACTGGGTGAAAAATCACTGGCAAGAAATATATTGAGAAGTATACACCCATATGTATGTTCACTCAGATGAAACTATCATCTCCTTGTGACCTACTCTATTCCCCAGGTCTCTGATGCTCTGGGACGTACAACTTAAATCAGTTTCCATTGCAAACTCCTGTCAGTCTCATTCTCGACATATGGCTGACTTTCGGCATGCCATGCCCTGGTCCCTGCCAGTCCCCTGCCTACTGCTTTGCCACGTTCCACTACTAACTTCTATAAGCCAAGTGAGCTTTAATCTTCTTTCCTTTTATTGCACTTTGGGGTCTCATGCATCATGCTGCCAAATGAGACCACAAGTTGTAGCAATCAAAAGCCTTCTGGCATTTGGAGTCTGGATTTAGAAGTGTCTGGTGCCCATTTCCTGCCACAAACCTGCCTCTCTGTGCACAGGAATCCACCACCCATAATTTCTTTGATCAGCACACTCCTACAAGTATGTTATAGCCTTCAAGAAAGGTAATTTAGGCCACTGCTGAATTGTCCTGGAGTGATTAATGCAGAGGACTGCAATTGATCAGACAAGAATCCTCAAGATCTGTCAGAACCTAGTTCCCACCACTTATAATACCAGTTCTCACATATTATCCCTTTTCCTATTTTCAATTAGAAATATGTAGTCCCAAAGATTTTTGAAAAACTTAAAAATCAATATTTAGGAGATTAACCAGAATTAACCTAGAATGACCCAGAGCAGATGTCATGGTAAGAAACATAAGGAGATGGTTCAGCTAAGACTTGTTCTCTTATGTCTAAAGGCAGGGATATAGGAAATCTCTTCCCAGGCTATAGCTCAGAAGGAAAGGCAGGGTGTTGGGTTAACACAGCAAGTACAAGGGGAATGTTGCATGATTTCACCCACAGATGGCACTTGAATGAGTTATCTTCTTAAGAATTGTCACACTGTAGCTATAAGATATGGGGGGGGGGGAAAGGGTAGACTGGAAGAGAAGGGCCAAGGGGTATAGAGTCACAAGTACATAAGAGGCATAGCATTGGTGCTGTGTGATGTAGGAAGATGACTACAGTGTCAAGAATTCAGTGTGTTCCAGACTTAGGCAGAGCAGAGGATATTGTGTGTTCTAAACACAAAGAAATGATCACTGTATAACGCAATGGACATGTTACTTAAATCGCCTTTGTATCACTGCACACCATTCTTGGGCATCAAGCAAGATATTGTATCCGATAAGCACAGATTGGCTTGAACGATATGCCCATGGGTAAACTGTTTGCTATACTCGTATAAGGTCCTGAGTTTGAATCCCCAGTGTTCACATAAAAGCCAGGCAAAAGGTTGTTTATCTGTAAACCCAATATTTTGGAGAGGCAGAGGAAATATTATTGCTTGCTGGCCAGTAGGGTGCTTAGGTGGGGAGTTCGATGTCTGAATTTTCAAAGGGGATAAGTCAAGCCATAAATCTAAAGTTAATGTCACCAAACATGAGATTAGAATAATAGTTGCCAAAAGATGGAGAGTGATTAGTGATGGTGGAGTGATGGGGAAGCACTGATCAGCCAGTACAAGGCACAGCTAGGAAACACTGAGAAGCCCCAGGATTCTGCACAGAAGGATACAAACTAGTTATGTAGTGTGCCTTTAAGAAGAGCTAAAAGAAAGAGTTTTGGACTGCTTTTGCAATAAAGAAGTTCTAAATGCTTGAGGAGACATATATGCTTCTCTTGATTTGAACATCACACAAAGTATACATTTGATTATGCATCACATGGTACCCATAAATACCTGGAATATTGTTTGCTTCCTCTTTCTTTATTGGATACTATGGAGATGACATACATATAAGTTTTATATATCAGTTTAAAATTCATACTTATGAAAGCATGCACATAATAGTATTCATATAAATAAGTGTATACACCCATATATATGCTCACTCAGATGAAACTATCATCTCCACATGGCCTATCCTTTATTTTAACACTTGGCCAAATTATATAACTATTCAAGTCATTACTAAATCAGCTCAACAAATTGGCATGACTATGCAACAGTTAAAACAGTGGCTAGAATTTTAACCTAACTAAATAGGTTTTCTTCTGTATGTACTATAGTTGGTTGACTCAATTTCTGAATGACTGGTCCATATACATGCATTTTCAGTCCCATTTCTTCTACCACTAACAGACCTGCATGGCTTTAATCCAGTTAAAGAATCAAGGCCTCTGTTAGCTACTGTGAAATAATAAATTACTCACGTGATTGTCCCTTTATCTTCTAGGCTACTTCAAAACCTTTGGTGTGAATGAACTGTTTGGATGGATGAATATGGACTGATAACAGCAGAAGGTGTGTGTCGAGGCCCCGCATCTCTACCTTCTCCACAACACGGACCCTGAGAGTTGCTGAAGGAGTTCAGGTATGTCCCACAAAGTGAGGAGAGTAGCAGGTTCACTCACCGGTCATGGAGATTTGCTAAAAAGAAGGATCTCCAGTAATTAGGGGGAGATTATTCTGTCTTATCTAATCCATAAATTCAAACTAAATCTGCCCTGCACCAACTTATTTCGGTGCTTTATCAGTGGTTACTATTAGCCATGTGACATGACCCCGCACCATCCACCAGAACAGAAACACAGATTTGTGTAGTTCGGTTGTCACAAACATGAACTTCTCCAAATGTGCACCCCACCATAATAATTCTCCTGAAAGCCAGCCCCACACCCATCTTTTTTCTTTCCCTAGTTAAGAGTATCAAACCCTCCTGCCAATGGTACCTTTCTAAAATACACCAAATTCATGAGTAGCTCCCCATTGCCCCCGGATGAGGGATAAACTCGTCTGCCTCCTTTACATGGCTGCTCCTGGAGTTCTCACGCACTTGCCTAAACCAGGTATTAATTAAAGGATACTTGAGTCAGCAGTGTCTGGACCCTGTTCTCCAGAGGCAAAAAATCTGAGTAAAGGTTCATCGGTGCAAAAAGCAGGCAACAGAGAGTCTTACCACCTTGCTGCCACTGTAGCTACAGGAGCCACCCCTTACCCAAGGCACTGCAATGGTAGGAAGAGGACTGAGTAACTGAGCTTGACACTGTCACAGAGGTATGGCAACAGAGTCACACTCACTTGGTTTTGAACATTGCACCACTATAACTCACAGATGGGTTCTAAGCGTGTACCATGCTTTCTTTGTTGGCTGGTGTGGTCCCCCTACTGCCTGAGGTTTATTTTCTCCCCTCCAGACAAGGCTTCTCTGACATGTCACTGAGAACATGATTGAGATGCTGGCTGATATAAAGTATCCAGCCAGGAACGTCTTTCTCCTGAGAGGCGGTGCTGAGCCGAGTGAGTGTTGGTCCCTCTGGTTAGCTCTCATTTTACTTTCTGTTCTTTTATAGCCTCTTGTTTACACGTGTAAGCAGACTCCCTGGCCCATTCATCTCTTCAGCTCCCGCAGCCCTCAGTACAATGAATTGCACCTGGTGGGTGATCCATAAACAGCTGCTGAATTGAACTGTACTCATTGTTAGAGCTTGTTTAAAACAGTCACCAGGGTCTTTCTCAGCCCATCCCCTGTGCGTTTACTTTTGGTGCCCTATGATCTCAACTTCTTATGGCATGCCTCTGCAGCTTTCCTCTGTTCTGTCCTATACATTTCAGTCCCCTGTTAATTCCAATATTGCACCCTCAGGATGCTCACTACCCAGACTCATTCCGTTCTTCACACTAACTCGGCCCCTTGTTTAAATGCAATGTTGTTTGCTATGCCTTTCTCTTATCTCTGAAGACATCAATCACTATGTTAGTTTTTTATGGTTCTCATTTCTTACCAGTACCAACTTATCCTGTTTATGCTTGTATTCATTCCGCTTCCCCACTATCTACTAATTATAAAGTACAATTCCCACTTTTTCTAGAGTATTTTACAAAATAATGACAATTTGGACTGGTTGTGGTGGTACACTGTAACATGCCAGGAGGCTCAGGAGTTACAGGTCAGAGCAGAGTGGGTTACAGAAAGATATCCAGGACAGTCTAGGTTACCTAGTGAAACCTCTCTCTCTCTCTCTCTCTCTCTCTCTCTCTCTCTCTCTCTCTCTCTCTCTCTCTTTCTCTCCCCTCTCTCTCTCCCTCTCTCTCTCTCCTCTCTCTCTCTCTCTCTCTCTCTCTCTCTCTCTCTCTCTCTCTCTCTCTTTCTCTCTCTCTCTCTCTCACACACACACACATACATAGATGAAAGGTAGAAAAATGATATATGATAGACAGATACGTAGATGATGATAGATAGCCAGATAGATAGATACATAGATACATAGATACATAGATAGATAGATAGATAAAGCACTTTCTCCCAAAACTGTATACTTTGCTGCTGTTGTTCTTTATGTTGTTGGTGGTGTTGTTGTTGTTGTTGGTGGTGGTGGTGTGTGTAACCTAATAAGCAGTATGAATCTTATTGTCATCATTGAGGTCAGTAGAAACCAAGGAACCCTCTGAATTTTGTCCCTCTCAATTCCAAACAGCCCTCTGGTACCAATGAAACTCCCCTCCCTTTCCAGAATCTTCTGGTTCATTCATGCATCTAAGAACATCTTTAAGGTTCTGCTGTTGATTCTCTTTGTGACCAGTTGATCCTCTATCTTCTCATCAATGGGAAGTTTCTCATTCCAAGCTCTGTAACCAGTCTCATAGGCCATGTTCCTCAAGACACCTGCAGTTATATAGAGAGAGATAGATAGATAAGTAGATAGACAGACAGACAGATAAATAGATAGATAGACAGATAGATATAGATATATTATATAATGACTTTCCGGTAGTTTACTGCAACAGCTAAACAAGTTTAGCCTGGTTTTCATTCTTATCTATCTGTCTCTCTGTCGATTCATCTATTTACCTATGTAACCGCTTGTGTATCTACATATCTGTATATCAATCCCCATACCAGTTTATTAGGCATGTATACATACTTTTCATCATTGATTCAGTTTTTAATATTTTTATAGTTTTACAATTATCTATATGATGTATATTTTCATCACTATTACTCTAGCTTTAATAAAATATCTATTTAGGCAAGGCTCATCAAGGATATAAATGTTTTCTTTACTGACACAGAGTCAACAAAATGGTGTGTTTGGTCTTCTGGGACTAGGACAGAAAATTCTTCCATGGTTTTGGGTTAACTGGATTCCATGACTAACAGTTGACACAATTGGAATGTGTCTTTATAGTCAGTCTTTCTCAATGGAGGTTAGATTTTAGAGTCTCTGCTCCCTCTTCCTATTTCAACAACACAGCTCTGATTTCTACCATCATATATTCATCTATCTTGTGGATAAGCTTTATGTAAATGATAACATATAACATGTTCACTGTTGTGTCTATCCTGTTCATTCCCCATGTTTAAGAGTTATTGTGAGTTATTTAAGGTACCAATGGCTTTTTACTCCTAAGTAATGCATAAATACACCACCATTGAGTTTCAGCCTAATAGGAAGAGGTAAAAGTTAGCACACCTGCCCACAAAACAAGAAAAGATTAAATGGAGAAAATCAGTGGCTTGTGTTGGATCCATTAGAAATGGCTATCCTGTCACATTGTTTTTCCTGAGGCTTCTATTTCAACTCATCCCTAACAGAGGGAGGGCAACAACAGACCAAAGAAACAATTCCATATAAGTACACCTATGGCTGCATTGGCTTAGTGACAAGAGGAGGAGTCCTGCATCTCTGCTGTTCCTTCTACCACTTGAAGGCAGCTACTCCATTCAGCATTTTTTACTATCTATAAAAACTTTAATGGGGGTCTCAAGAGTCTTGTGAGATTTATATGAGCGTCCTGGGCCTCTGAACGACCTTTCTTCCTCCAAAACGGGATGGCTGAGCTTGTAAGAAACAGTTCCACAAAATCTTCCAAATATGGTGAGATCTGATTACATGAGGCACAGCAAATTAAAGTCATGATCTTGTGGGAACACGGAGATGATGGTGTTGACAAACTTGTAGTGGCTGAATGGGACTCATGTGTTACTCATAGAAATCTTTTCAAGTTTTGTACCAAAGAGGTAAGAAACAGCACCCCTTGGTCCTAGAGTGGGAAGAAGAAAGTAAATCCTTTTTAACAGCAGTTAGTTGCAATTTACAACAAAGTCTTGTGATTATAAAGTACTAGAAAAACTTACTAGTGTTTAATCTCACTGGACAGAAATAAAACTCTCTCACCCAAGCCCTTCTACTATTCCCTCAAGCCTTTCTATTTGTCAAGCACCTTTACTAATACTCAAACTACCCTACTAGTCATCAAGCTGCTCTGCTAGTCATCAAGCCCCTCTGCTAGTCATCAAGCCCCTCTACTAGTCCTCAAGCCCCTCTGCTAGTCATCAAGCCCCTCTGCTAGTCATCAAGCCCCTCTACTAGTCATCAAGTCCCTCTTCTAGTCATCAAGCCCCTCTACTAGTCCTCAAGCCCCTCTGCTAGTTTTCAAGCACCTCTGCTAGTCATCAAGCCCCTCTGCTAGTCATCAAGCCCCTCTGCTAGTCATCAAGCCCCTCTGCTAGTCATCAAGCCCCTCTGCTAGTCATCAAGCCCCTCTACTAGTCATCAAGCCCCTCTGCTAGTCATCAAGCCCCTCTGCTAGTCATCAAGCCCCTCTACTAGTCATCAAGCCCCTCTGCTAGTCATCAAGCCCCTCTGCTAGTCATCAAGCCCCTCTACTAGTCATCAAGCCCCTCTGCTAGTCATCAAGCCCCTCTGCTAGTCATCAAGCCCCTCTACTAGTCATCAAGCCCCTCTACTAGTCATCAAGCCCCTCTGCTAGTCATCAAGCCCCTCTGCTAGTCATCAAGCCCGTCTACCTTCCATTTAAGGCCCTCTACTATTCACTCAAATTCCCATACTGTGCATTCAAGCACCTATGCTATTCCTCAAGCCACTCCACTATTCATCATGTCCCTCTACTGTGCATTTAAGCCCCTCACCTATTGTCTCAAGCACCTCTACTATTTATTCATTCTTTTATGAGGAATAAAAAAACAGCTGATGGATTTGTGAATACACATCCTAGAGATGAGACACAAAAAGTCTAAGGATTTACTCACAAGATGTATAGAATACATCCTCTCTCTCCCAGTTCAGCACATCAACAAGTCTCCATTATAATAACAGTGGTGCGTTGCTGAAACACTTGATGGATACAGATCATCTCTGAGGACAGTGACTAAGAAAAGCCAATGTCACATGGAGATAAAAGGGGACAACAGAGGATGAAGTAAGTATTATGCACAGCACAATTTCTAGCATGATTAGAATAAAACTATATACTAAGGTGTTACATAATACTCTATTATCTAGATTTCAACAAAATATTGCAAGGCATCCAGAATAAAATTAAAGGGAAAAATAGTCTGAAGAAGCAAAGAAAATATGACAACCTGATATGGTACAGATGTTGGGATTATTAGATAAGATCATTATATTTGAAATATTATTATTAATATGCTATCATGATGAAATAGAAATTAGGCTGTACAAAGAGAATTGTGCAATTATAAAGATAAATGGCCATCCCTTAGAAGCAATCAAAATAATATATCAAAACTTTAAAACATCAAGAACATTATTGTGATTGTTAGTTTTAACTGTCAACTTGTCAGAATGTGGAATCACGTGACAAGAGTCTCAGTGAGGAATTGCCTAGATCACGCTTGCCTGTGGGTGTGACTGCCATGTTGTCTTGATTGCAGCAATTGGTGTGGGGAAACTCAGACCAGTCTGGGTAGGGTCATTCCGTATGCTGTGAATCCATGACTGTGTAAGTTTAGAGGTGGAGATGAGTATGAGAACCTTTCATACACTCATTCACTGCTCCTCACTGTATATGTAGCTAGTGGCTTCAAGTTCCTGAGTTGACTGCCTGCAATGATATAACCATAAACTGGCATTATGAACAAAATAAACACCTTTTCTCTCTAACTTATGTTTTACTTAGAGTATTTTATCACAGCAACAGAAAGAACAAGTATGAATTCATCTGATGAGCACATTATTAGACTGAACATGAATGAAGAAAGACTGTAGACGAAGAACAGTAGGGCACATCTTTAATGCCAGAACTGAGGAGGCAGAGTCAGAAGAAAGAGCTAAAACATAAAAGAAAAGCAGGAGGACAGAAAATATTAGTTAACTTAAAAATAGGTCAATAGAAATTTTCCTAGTTTAAATTAAAAAAGAAAGAATTAATTAAATTAAAAAATAGTACAGTGCCATAAGCTGCAATCTCTCTTAAATATTGAAATGTCAGAAGGCATTTTGCCCCATGGCTGCTTTGCCACATTTGAAGCCATCTCCATAAGGAAGTTCTTTGATGCTCACCATCCTCTTTGAGGTAGGTTGGATATTGCCAGAGTTAACCTGTCTCATTGTCAGTGAATCTTAAAAATAATAAAAACATTTTAAAATGCCATATTCTGTATGTCTCTGAGGTTTTTGAAGACTTTATCTAACTATTTTACCTTATTTTTCTATAGAATCACATCTATCTGTTGCACCTAAGATGTATATTCTTGTGATAAAAATAGACTAGTAATTGATATAACCATGATTTGATCAACTAACAATTAACTTGTATAACTAATTTATCCTAAACAGCCTGCAATAGCACCCTCAAAGTATTGGAAGTAAACCTTGTATTATAATTGAGGTATATATGTACAATTCCTCATATTAGAGTAGAATAACTACAAGAATATTACCTGCATGTGCTCAGCCCAAAAGTAAAATGGTTTCTGTTTTTTCTACATGTGTCTGGTAGAATCCATAGATGTGGAACCTGACCCATTAATACAGGGGACCAAAGGCAAATAGAAGTTGTTAGATCCACTACTCATAAAAATGTATTTCCAAAATCATTTTAAATCACCACTTTCTCTAGCAGGTTAGAAAATCTTTGAAACTCAGTACTGCTGAGACTGAAACAATATCACTGATGGACTCTCAGTAGGATGCCACTAGCCACAATGACCCTGTTAGAGAGATGTGATTCTGTTTCCCCATCAGAGCAGGCAAGGTTCCAAGAAGATAAAGCCCCTGGGCTGTTTAAATTGTCCTATGCTAATCTCAAATCCTCTTCATCCTTTAAGACTAGGCTCAGATAATTTTGCTGGGTAAAGTAGTCTGGCCTGGTCCCCCTCAGGAACAGTCATAGGGGAGGGGAATAATGGGAAAATGGGGGTGGGGGGAGGAATGGGAGGATACAAGGGATGGGATAAACATTGAGATGTAACAAGAATAAATTAATAATAAAAAAAAAAAAGACTAGGCTCAGATATTATCTCTTTCAGGAAACCTTCCAGGATACAGCATCTTAAGCTAGGATTGACATACTTCAAAATCTCCTGTGCATCTTTCCATCTCTGAACTTGCATAGCTATCAGCATGAATTTGCATATGGCTTTTCCCCCTCCCCCAGGGGATTGTGAATATCAAGCAGGTATGGGTTGCTCTTCCACTAAATCTTAGCTCCCATATACCCGAACAGGGATGAGCTAAATAAACACATGTTAAATTAAGGCTACAAGATGATGAGACAGATATAAATGCCAACCTTTCTGACCTCAAAAAATTGGCTTTGTAAATACTCCATACAGCCTTGCTGACTGAATGGAAGTCTAGCTTCTTAAGACTAGGAAAGAGAGTTTAAAGGGCAGACTGGCCAGGAGTATATCTCTTTTACTGGGTGTGTGTGATACACGCCATATGAAAAGAGCTTGCTTCATCTTTCTCAAGGAAGACAAGAGTGTATTGATAAGCATTGTGTCTCCTGGGAACAAGACTCTTCTATTTAACCCATCTATGCTTTAATAAGGAGGGAATTAGTGTCTGTCAAGGCACACCTAAACAAGATTGGCACCTGGCTTCTATTATCCAAGTATCTGCAGCCCCAGAGTCCATGCACCTGTGATGAATGAACTCTAAAATGGATGATTGCTTGATTGTCTCTGATGAATAAGGCTACTTTATTTATTTTTATCATATTCAACTCCCTACCAATTCTATGAGAGAGACTTAAGACTCTGTTTTGTAGCTGTGGAAATTGAAGTTTAGAAAGGCATGGAACCTAGCTCAAGGGCACAAAGAAAGTAAGTAGCAGAGTTGGAATTTAAATCTGGTCAGTCGGACTGCTGCCTGGCTCCTAACCACTATGGTTATTCTGGTTTAGTCTCCTGCTTTTCCCTTCATTCCCTAACACTAGGCCCTGAACAACCACATCCGAAGCCCACCTTGCTGGTGGCAGGACCTTCAGTAACAATGTTTTGTGTGCCTCACTTCTACGTCAGCTTCCTCACTCCGCAGAACGCTGGGCACCAGCCAGCTCTGCTTTGGAAGCAGCTTCCTCCCTCCACTTCCACTCACTGACAACTTCACAAGCCCACTTCTTTCTCCACATTCAGCACAATCACATTTTCTCATTATATTTGCCAGCTACAGGTCAGCACCTCTCTCAAATTGAAAATTATTATAGATAGCTCACACACAGTTTTATTTTTCTTCCTCTGTGTGTTCATCTCAGAACATAGAGATGTGTTATTTCTTTTTTTTTTTTTTTTTTTTTTTTTTTTTTTATTTTTTTTTATTAATTTATTCTTGTTACATCTCAATGTTTATCCCATCCCTTGTATCCTCCCATTCCTCCCCCCCCATTTTCCCATTATTCCCCTCCCCTATAACTGTTCCTGAGGGGGATTACGTCCCCCTATATATTCTCATAGGGTATCAAGTCTCTTCTTGGCTACTTGCTGTCCTTCCTCTGAGTGCCACCAGGTCTCCCCCTCCAGGGGACATGGTCAAATGTGAGGCACCAGAGTATGTGAGAAAGTCGTATCACACTCTCCACTCAACTGTGGAGAATATTCTGACCATTGGCTAGATCTGGGAAGGGGTTTAAAGTTTACCTCCTGTATTGTCCTTGGCTGGTGCCTTAGTTTGAGCGGGACCCCTGGCCCAAATCTGCCTATCATATTGTTCTACTTGTAGATTTCTAGGACCCTCTGGATCCTTTTATTTGCTGTTCTCCCATGCGTCTCTCATTTAGAGTCCAATAGGATGCCTTCCCCTCTGTCCCAGTTTCCTGGTAAGTGAAGGCTTTCGTGGGACATGCCCCTTGGGCTAGTATGCAGATATAAGTGAGTATATACCATTTGATTCTTTCTGCTTCTGGGTTAACTCACTCATTATGATCATTTCTAGCTCAATCCATTTATCCACAAATTTCGGGAATTCCTTGTTTTTAATAGCTGAGTAGTATTCCATAGTGTATATGTACCACAGTTTCTTTATCCACTCTTCTACTGAGGGACACTTAAGATCAAAAATTCAAGCGACACCACATGCTGGCGAGGATGTGGGGAGAGAGGAACACTCCTTCATTGCTGGTGGGAATGCAAACTAGTACAGCCACTTTGGAAATCTATCTGGTGCTATCTCAGAAAAATGGGAATAGGGCTTCCTCAAGACCCAGCTATTCCACTCCTTGGAATATACCCAGAAGATGCTCCAGCACACAACAAGAAAATTTGCTCAACCATGTTCATAGCAGCCTTATTCATAATAGCCAGAACATAGAGATGTGTTATTTCTTTATCGTCTCATGTTTTGGGGCAGCTGATGTGGACAAGTAGAATCTCCACTGTGACTTATTCCTGCAGTTTCTTCACAAAGCCACAGGGACTTTTATTCAGTTGAATTTAAAAAAAAAAAAAAAAAACAGATTAAAAAAAAAGAAAGAAAAAACAGATGGAAGAAAATGCATTCCAGTCAGCAAGCAGTTGGCAAGAAGAAATGAAAAGAGGCTTTTAGCGAGATGACATCTTCTTACTAAATTTAATGCAACACAATGGGTCTTCACTATACACCTGCAAGAAGTTTGGAGAAGGAACGGCAATGGCTATATACTGAATATCTAGAGTAGGCCAGGTCAGAGCAGTACCACAAAACTCACCTGAAAGATAGTCACCTCATTTTGAAAGTGACAGAGTTAAACAACACTTTTACATGTGTGGTGTAAAATGGATTAAGCAGAAAGTAAGTTCGTAGGAAATGATGAATAACAGCGAGGCAAACTTGAGGTTCTCTCTACGCCATGGAGAAAAGACAGCCACAGATACTTCCCGACCCTGTGTGAGATGTCGGATCAGTATCTCATGACAGCACAAGCAATGAGGCAGGCTCAGTGCTCCAGCAGGGACCTGAGAGCCTGGACGTTGGCCTGACCCACCATTTCTGCACCTCCTGGCTTTAGGCCAGTCTCTGTGATGGGAATAGTTGCTCCTCTGGGTTCCTTGGGGTTCTTCTTTATCATTTGAGCTGCCACACATTTACCTTTATAACTGCTCCTGTGTAACCAAACCTAAGCTCCGCATCTTAATGTCCTAAGTCCCTGCTTCACTCCTGGTATCCTAGCTCTGACCCAAGTTTTACAGGGAAATAATGGCTTACAGGAACCCAAAGGACAGGAAAACAGAACACTGTCTATTCTAGGACTCTTGGACACCTTAGGCGTACTCTTCCTCCCTCCATAGTAGCTAGGAATGACAGCGCCCATGTGCTTTTTACATTGGGAAAAAACTTTGAGCCTTGTTTTCTTGTCTACCATGCCACCTCAGTTTTATTTGCCTCTTGTCCATGCTTATTGCCCAGCACTGAGTTTACTGAGTGTGGACTTGGGGGGACAATCTTATAAGGCCGCACACGTTTCTTGGTACTTTGAGCTCTTCTTTGGAAATGCCGAGGCTATGATATGAGCTTCTGAAAACCATTCCTTCTTTGGCTTATCCAGGCCAGTGCTGAGCCATTAGAGCTAGAGCATTGGACTCAGCGCATCAGAAAGCAGAGCTGGGAGTTGGCCCATGTCAGCGTCAGTCCTCAATTCTACTAACTTCGCTTTAGAACAAAGACTGGATGGAGTAGTTTTAAGCTAGACTTGCTGCAAGGGCCTAACAGTTGAGTATATGAATCCTTTGAGAAGAGTATATTTCAGGATTTAGTGTCTTCTGGATTTTTTTTTTTTTTTTTTTTTTTTTTTTGGCAGTGTAGTTTCCAAATGGATTCATCAATGTATTCTTTTTTAAAATTTTATTAATTTATTCTTGTTACATCTCAATGGTTATCCCATCCCTTGTATCCTCCCATTCCTCCCTCTCTCCCATTTTTTCCTTACTCCCCTCCCCTATGACTGTGACTAAGGAAGACTTCCTCCCCCTTTATATGCTCATAGGGTATCAAGTCTCTTCTTGGTAGCCTGCTATCCTTCCTCTGAGTGCCGCGAGGTCTCCCAAACCATGAATATAGCATGTGTCCTGTCAATTGAATATAAATGAAGGAATTAGAGACAGAGTGTGAACTGTGCTAGTTACCTGACCTTACAGGGTAAGTTTTTTGTTGCTAGTCCACCCACACCCTACTTTGATTAGAGAATGAAAGGATCATCTAAACAATCTGAGTTTACACTGGTCACCCTAGTGTCAATGATCCTAAAACTATCCTACTCATCTTTGCCAATTAAACATTGAAAACACTCTTTGCCATAATCCAGAGACCTAGGTATTCCAGTTAACCTGCAAAGACTGTGGTGGAAACCGGAACCCTTAGGAAACTAACAAGTGAGGCCAGATACTCTAGTGTGGAAAGACCCTTACCACTGAATAGCTTATTCACATGTTTGTTAATTCGTGGCTTTCTCATCCCAGCTGCTCTGCTGTGGCCTCCTTTGGACAAATTTTCCATCTATTCAGAAAACCACAGCTGCCTCTACAGCATGAATACAGAAACTAGAGGCTAAAAAAAAAAAAAAAAAAAAAGACATACATGGATTCTTCTTATCTGGTACTTAGTTTACACCAAAATTTTGGTGCACACACCTTGCTCTTGGGAAGTACCTAGCATTTATTAGATACTTGTTTGTGTACCTCTTGTAGCTCATACAAGAGCCCCGACGTGTAAGAAAACAGGATGTGGCCCTTTGCCGATGAGGCTTTGAAGAGATAAGTCATGATTAATATCTTTCAGCAAATAAACAGAAGAAAACCAAGGGAAAACAAGCACTCTTCTCATTATCCCAATATAGTACTGTTTCTGGAGAAGGGTGGTGAATGGTTAAAGGTTTCAAACAACTGCTGGCCCAATTATATTGTGCTGAATGTGGCTACATTAATCAAAAATTCAAAGCCCTCAGTGTTTGTTAGTTGCCAGATGACAAAGCCTACTGCACAGTCTATAGTCTATAATTGTGATATATTAATAATAATAATAATAATGCTTAATTTAAATGTAATACTAATTCAAGTGAAAAGCAATAATAGCAACTAATATTTTGGCCAAATTACTCCACAATGCCTCTATACTAAGAACTTTCTTAAAATCAATACCTTTAAGTCTTACAGGAATCCTCTGTTTTGGGCATCATTAGTTCTGTTCTCTTTTTATCTCAACAACAACAACAAAAAAAATAGAGATACAAACTGTCATGTCACTTGTTGAAGCCACAGCAGTAAATGGGAAAGCTGAGCACCAACATAGTCTAGATGCAGAGATGTTTTAATACATCACACCATTATCTCTCTCAACTCCCTTGCAGAATGCATAGGACAGGATAGCATTAGCAATATGTTATAGTTAAAGAACCTGAGGCTTGTAGAGATGCAATGACTGCGTGCTGTTCATAGGGTCCATGAGCACCCATAATACACAAAGAGAGGTGGGATTCTTGTTCAATGAGCCTTTTTCAGTGTGCTAAAATGCATGGCTCTTTCTACTTATTTGGTTACTCTTAGGGATTAAAGAACACATTGGTTATAAGTTAGTGCTGGATAGTTTTATGTTAACTTGACACAGCTAAAGTCATCTAAGAGGAGGAAACTTCAATTTAAAAGATGCCTCCAGAAGATCAGGCTGTACAGAAGCCTGTAAGGCATTTTATAAATAGTGATTGACAAGGGAGGGCCCAGCCCATTGTGGATGGTGACATCCCTGGGCTAGTAGTCCTGGGTTCTATAAGAAAGCAGGCTGAACAAACCACGAAGAGCAAGCCAGTAAGCAGAGCTTCTCCATCTTTTGTATCAGCTGCTTCCTCCAGGTTCCTGCCCTGCTTTTGTTCCTGACTTTCTGTAATGACAAAACTGTGATATGGAAGTGAAAAAGGAATGAACCCTTTCCTCTCTGAGTTGCCTTTGTTCTTGATGTTTCATCACCACAACAGAAACTCCCAATTAAGATAAATTGTCCAATGTAGTTTCATGACAGCTACCTATTTAAAAGTATTCTCTCAGTGCCAATGTCTTTAGTGAATAGGAGACCCAAGACAGAAGCACAGCATTTCGGTCTCAAGACCACTGTGGTCTGATGCCCATGGTACCTTCCACTGAGGACTTTTCCACAGTTTTCAGCTTTATGTGTATGGCCTGTTTGCTTCTGTAAATTGAAACCTAAAGAATGGAATTCAGGCAGGGAAAACAGAGCAGCTTCCACCAAAGAATAGTTTACGGGATTCTTAGTTTGACGAAGCTAGGCTGAAAACTCACAAGCAATTAAGAGATGTGTTCCTCATCAAATGAAGGGAGGAGGACCTCAAAAGCTGGCTCAATGACTTCAGGGTGAAAACTTCACAGGAACTTCATTGAAGCATTAGAGAAATGTGGCCCTCCTAATGTTAATCATATTGTTAAAAAATATTTTGGGGATGCCACCATGCACCAATGTTAAATGAATCTAAGATAAGCATGGCATATCAATGCTACAGGGAGGCAACTTGAGGTCTCATGAGGGCTAGGAAAATGTGAGAACTTGGAAAATGGATGAAATGGGCTATAATGGAGTAGTGCATCCAAATTTTAGACGTACGTACGAATATCAGACCACCCTCTGATTTTATATTTCTATGCTCACAGAATAGTGCAGTTCTCAGACCTCAACAGCAAAGTTTGTTTGTGAAGTAGACAGTTATTCATAGACACTCACGACTCGTCAAAGCATAAAGAATCAGGGTCTGTGGAGCACTTAGCTGTAAATACTGCATCCCCTTATACTACATAAAATTTAGGCTCCATTTGGAAGCAAAGGCAGGACTCATGGGGACATAACAGGATTTCTGCACCCATGATCTCACAGCACCTGTTTGCCTGAACAAGACCTGTACACAATCAACCCAGGCAACATTTTAACACTGTAAGGAATGAGGAACTACTGACAGCTAATGACTGCTAGGAAAGGGAGAATCAGTTGTCCTTTTGAATGTGGCCTCAAGTGGAGTGGACCATGTTCCAATAAAAAGCACCACACCTATGAGTATATGGGCAGCACACCTTGGAATTTTGTACGTTATTTAAAAAGCTGGCATGAAGTTGAGATGGGGGAAGGCTTGATCTGGGACAAGTTAAAAGAAGAGAAATATGTGATCCAAATACATTGTATATATGTATTAAATTAATCAAATATTACATTTTAAAAATAATTACTTCAGGTTTTTAAGTTTGATGATACACAAAGCCTATACCAGAGCACTAGAACCAAAACTGATGAAGATAAGACCTGAGAATAGACATTTACTTAAAACTCCTGGTTAATTTTAGTGTGATACCAGTGTTAAGACACACGGTCACAGTAATAAGAACTGGATTCTATACAGAGCCTCAAAGTTATTCCAAACAACCTGAAAGTATGGCAGAGGCTGCTGGCAGGGTGTAATTGGCAATTTGAGACCTGAAGTATTCTCTAACTGGGCGCAGGAGAAGTGGAAACGGTGGAAATAAAAGCCTCGAGTTATTTAAGGAAAACGTGCAGTCCAGCCTTAACTGGAATAACTGTTGTGGTCTCTCATACTGCCTCTGCAAGCCCCAGCATCTCTGAATAATGAGATTCAAGCTGAGGATTTTCAAACGGAAATAGCTCTAAACTCAACCAAAAAAATCAAGTTCTTGCTGATTATCTGTCTGCTTCCTGTTGAACAGGGTAACTCCTACATAGTTAGGCTCATAGTTGAGAAGGCTGGGAAGTCCAGGAATGTAGCTTCAGCATCTGTCCTGCATCTAATGAGTCTCTTCTTGCTACATTGTAACATATAAGAAGGTGTCACATGCCGAGACAGAGAAAGCTCATATCAGATCAAGTCTCTCAGAAAGTCACCACTTGCAGCATGGGGAGGGGGCACTATCCTGAAGGCTTTATATAATCCAAGTTACTGTCCAAAGACCCTATGTTTACATGGTATAAACATGCATTTGAGGATTAGCTTCCAATTTGAGTTTTAAAGAAATATTCAGTCATGACATGACTGCCAAGACTTAATTTACGATAGAGCTGACGAGGCCGTCAGACCCACTGACTTATTCCAGTACTCAGCTCCTCAATTGTGGTGTCTTTGCAGAATGAAATGACTAAAGGAAAGCTCCCAGCAGAAACCAGACCACTCACAGACCAATTGTCATTGCTCTGTGATTCACCAACAGACCTCAAAATTAAGCAACTCCTTTCCTAAGAGCTCTGACTGGTCTAAAAGAGAGGATTAGCTCTCACATGCCTCATTTCTTTTTGGAATGTTCATTGTAATTGCAGTTGATAGCTGAGCACTATCTTCACTGAGGATATCTAAAGACTGAGAAGCAGAGACCAACCCATCCTATCCTTAGCTATATTCTAAGAACTTACTTGAATGGGCATATATGGTGCATGCTAAATGTCACCTGGGTAAGTAAGTATATATATTCATAAATGGATGGTCGCAAGTTGGCGGGACTCAAGAAGTTACACTGCAAGACCCTTTTCTCCATAGAGTAACCAGAGCTCTACCATCAAACCCTCCAAAAAATAGCAACATCCCGTTTCCATTCTGCTATGTCTTTGTTCTTATTCTGAGATTAACATATCTCCTTTAGGCAGGGAAGCTTTAGATAGCCATAGGTGGGCTTAGATTTCTTTGTACCTTTAGTGGCTTGTATAAAACCATGTAGCCTCAATTTTCCATCTTATAAATTGAAAATAGTAGCACTGTCTTACAGGGATTTTTCTAAGAGAAAACAAACAAAGCACTACATATACAGCTGGGGATTGAGTTGAAATGCAAGCGAGAAACCAGGGAATAAATTTTTTCTTTCCTAATCCTCATTCTCTACTTTTCTGATCAGTTTAATAATAATAATAATAATAATAATAATAATAATAATAATAATAAGTAACTTCTGATTTGCTGAAATCAGCATACCTTTTTTGGCCTCTTCTCTACAGTTTTTTAAAAAGTTAAGAAATATAAAAATATAGATTAAAAACATAACTATTGATCTCTCCATCAGAGGAGATCATCTAGAAGTGTGGTCTCATTGGTTAGCAAATCAGACACATCCCCTCTGCTTGCTGAACACAATGCAGATATGGCATATTGATTAGCACAGTGCAAACAGCACACACACATTTTTTTTTTCATTTTGGATCTGCAAGAATATTAGAATTCGACACCACTCTGATCTCAGGCTTGACCATGTGACTTTTGGGGAGTAATGAGAACACAACCACAAGAAGTGACTGAGGGTAAAGTCTGAGGAACATCTCTGGTTTGCCTTATCTTTTGCCCACTGGTACAAGATTGATATGTTTTAGAGACCAGTTCAGGATTACAAAACAAAATGTCAGTTGTCAAGGACAATACATGCAGTAAACTTTGAACCCCTACCCAGATCTAGCCAATGGACAGGACATTCTCCACAGATGAGTGAAGAGTTGGGACTGACTTTCACATGAACTCTGTTGCCCCATATTTGACCATGTCTCCTTGACGGGGAGACCTGGTGGCACTCAGAGGAAGGATAGCACACTACCAAGAAGAGACTTTATACCTATAAGCATATACAGGGGGAGGAGGTTCCCCCTCAGTCACAGTCATAGGGGAGGGGAATAGGGTGAAAGTAGGAGGGAGGGAGGAATGGGAGGATACAAGGGATGGGATAACAATTTAGATGTAATATGAATGAATTAATAAATAAATACAGTTTTTAAAAAATATCAGTTGTTTGGGTGACTTAACCAACAGACACTGATTCTGAGGCTTCATACCTGGGACTTAGAGTGAAGAAGCAGCGGCTCAGAAACACTGCACTTCCACTGACACTTTTGTTATCGCAGCATGCTCTAGCCCATCCTGGCTGAAGTAGAATGTTATGCCCTTACATCTACCCTGAACTCACTGCCTGGATGAACGGGAAAAACCTTTTGTTTCCATTATTAGACACATTTGAAATAGGGGAGAGAAGAGACAGGCCATGGCATGTTTGTTTTCTTGTCTCTAATTCATCACTTGGTTATTACATCTATTTCACCTTTTGGTTGTTAGAGAGTAAAGTAAAAATACCTGTCCTACTATAAAAAACATCCTTCGTTCGTATGTTTTTAACACACATGTTAATATGGCAAATGGCTAACAAATGATGATACAAATCTAGATGATACAGAGCATCCATGATGAAAATAGGAGTGAGTGGGAGTATAAAAGCCATACACATACTGTCATTTTGCCATGAAAATTTGGAGCCCTGAGATGGGAAAAACGATATGTATCCATCTTGCCACCCTTTTTGCATTTGTTTCTTGATACTGGAAAGGCTTTTGAAGGTACCGCTAGGTTTAATTCAAATCATATTCTTTTTACAACCTTCTCAGGCAAGATCAATTTGATATATTTGGTACTGGTACATTCTCAGCAATAATTATACCTTTGCCTTGGCAACATGACCTGTTGCTCTCCATACCTTCCCTCTTCTCTTTGTGACTCTCTGGAATCAATTCCAGGAGTCCTGAGTCCAGCGAGGTGGCACTGCCTAGCCCCTTGCTGCTGCATCATGAATTTCTGGCATTTGTAGGTCGCTTACCCTAACTTCTTCCTGGCTAATAATGTTCCAACTCATTGTATATAATGTTCCTGCCAAATCCCATCCCTGCAGAGTTCACTTGGCTCTTTACAACATCAGCTCCAATCTTCCTGCCAAGAGTAGAAGAAGGGAGATGATACTGTAGATGAAACAGAACTCAACTACAGAGCTCGTGCTGCATATTTTCAAATCCAGTTCCAGAATATACAGAAGTTGGGAACATTCTTAAACCATATTTGGCTTGTCCTTCTAATTCCTCACAATAAGAGAAATAAGAGTGAAATTGTTTGTGAAAAAAATTATTATATCAAGGAGTCTCTTTTTAATATATTTTATTAATTTATTCATATTACATCTCAATTGTTAGCCCATCCCTTGTATCTGCCCATTCTTCTCTCCCTCCCATTTTCCCCTTACTCCCCTCCCCTAATATTGTAACTGAGAGGGACCTCCTCCTCTTGTATATGCTCATAGGGTATCAGGTCTCTTCTTGGTAGCTTGCTATCCTTCCTCTGAGTGCTACCAGGCCTCCCCATCCAGGGGACGTGGTCAAATATGGGGCACCAGAGTTCTTGTGAAAGTCAGACACCACTCTCCACTCAGCTGTGGAGAATGTCCTGTCCATTGGCTAGATCTGGGTAGGGGTTCAAAGTTTACTGCATGTATTGTCCTTGGCTGGTGCCATAGTTTGAGCAGGACCCCTGGGCCCAGATCTGCCCTTCATAATGTTCTTGTAGGTTTCTAGGACCCTATGGATCCTTCTATTTCCCCATTCTCCCATGCTTCTCTCACCTAAAGTCCCAATAGGATGTCCTCCCCTCTGACCCACTTTCCTGGTAAGTGAAGACATTCATAGGACATGCCCCTTGGACTAGTGTCCAGATATAAATGAGTATATACCATTTGACTCTTTCTGCTTCTGGGTGAACTCACTCATGATCATTTCTAGTTCAATCCATTTGTCCACAAATTTCAGGAATTCCTTGTTTTTAATAGCTGAGTAGTATTCCATAGTGTAAATGTACCACAATTTCTTTATCCATTCTTCTACTGATGGACACTTAGGCTGTTTCCATGTTCTGGCTATTATGAATAAAGCTGCTATGAACATGGTTGAGCAAATGTTTTTGTTGTGCTAGAGTATCTTCTGGGTATATTCCAAGGAGTGGAATAGCTGGGTCTTGAGGAAGCCTTATTCCCAGTTTTCTGAGATAGCACCAGATAGATTTCCAAAGTGGCTGTACTAGTTTGCATTCCCACCAGCAATGAAGGAATATTCCTCTCTCTCCACATTCAAGGAGTCTCTTGAATTCTAGCATTGCCCTGCAGAAAACAAATGAATCACGTGATTTGCACCCTATTAAGATTCTTTATCGTATTGGTAAATGTAGATGCTTCAGTTTGTATTACGAATTAGTGTAACAAACATCTCAGTTAATAAATGCATCTCTGTATTCAGGAATTCAGCAAATCGGAGCAAGTTGTTTCTGGTCGGCACCATTGAACACTTATGCCCCCTACTCCCTCAGTTGGCGTGCTTGACTGCGTCACACTTTCCTCTGCTCCTTCTTATTCTTTTGGACTGATTGCCCAATATTTTTCAAAGGAAAGTTTTCAGGGAATCACCAACATGCCAGATAACATGAAGCAGACAGGATATTCAGTTCAACTGTGTGAACCACCTTGCACTCAAGGCTCAAACTAACCTTGATAACATGGTCAAAGTTTCATGGACATTGTCCCACCTTAAGAAAGAGTAATTACAATTGTGTTAACAGCTTAAAAAAAGATGGTTGTAGAAATTTTAGCCCTTCTGGGGAATTAACTGACAAGATGGCAGTTATCAGTATATATCAAGAAGCATTATCTAACACCTACTAACATATGTTCAGTACTGGAGTACTGGTTACATATGTTCTTCCTCATAATAAATAACTTAGCCTAGAAATAAACTACAACACAGGTCTCCACACCTCCAGTTGATTATTTTTCCATTGTCTCATACCCATGTTAGACAGCTTAATGAATTTAGCACTAAGATTTCTGACCAGCTGGCAAAACCCGTCTTGCATAGTTGCCCTAGTTCATTTACTGAACTGAACCCCTGATTCTAATTTGCAAAACACTACTTGGCACATAGACTGATAGACTGTACAAGATAGAAGGCAGTTTGTCAAGCCTTAAATGCACTCTTTGGGGGTTGTAAAAATTAAATGCAGAGATGGGAACTGGCTTGTATATAATAATATGATTTAGGGAAAAGGCCTTTATTCTCTGTTCCTAGTTATGGGATATGAATGAATGTAATCCCACTCACTCATCACACATCACTATATGATGGCTATTGTTGGTTGTCAACTTGGCTACACTGGAATTAACTAAACTCCAAGCAGCTGGGTACACCTCTGAGCAATATTTTTCTTAGTCAACTCATTTGAAGTGGGAAGACCCACTTTTACCCAAGTCCTTTGAAATTAAAAGATAATACCTTTAATATAGGCCACACTTCCTTATGGCAGCCTATACAAAAAGTGTGGAAGCTTGTTGCTTTTACTTGCTTGCTCTTGTTCTGCACTAGCAATTCCATTCCTCCACTGCCATTAAAGTCTACTTCTTAAGGATTCTGGCATATACTGAAGACCAGCATGAGACATCCAAACTTATGAACTAAACAACTGTTAGATTATTGAGCCTTGCATTGGTTGACAGCAATTGTTGAACTAGTTGGACCAGACCTATAAGCCATTCTAATAAATCATACACATATATCAATGTACATTTGTATTAATATGTTATTCCTATATTTATATATAAGTATATATTTATTCCATAAGTTCTGTCCATCTAGAGAATCTTGACTAATACACACTGCTGATATTAGGCCAGAAGTAAAATGAACACCAGCTTTGGGTCACCAGAAAGAGAAAGGGAGAGGGAGAGGAAGAGAGAGAGAGAGAGAGAGAGAGAGAGAGAGAGAGAGAGAGAGAGAGAATAAATATATTATACAGATATAAATAAATAGGCATAAAGAAACTGAGATAAGGAGATAGAGATAGAGGCTTTGAGAGGAGACACGAATAAAATAGAAAGACATATCAGTGATAAACACAGTGATAGAGAAAGAAAGAGAGAGAGATAATCTCTTGTTGCTTCTATTTCTCTGGAAAATCTAGACCAATCCAACGCCCACATTAATGAAGTGACCTGATATTGCAGTTCATGAGAAAGTCACTAGCTGTCCTCATTCTTTCACTCTATATCACATCTATTACCCTTCAGATCCTCATTTTATCTCCCCCAAGTTAACACAACTAATTTTCAAATATTTACTTTTATTTTATGTGTATAGGTGTTTTGCCTGTAGTATGTAGAGCACATGCATGTCTGGTGTCCATCAAAGATAGAAGAGGCTAGTAGACCCCTAGTAATTGGAGTGACAAATAGTTGTGATATATATGTGGGTTCTGGAACCCTATCCCTGATACTCTGAAAGATGAGCAAATGTTCTTAACTGCTGAGCCATCTCTCCAGGCCAATGAAACTAATCATTAATTGTCTCCTTGCTTCTTTGCCCATCCCATCCTAATCCATCTTCCATGTCATTATAGAATTCATTATCTAGAAAGCCATCTGCCTGACCTTTCCTCCTGCTAATATATATACAAATAATAATGATGATGATATAACAACGCCAAAACGGCCACATGAGGTTCGAATCATTGTTTTATGTGTGCTACATAACTCAATTAATTAATTTCTCCAAAAGCCTATAAATTTGATATTTCAATAATTTCCACCTTGAAGATAAGAAAATCAAGAAATACACTAGTTAAGTCATTTTCTCCACAAGTTTGTAAGACTAGTTAGTTCATCACCTGTTGCTTGGTCTGAGCATCTACACTACAGTGTATCTTACATCTGTTTGCTATTTGAACATAAACAGGTGCTCTTGAGCACAGGGAAACATCATGTTTCCTCCAGTTATTCAAAATGAACAACTCCAAAGACATCCCTCATAGCCTACTGTACCTGCCTGTCTCCTGAATTCTCATGACTTAGTACTGTAATCTCTCCTGTATTGTATCTATATATGTTCCAATTTTTTAAAACTCTGACATACATAATGCTGTAAATTTTTAACCTTGATAGTTTTGTATGGCACTTTATACCTGAAGTATCTTGTTCAAAGCTACTGGGTAATTCCTTGTTGGGATCCATGCTTTTCTCACCTCTTTGGTACTGCTCCTCTGGGAATCAGAAATGGTCCTCCGTTGGTGAGAGCTAACTTTTTCGCAGTGCAAACAAACTCAATTGGAGAGGTTTAATGGTTCTGTCTTGGGTCGACAGGTATACATAGAACCTCAATATATGCTAATTCAGTAACCCTAGAAAGTAATCAAATAAATGAATTCTTAGAGCTGGTTAATGCTAAAAAGTAATTATAGACTGGGAAGGCTCATTGGAAATGACCAAGGCAGCTAATATTAGATACAGAGATTGCCTAATGTTCTCAGATATATTACTAAATGGTTAAAACTATGATATACCATTTAAGTCTTTCAGATTAAAGGCAGACCAAGTTAGAAAGCACCCCACCCCCACCCCAAAGGGGTTATACTAAAAGTATAATTAATTGAAGCATCAGGAAAAAAAAAATAAGCACAGTCCTTCCCATTCCAGCATCCTAGGCTAGGAAGACATGGAGGTGATGACTATTCTTAGTCTGCTAATGAGAGGTTGGAATGAAGATCCCAGAAAGCCTTCCTGGCCCAGTGTTTAATGATACAAAAATGTCCTTCTTCTTAGCCCCCCCCCCCTCTCTCTCCCCAAGGTACCCAACCTCTGTGTCTCTGTGTGGGAGTATGTATGTGCATTTTTACTTGTGATGTAAAGAGACATGAAGGTAAGAACACTGATGTGAAATTAGAACCTTTAACGCAAACTCTGGCATATTGCTACCACTATGATATATACCATGGGTCCTCCAATCTAGATGGCCTGCTCAGAATTTTACATATGCAGGGCAAGGCTCCTCAGTTCTCTGCTCAGTTATGCTCAGTTCTATGAGCATATCACTTTTGAGTAGATTAGGGCCCATGGCCACAGAGGGACAGTGCCTGAAATCACATGACAAGCAAGTAAACAGATAGAAATTCCAACTTAAGACAGTGTACTCCGGCTCCTGCTCTTGCTGTGTGCCCATGTGGCTGGTCCATCTATAAAATGAAAGGGTTGGAATAGTTACCATTCCAGCTCTCTCATTTTGTGACTTTATACTCACTTGTGATTGGGGCAGGTCAGAATTACTTTGGAGTCTTGGTGCCTGCCAAATCATAATCAAATTGCTGCCTGGTTCAGTGCCCAGTACACAGCACTTTGCCCGAGGCTCAGCTTGCCTGGTGATGGTGAGGATACATTCTCTGTCTTTTCTGAAGCTGTTGTGGGTGGGGGGTATAAGGAGGGGTTGGCATCCTTTGTGCTCCCCACAATAAGACACCAGCCTGTCAAAACACACTGGCATGTTCCTTTCTGCTGCCATCAAGACTTCAGTTTCTAGGACGTCTCAATCACTATGATTTATTTTAATAGAGAAGCCTTCCAGCCACTCTTTGCCAATGCATCTGGACAGCTCCTATTTGGTTTCCTACAAGAATACTCCCCACCAGCCACAAGGATTGAGCCAACCAGCACACAGAAAGGACATTTGGCCTTGGCCTGACATCGAAAGACCAACAAATTTTGTTTTTAACTATTTCCCCCAAGAAATAACATATAAAAACAGTACAGATTTTTGTCTGTTTTAAAAGCAGAAATTTTAAAACAGAGCTGATTTCTAGATTACATGTCATATTTTCCTTCTCTTAATTAAGGGGAAAATGGGTCAAATAAGAACAGCACTTGGCCCTCAAACATGGCATCAGTCCAGGTTTCACTTCTTATCACCATCTTTAAAAAAAAAAAAAATGTTCCTTTTTTCTCGGTCTCAGCTTCCAAATATACATGCTTTAACTATACGCCTCCGAAGAGAAATATTTGCTTTCATGTCTCTTTTTGCTTTTCTTTTTAAATAAAATTGAATCTTTTGAGAACTTCATATGTGCGTTATTCACTGACTGCTCTTAAACGTCTCCTCGCTCCTCTCCAATTCCTTTAGAGTGTCCACTCTCCCACCAAAATTCATGATTTCGTCTGAGTCCATTTATCATTGCTCTTATTTGCTTGTGTCTAGGGCTGACAAAAAAATGAAACTATGAAATTGACAGGTAAATAAATGGTGCTTTGAACTATTATAACAACTAAGGTGAACCAGATCCAGTAGGACAAAGGCAGCATTTACCACTTGGTTGGGATCTCAGCTTTTAATCTATACCTGAAGTATTTGAAGCAACCAGGAATAAAGAAAGAAATGGACCATGGTGGGGTTTGGAGAGAAGGAGTTCTAGAGAGGAACAGAATAGGAGGCAGGCTTTCCCCTTTTCTTTCATTCTTTCTTTCTTTCTTTCTTTCTTTCTTTCTTTCTATCTATCTTTTTGTCTTTCAGCCCTATACTTCTTCACAAACTTGGTTTGAGTTTGGATATGTCTAGCTGAGAAGCAATAAGGACATTTACAAGATTTAAAACAGCCAGATATTAAAATAAGAATTTTTTTAAATGAAAGTGGAATAGATGGGGAAAACCCATGAAAAACGTAAGGAAGACTATTCTAAGCAAGCATTAAGAATAAAGAGAGCATGGACAAGGTAAAGGAAAAACAATCATTTGTGCGTATGGCACACATGATTTTTAGCTGGTCGTCATTTCATTCTCCTACCAAGGCAATGATAAGTGATTCCTCATTCCTATTTACAAATGACAAAACACACTGAAAGAGTTTGTAAAAGGCTCCCAGGTAGCTGTCCTCTGAGACATGTGGTCAAACGCTAATGTGAAGCTTCCCACTGTCAGGCCCAGCTTGTTTCTTTCTGTACTCATCATGACTTCTGGGGAATCTTCTCAGATGCAAAGTGCTGCACCACAGACAACTGGGGTTCTGTTAGACCTGGGAAAAGATAAAATGCACAAAATTAAGCATCTCACTTGAGATTTGGGTTTGTGGCAGATCCAAGGAAGAGACGAATGGGGTGCAGGTTCTTTGTGTGTGTCATGGACTCACAGCCTAGGAGGGTTGAAGGGTATCAGGCTAGCCTTAAACCATGCAGAAATCTTCTACAAGTTGATAGAGAAGATAGCTCCAACACCCAGCTAAATGACATCCAATCAGATTGCAGATCACCACTACCGATGATAGTGCTTTTTCCTGAAGAGGTGTGACAGTAGACACACTAGTAAAATTCTGTCCTCTAATTTGAATCTCTTTGTGACATGAGGACTTTCTGATTTATGCATGTCTTTTCTGGAGACCTTTATGAAGAAAAATAATATTTCTTGCAACAATCATTCTGCCATGGCAATTACTTGGTTGTTAAACTAATATTTATCAGCCAGTGGTGGAACAGACATGCAATACTATCAGTTGATGTCTTCCTTGTCAGAACGCTGGCCTGTCCACTCCTACCCCATTTCTTTTTGTAATATTGATTTGACTTCTGATTAATGAAGTAATACATATTAATTATAGTCACATTGGACTATAATATAGATGAGCAGATCATTATTAATTTCTAATTCTGGACCAGATACTGTTTGCTACATACACTTTAATATATATATATATATATATATATATATATATATATATATATATATATATATATATATATATATATATATATATAACTTCATTTAAATTGTACAAGGTCATTTTTATTTCTACTTCAGAAGGAAGGCTCAGGATCCAAACCCAAGTACCTACCATAGCCAAAGAAAAACAACACTGTAGGCATACTTTTGGGGCTATTTAACGCCTTCTTATATCTACCACTTTTCCAATGTGTATCCACCCTGATCCCTTATAACCCTCAATAATACATAGGAGAGAAAGAAGGTTAGAGGGGAAAGAGTGTGTATAGACCTCTTTAGACTACTTTCTCCTGATTCGGGGTATCAGATATCTAGGGGCAAGAATATCCAGTAATCCAGCAAAACAGAAATCCAGAAATATCAAGTGCAGAAGAAGGAACCAGCTGCAGCTGGGACCAGCAGCAGCAAGGTCTACCACCTCCCCCAGGCACTCTCAGGGCTCTCCCATTTATACTCTCTCCAGATTCCAAAGAATTAAACCATCTGCATCTGGAAAACCACCCACACCTCTTAGAAGATAAGACAATAATAGTTAAAGACTATGGACAATCTGAAGCAGACCCATATCCCACACCTGAGAATAAAGCAAAAACATAGTCATGTAGCATAACTGGATTTTTTTTAATTTTTTTTATTAATTTATTCTTGTTACATCTCAATGTTTATCCCATCCCTTGTATCCTCCCATTTCTCCCCCCCCCCCGTTTTCCCATTATTCCCCTCCCCTATGACTGTTCCTGAGGGGGATTACGTCCCCCTATATATTCTCATAGGGTATCAAGTAGAAGCAGAAAGAATCAAATGGTATATACTCACTTATATCTGCATACTAGCCCAAGGGGCATGTCCCACGAAAGCCTTCACTTACCAGGAAACTGGGACAGAGGGGAAGGCATCCTATTGGGACTCTAAATGAGAGACGCATGGGAGAACAGCAAAATAAAAGGATCCAGAGGGTCCTAGAAATCTACAAGTAGAACAATATGATAGGCAGATTTGGGCCCAGGGGTCCCGCGCAAACTAAGGCACCAGCCAAGGACAATACAGGAGGTAAACTTTAAACCCCTTCCCAGATCTAGCCAATGGTCAGAATATTCTCCACAGTTGAGTGGAGAGTGTGATACGACTTTCTCACGTACTCTGGTGCCTCACATTTGACCATGTCCCCTGGAGGGGGAGACCTGGTGGCACTCAGAGGAAGGACAGCAAGTAGCCAAGAAGAGACTTCATAACTGGATTTTTAAAGAAAACAAAATTCTCACTACCAATACAACCTTCTAATAACTTGGAGGTAATGTGTCTCAATATAATTTTTTCTAAATTTACCTTTTACTTAAATTTCCTCTGTATGTATAACGTACATGTGTGTGGTGTACATGCATGCGTGTATAAGAGAAGGTGTCCCTAAATGCAGAGGCTATAGAAGCATGTCTGGTGTTCTGGTCTATCACTCTCCAATGTCTCTAAATGAATATGGAAGTAAGCTGTGCCATCAAGCCCTCAAACCCTTCCAATCACTGCCCATCCCATTTCTACAGTGCTTGGGTTACATACTCAGACATCCATGTTGGGCATTGCAAATAGGTGTTGTGAGTTTGATTTTCTTTTGTAAATCAAGCACTCCTACCTGCTGAACCATCAGCCCAGTCCCAGAGCAACATCATTTTGGTATGAGACTGAGCTCATTATACATAATGATAACCGTAAATTAAAGGATATGCTATGAATTAGTTTAAATTGTTCATGTGAGTATATGATTAATTAGTTATCTACTTTCTTATCAATATAACTATCAGGAAAAGGGTTTCTGGAAATGAAATTTGTGTAACCTGCATGTTTTGTAGAAAAAATTCCTTTGAATTATGAGAGCTGACAGGGATAAGCAGAAAAGAAGAAAGGGTGGTGGTGAGTATAACCATAGCATTAAAATTTTTATGAAATTGTCAAGAGAAAGAAGTTAATAAAATTATTATTTTAAAAAGTTTCAAGATCATTAGTGCTGAGTACAACCCTCCCAATAAATATTCTATTTTAGGTAACATGTGTACAGCTGTGCCAAGACAGCCCTTTGCTATTTTTCTAATATTTCATTACAAATGCAGCAATCTGGACTAGGTCATACTGCCTTCTCATGCCCCAGTAGTAAAATATTTACAAACAGATACTAGACGATACTTAGTATCAATTCAATTGAATGAATGGGTTGAAATGAATTGAATGTAACTACTGAGGAATTCTTATGTTTGCTAAATCTGCTGGGAAGAGAATGAGTTCAGTAGAACACTGCAGTATAATCTACCCTACCATTTGACCCAAGAATTTTTGACTTCCTTACCTGCTCCTAGATTCCTATCTAGCATGCGTCATGGTGCAAAAGGGGAAAACCACACTCTGTAGACTACAAAGGGACTGGAAGGCAACCCACTTCTTCCATGTACCAGCTACTTGTAATACAGGCTCTGTACCAGTTGAGCACATGGCATCAGAGCAAATAAGTCAGGTGACATCTCTAGGCAGAGGCTTCATGATCATCGTCAGCTATACAAGAGATGACATTTAGTTCAAACCTCTCTATTCTGCCCATTTCAAAGAGAGCAAACTTGGCTTGCCTTTTAATTTAAAATTCTGCTTTAACAAGGAAAAGTGGTCCTTAAACAAGAAGGTAGGGGACTCAGTGAGTGGGTATCCAGTTTCCATTTCTCTAGCATTTCACAGTTCATATGCAACTGGCATCCCTGAGGGTCAGTACTGTCAATGAAACAGTATTATTTCTGTTTATAAAGTTTATGAAAAGTGTCTGAAATTTAGTTTCTTAACTGCAGGAGTCTACCAGCAGTTAGAAACAACGCAAATGTATGGACCCCTAGAGCCCAATTTGGTGTCTACTCCCCTTTACCATCCTGCTGATGCTACCACCTGCCTCCCACACTGGCTTTCTTATTTTCTTTTCTCTTTTCTTTTTTTTTTTTATTAATTTATTCTTGTTACATCTCAATGGTTATCCCATCCCTTGTATCCTCCCATTCCTCCCCTCCCCCCATTTTCCCATTATTCCCTTCCCCTATGACTGTTCCTGAGGGGGATTACCTCCCCCTGTATATGCTCATAGGGTATCAAGTCTCTTCTTGGTAACCTGCTGTCCTTCCTCTGAGTGCCACCAGGTCTCCCCCTCCAGGGGACATGGTCAAATGTGAGGCACCAGAGTACGTGAGAGAGTCATACCCCACTCTCCACTCAACTGTGGAGAATATTCTGACCATTGGCTAGATCTGGGTAGGGGTTTAAAGTTTACCTCCTGTATTGTCCTTGGCTGGTGCCTTAGTTTGAGCGGGACCCCTGGGCCCAAATCTGCCTATCATAATGTTCCACTTGTAGGTTTCTAGGACCCTCTGTATCCTTTTATTTTGCTATTCTCCCATGCATTTCTCATTTTCTTATGATCTCCCTGTTGCACAGACATCCTTAGATCCACCATATCTTTGTTCTCACGCCACTTCTCAAAATGGCTGGTGCCTCAGAGATCACACCCAAACAAAAGGAAAGAGCAGAGCAGTGTGAGCCTTTTTCACATAAGAACAAGAAGCAGCTCTTCACTAGGCCCCATCCTGAAAACACATCATTTGTCAAACAAGCTACAGCCCATCTGTCAAATGGAAGCACTTTTTATCACCAGGAATCTGGGCTATTTGCAATCCAGTGACCTCAAGGTAAAAAGATTCAGCCAAGTAGCTTGTTAATAAGCCAGAAAGGCTCTGAAGCCAGCGACTCTCCCCCAACTGGCTGCCCAAATGACAACCATTTAGGAAGATGTGGTGATGAGGGCCATCTGTGGCAGTGACTCCAATCCACGCCATCTTGATTTCCCAGGGGAGCTTCATGGTTTCCAGGCGAGAAGTAGAGGCTTCCTTGCCCAGCCTTATGATAAATCAGTCATGGCTAAGAACTGGGCTCCCATCAGAATGATGTTTTAAAACAGTCAATACTTCTCTAATCATTCAGAGATCAGGAATGGATAGCCAATGATATTTTGAGGCTATAAAAAGGAACTAGTCTGGGGTATGTCTGAAACAGTGATGTAACAAGAGATTGAAAGGTGGGGCATCGAGCAGGGTAGCCGATGAGTAGATATTATGATAGAAATATTTGGAAAAAAATGAATCAACATGTGAGAGAATACCAATGATTGTATTAAATTCAAGAGTAACAAAATATACTCATATCAGGAAATTCACTCATTAAACATTTACTGAATATTTATCAACTGCCAGGCACAATTCTGAGTAACCTAAATATAAATGTATCAATTAAAAAATTGGTAAGAATTTCTGTGCTCTTTTCTCTATAGGCCTTTTGTCCTCCTGCCCCCACTCTCCCCAGGTCTGATGTCTACCCTCATGTCGTCTCTGTGTGTTTCCTCTCCTGCTTTGTTCCCTCTCTTCAGCCACTACATCAGTCTCTTCTATTTCCTTTTCTGAGTGAGATTTATGAATCCTCCCTTGGATCCTCCTTGTACTTTTCTTCTTTGGGTCTGTGCTTTATAGTACGTTTATTCTATATTGTATGGCTAAAATGCACTTATAAGTGAATACATACCATGTGTGTCTTTTTGTGTCTGGGTTACCTCACTCAGGATGATCTTTTCTAGTTCCATTCATTTGCCCGCAAAGTTTATGGTTTTTTGTTTTCTTTTGTTTTTAATATCTGAGTAGTATTCCATTGTGTAAATGTGCCACAGTTTCTCTATCCATTCTTCAATTGAGAGACATCTAGGTTGTTTCCAAATTCCCGGCTATTATGAACAAATATGCTATGAACATAGTTGAGCAAATGTCATTGTTGATGTGTGGAACGTCTGTTGGGTATATGCCTACGAGTGGTATAGCTGAGTCTTGAAGTAGAGGTGCTCCAAACTTTCAGGGAAAGCACCAGATTGATCTTCAAAGTGGTTTTACAAGTTTGCAGTTCTGAAAGCAATGTAGGAGTGCTTTCTTTTCTCCACATCTTTTACAGCATGTGCTATCACTTGAATTTTTTATCTTAGCTGTTATGACAAGTATAAGATGGAAACTCAGAGTCATTTTGATTTGCATTTCCCTGATGACTAAAGACATTGAGCAAATCTTTAAGTGCTTCTCAGCCATTCTAGATTTCTCTGTAGAGAATTCTCTGTTTAGCTCTGTGACCCATTTTAATTGGGTTATTTTGTTTGTTGGTATTTAATGTTTTGAGTTATTTATTTATTTTAGATGTCCTTTGTTGGATTTAGGGTTGCCTAGTGCATCTCTGTGACAAGCTGGAGACCTAAGTCAGAGTAGGCTCCCAGAGAGTTATAAGAGGGAGCCTACCAGAGACTCCTCGTAGCAGGGCACGTAGTGACTGAAGAGGATACCCTCTAATTAAACAAGTCTCCAAGTAGAGAGAAGGGAACACCACCCTACCCACAAAATCTTCAACTCAGAATTCACCCAGCCTACATGATGTACAGGGATAAAGATAGAGCAGATACAGCAGAGATTTAGGGAAGGTCCAACCAATGCCTGGCCCAACCCAAGTCTCACCCCATGGTAGAGAACCAACCCTTGACACTATTGACAATACTCTGTTAAGCTTGCAGACTGAAATCAAGCATAATTTTCCTCTAAAAGGCTCCACCCATCAGTGCCTTGAAATAGATACTGAGACTCACAGACAAAAAAAAAAAAAGTGGGGGGAAAGGAGTGACCGGAGCTTCATAAGAAGACCAACATAGGCAACTAACCAGGGCACAGAGGTGCCCACCGAAACTGAAGCACCAACCAAGGACCTATCTGGACCTATGCTCCCTACAAATATGTAGCTGATGGACAGCTCAGGCTTCATGTGGATCCCCTAGGAAACATAGCAGGGGCTTTTTATGACATGGAGTCTCTTGGCAGCTTTTCAATTACTTCCCCCTGGCAGTACTGCCTCTCCAGGCCACAGGGGAAGAGGACAAGCTCAGTCCTGATATGACTTGATGAGCTCAGTGGATGGAAAGGGGGACTCTGATTTTCCAAAGAATATGAGAGGGGCATGGGGGAAAGAGGGAGAGGGTGGGATTGGGAGGTGAGAAGGTATGGGGCTATACCCAGGACGTAAAGTGAATAAATAAATAAATAAATAAATAAATAAATAAATAAATAAATAAATAAATCTCTGTGCTGATATTGTTTATATTTTGGTGTCAGAAGACAAAAGACAACAAAATACATATGTACATACATACATACATACATACTTACGTACACACACACACACACACACACACTCATACACACATACATACATACAAAGATCAGTTGTTACAATGTCGCAGACACAAGAGGTAAATTGCAAGGATGGTCTAGACTAAACACGGAATGCAAATACAGCTGTGAAAGGCAGGAATTGAAAGGTACAATCATATGGATCTGGGATGAGAGCTGAAGATACCACGTGGGGCAGATATTAGGGGGTCAGACAAAAAAGTGAGGTGCTTCCTTGGAGCATTGCCTCTTTGTAATTCAATTGAGATTCAGGCATTGTCTGTCTCGCAAGTGTACATCACTCATCAAAGCTTGTGATGATTAGGAAAGATTCTCTAGTTTTAGTGAACTGAAAATCCAGATAAAAGATGTTCATTACATATGACATTATATATGTGCGTGTGTGTATGTCTATATATGTATACATGTATATAGGTCTCTCTCTCTCTCTCTCTCTCTCTCTCTCTCTCTCTGTGTGTGTGTGTGTGTGTGTGTGTGTGTGTGCTCGGTGTATCTGACAATGTCCCACTCCAACCAAAGCTTCATTCTTAAAGGCTCTGATTTCACACCATGGGCATTTTCAATGAAATTCTCACCTGGTTGTTAGATAGAGGGGAAATTTGACTTATAGATAAGTAATTGTAAGTGGTAAGAGCATTGATAGGCATGTGCACAAGGCAGAGGGTCATCAGTGACACTTCCTAAAGGGGACTCCTTAGCTAATTCTTTTTTATTATTATTAATTTATTCATATTACATCTCGATTGTTAGCCCTTCCCCTGTTTCCTCCCATTCTTCCCTCCCTCCCATTTCTCCCCTTCTCCCCTCCCCTATGTCCGTGACCGAGGGAGACCTCCTCCCCCTATATATGCTCTCAGAATATCAAGTCTCTTCTTGGTAACTAGCTATCCTTCCTCTGAGTGCCACCAGGTCTCCCCATCCGGGGGACATGGTCAGAAAAGGGGCACCAGAGTTCGTGTGAGAGGCAGATCTCACTCTCCACTCAATGGTGGAGAGTATCATGTTCGTCGGCTAGGTCTTGGTAGGGGTTCGAAGCTTACTGCCTATATTCTCCTTGGCTGGTGCCTTAGTTTGAGGAGGACCCCAGGACCCAGATCTGCCTGTTATAAAGTTCTTCTTGTAGGTTTCCAGGACCCTGTGGGTCCTACTATTTCCTCTTTCTTTCATGCTACTCTTGCCTAAAGTCTCAATCGGATATCCTCTCCTCTGACCCACTTTCTTGGTAAGTAAAGATTTTCATGGTACGCATCCCTTGGACTAGTGTTTTGATATAAGTGAGTATATACCGTTTGTCTCTTTTTGCTTCTGGGTGAACTCACTCATTATGATAATTTCTAGATCAATCCATTTGTCCACAAATTTTGGGAATTCCTCGTTTTTAATAGCTGAGTAGTATTCCATCGTACAAAATACTTTGAAGATATTGAAAGATCAATTCTCAAATTCATATGGAGAAATAAAAAACCCAGAATAGCAAAAACAATCCTATACAACAAAAGATCCTCTGGAGGAATCTCCATACCTGATCTCAAGCTGTACTACAGAGCAACAGTAATTAAAACAGCATGGTACTGGCAAAGCAATAGACTGGTGGATCAATGGAATCGAATCGAAGACCCAGAGATGAATCCACACACATTTGCTCACTTGATTTTTGACAAAGAAGCCAAATCTATTCAATGGAAAAAGGATAGCATCTTCAACAAATGGTGCTGGTCTAACTGGATGTTTACATGTAGAAAAATGCAATTAGACCCTTATTTGTCACCATGCACAAAACTCAAGTCCAAGTGGATTAAAGACCCCAACTTAAAACCACAGACATTAATTCAGTTAGAGGAAAAAGTGGGGAAGAGTCTGGGACACATAGGCACAGGAAACAACTTCCTGAACAGTACACCAACAGTCCTTAGCTAATTCTTTACCACCAGGTAGAAATTGCCCCAGCAGGTACAGAGGAGGGAACTGACAGCCACCAGAGAGGTGGAGTGGCAACCATTCACAGAGGTCAGGGAGAGGATGGGCCACACAGGGAACACACAATAGTTTCTACTGTTGGATACCAGAGAAATAACAAAGAGGAAGGAGGACTAGGTAGTCCTTGTTGAATGAAAGAGCTAGTTTTTAGATCTATTGATTCTCAATCCTGCAAGCTCACTCTTTCTTCCTGAGAAATACCATAGGCAGAGTTTCTGAATCTGACTTGGCTGCTCTCAGGCTGCTGTTCTGTGCCCTCCTTCCTTTGTTCCAGCCTCCTGTCCTCCCAGCTAACAGCACTCTTCACACACCATTGTGCTCTTCCTAGAACAGAGTAGCCAATCCATAAATGTGTGTTATTAAATTCATTCCCCAGCAGTTAGTTGTCTGAGGAGGGTGTCCCAGAGATGTCAGTAGAGATGTGCCTTAGAGGTTTAACTTTAGCACCCTCAGGAAGAGCACAGAAAAAGAGCCTATGTCTGCTTTGGACATTATGATAGCTTCAGTACGGTTGCTAGGCAATTGTCAAGAAACAGGAGGAAATCAAGAGCGTACAAAAGGTTAAAACCAGGTTTTGAAGTTTCTTGAATGTTGCACAGGAGAGCCTAGACTCCACTCTGAAGATAAAAGAGTCATTTGTTATTTTGGCAAAAGTCTTTTGAACAATTTCTATGTATGACCTTGTATTGGTGGGGGGATGAAGCTGCAGTACTGTATTCTGTCTTCTTAGAACATGAAGTCAAGAAGGAAAGAGAGTCAGCAGACCAGTGGGGTGGACTAAGAACTACTGGCTGACAGATGTTCCATAGCCAGCCGCCTTGATGACAAGTGGAAATGGCCTCTTTGGACCACTATCCTTCCTGTAGATTTTCCCATTCTGTGCTCAGTTCATGGATAAAAATGCCCACAGAACTGAACAAGTTACATTATAAGAGCATGAGAGAATGAGGGATGTACACATTATGGATATGGACAAAACATATTTCCAGATGGACATTCAACAGAGAATACACTAGCTGCTGTCAACAAGAGGTCTTCACCACTCACTATGAAGGAAGAGCTGGCATGCCTGGGTCTACCTCTCCTCTACAATATTCATTGTGAGGATGCAGACTGTCCAGCCAATGGCTAGAAATATTCTACTTTGGAATCAGCTGTTTTTCTGCCTTACACTTCAAACAGTGACTTCACATCTTAATAGAAAAGTCCACCAAACAAATGTGAGCAACATGGCAGAAAGCAAACCCACACACACACACACACACAAAGATCATTTTCCTTCTCATTGCCTTCTGAAAGCTCATTATATCTGAACCCACTAAACAGGACTTCACAGGCTGTATTTGTCTAGTTTGTAATTAAAGCAGTAGTTTTCCCTAGTCTAAGTCAAAGACAGGGATTGGGGCGGGGTGGGGGGGGGGAGAGGACAAATTGTTCTTGAAATGGCATTGTTTTTAAATTAGCTTTGAAATTTGCATTGCAACCTAGTCCCCATTAATAGAGTGTATATTTTAAATTTGTGTTATTTCAACTTAATTAGGTCTCAGTACTTAAAAAAAAAAAAATAATCAGGGAAGCAAAGAAAGAAAAACTATACAACGTCTATGTTCAGTAACTGCCTAATGATCCCACTGCAACCTTTACACTGAAATAACTGCAGGACGCTGAAGTCCCTAGCACTGAGGGTTCAGCACTGGGAAGGGAACCTGCAAGAGTGTCTCCTGTCTGTCTTATATGGAGAGTTTGTGAACTGTGTCTTTCCTTTATCTTTCACTTTTGTTTATGACATATGAATGGCACTTGTTAGAGAGAGTCAATGCAATGTCTCTATGCATACAGATCGTACATATTGCTTAAAATTGTTCTTCCTTTACCCACTCACCCAGCCTTTCTCAAACACTACACTACAATTGAATGGACTTTTCTCTGCTTCCACATCAGAAAGTGATGGCGTCTTCCCTTTATAAAAACAAAAAGAGATATAAGTGTGCCAAGTGAGCTGTGGGACCAGGGAACCAGGCCAGAGCAAGAGTAAGGCTGAGACATGTCCAAACACCAGAAATCTCATCTTGAGACAATCAGGAGTAAAGACTGCTCCCTTCCTGTACTGGGCCTACATGTCTCAGTACATGTAGCCCTGAAACCCCCATCTCTACCACTGTTGAGGAGGTCACCTAGTCTGGTGGCCAGGTTTCAGGTTAAAACTTCTTGTTTCTTTATAAGGACATGTCTAGCTATCACCTGAAATTCCTCCTCATGCAAATGAAGCACACCCAGCACCACAGCCCTAGCCAATGATGTACACTCACCCTGAAAACTCCTATTCACGTCCTCAAAGTTTATATAACCCTTATTCTCACCAATAAAGGAGAGATATTTCACTGAAAACTCTCTCAGAGAAGGCTTTCTTCCATCCAACCCCACACTCACTGCTGAATAAAGATCCTGCTAACTCACCCACCTGGACTAGCAAGATGACATTTCTATGTTTAGTTTGTTTTACCTATTGGTATAACTTTTACTCCTGCCAAGTATGTTGTGGATAACAGGATTTCACTCTTCTTAGTGGCTGCATAATATTCCATTGTATACAAACATATATGTCACAAGTTTATCCCATTAAATACTAATGGAGACATAGGCTGATTTCCTATCTTAGCCATTGTGTGCTGCCTATGTTGTTACATGATGGGGGATGTACAATGCATATGACACATCTGTCATATAACTTTTCCTGCAGAGATATAAGCAGTTGTCTATTCTCCCCAAATAGGAGACCAATAACAGAGCAAAGAAATAATTCTACTCATCTAGGTTGTAAAGCCACTGAGTTTATGAAGAATACTTACACGAATATGGATAAGACTCAAACAGTTCTATGACTAAAAAAAGCTCACCTCATCATGGCTAGTTCACAAGCACTGTACCTCTGGGGATCTCTACGTAACATTGAAGTAGTTCCACAAAAGATTCCACCATTGATTTGCTAAGATAGACTTAGATGTAACTATTTTTTTTATGTTCTAGTCTAGGTGAAGAAACATATGTTCATGTCCCTTCAAGAAGAGTCACACAATGGAAGAACTGAAAATGACATAGTATCCAAACCAATACTTAAACAAGATGTATGAAAGAGGAGTAGATGTTAAAAATAGAATAAGGGAAGGGGAACTTGTTGAGATTATCAGGAATCAGGGACCTTACTACTGTGCCACCCTTAACATATAGCTTTCTACTTCAGAGCCCAAGGTGGATACTCAAAAACCAGATGTCATGTCAGCCAACAAGAAAGATAGGATGGACAGAATATTACTTGAAAACCTCCCCACAGCCACACACTGCTGACCAGCATTTACCAGGACATGATCCTTTGCTATGCCAGGCTTCATGGGTGAGTGGTATAGTTTTACTCAGAACACATGTACATCCAACTAAATATTCCTATCAGAGGTGATTGAGAACTTAATACAAGAGATACTGAGGACAAGGAACTGGCTACAACTTCTCATCCAAGAAGATCATCCATCTTAGGGTCCTTGGAGCAAAGAGCTTCAGCATCTCCTTGGTACACAAAACTTCAGTACATGAAGAATAAGCTAACTGCGTTTCTATGGAGATATGCTGCCCATCCCCTTTGTTCCCATTCTGTTCCTCTATGTAAAATGATGACATTGCATGAGAACTTTTCTCACATAAGAAAGAAGGCTGTTTCAGATGAGTCAGTTCAAGCTTTTCTTGTCCATGGAGAAAAGAGTTTAATCATTTCATATTATTTCCTAATACATTTTAATTCGATTAAAAGAAATGTCTTACTCATACCTAGTGTTGCAAATGGTATTGTGGGCAGGTAAGGAACATGAAGAAGGAACTACTGTCGATGATGAGACTCCAACACATGTGTCAGGAGAGCCAATTATAGCTGAAGTGCAGACTCTGATCCACCCAGCACTAGCTCCCCATTGACCCTCAGAGGGAAACCACCACAGAGAAAATCACCTCTGTATTCTCACAAACTCTTCTTCAAAGACAAATTCTTGCCTAGGAGAGAGGACAACCAAATGTGAAGGAAATCTCATCTGTTTTATGAATATAAAGCACGAGAAAAGTTGGGATCCAGCACTGCTTTGTTCACACATGTGCGCAGAGGTGCTGTGAGACTAGAGCATGAAGGGCAGACGTGCTTCAGGATGTACTCACCGAACCTAGGGATGCTTGGCATCTCTGTCCATCCGGCTAAATCACCCTTGTCTGACTTTAAAATGTCTTACTAACATTAAAAGGAAAGTAACAAAAAAAAAAAATGAAAATGTCTTGTTTCAGGAGGCCCTCATTCAATTCCTTTCATGAGGTACGACCACCATTATTGATCATGGGGTGTGCTGGTCATGCTCACAGCCTGATGTTGTTCATCAGAAAGCCCATGGAGAAATCCTAAGTCAGTAATCAGAAAGGACTTTGGCTGTTTAAACTTATTATGTAAGTTAATATAATAACACAGAAAATATAGCAAGGTTATGTGACAAAGAATATAATTCCAGTCCTAAAAAGAGACATTCAAACCTTGACTATTTCCAACTAAGGTTTGTGTCAAATGGACTGAGAACAAAGATTCTGGGGGATACAAGAAATTTAGTTAGGTCTATGAAAGAAGAGCTTTTTCACAAATGCCACATTCCTGGACAGGTGGGTCCTTGCTGAATCTCTCACGGAGATGGGAAACTTAACTCCATCAAAGGTGCTGGGCATGCAAAAGAGCACCAGTGAAAAGCTAAAATTTAAAAAAAAAAAAAAAAGCGAGCTACGAAGCCCGTATATCTATATGAAAATTACTCAACTATAATTTTAAAACCCTCGTGATTCTCTAGAAACAATTAGAAAACTCCTCCAGTAGCTCCCATGGGACATTTAAACGTTTGTGGTTTTTTTGTTTTGTTTTTTTTTTGTTTGTTTGTTTTCTTTTTCAAGATTAAGACTATTAGGGTAAGTAACAAGAAGGGTTCGGTGAGGGGGACTCCTGGATCTCTGTGGAAATGGAAAATAGAACAGATTTAGTGGGTAGGTTGGGAATAGGTGGGGATGAACACAGGATGGGTCAGGTTGAAGAGGGAGGAATGGAAGGAGAGCCAACTGGGATAGGCGGGCAATTAGGAGGCAATTGGAAACTTAGTGCAATGGAAACTTCCTGGAACCTAGGAAGGTGACCTTAGCAATGGAATACACAGAGCCTGAACAAGTCATCTACTGTAACTAGGCCAGGCCCCCAGTGGTGAGACAGAGACACAAACCCAAGCCAGTCACAGAACCTATGACCCTGTCCTGCCTGCAAGATATACTGGGGCAATGTTAGTGCTGAGCTCACAGGAGTGGGCAACCAATGACTGGTCTAACCTGAGGCCTAAGCCATGACAGGAAGCTCATACCAGACCACTGCCTGTATGGCCAGAAACCAGAAACTAGAAGGCTCAGAGACCTAGGGTAGAACCAAACAGCACTGACAAAAAAGTCAATGAAATGATTCCTAATGATATTCTGCTATACACACAGACTGATGCAAGCCCAGTCATCATCAGAGATAATGGGAAGATTCTCTAGCAGCTGATGGGAACAAATGCAGAAATCCACACTCAATTAGGTGAAGCTAAGACAATCTGTGGAAGAGGGTGAGGGGAAGAATTGTAGGAGCCAGGAGGGTTGAGGACACCATGAGAACATGGCCCAGAATCAATTAAGCAAGACTTGTAAGGGCTCACAGTTGTTTCTCTTGAGGTCTTTCTGAGATTACTAACAATGGAGATGGTGGTGTCTCTGACTCTTTTGCCTGCTGGTGGGACCACTTTTCTTCCTACTATGTTCCTTCATTCAAAGTTGATATAAAGGTTTGTGCCTAGTCTTTTTTGTTGTTGTTTTTGGGTTTTTTGTTTTTGTTTGTTTCTTTTTGTTTGTTTGTTTATTTTTGGGTTTTTTTTTTTTTTGAGACAGGGTTTCTCTGTATAGCCTTAGCTGTCCTAGACTCACTTTGTAGACCAGGCTGGCCTTGAACTCACAGCGATCTGCCTGCCTCTGCCTCCTGAGGCATGCCTCGCTGTGCCTAGTCTTATTGTATGTTGTTTTGCCTGCACTTTTCTTGAGGATACGGAGGAGGAGAAGATCTGGGAAAGAAGGAGACGGGTGAGGGAGGACTGAGAGGAGTGGAGTGATGGGAAGCTGTGTTCAGGATATGTCGTATAAAAGAAAGTTAAATAAATAAGAAAGAAAGCAGCTATTAAGAATACATAAAGAAAAAAAAAGAATACATAAAGAAACAAACTACCATAAAGGAGTCATAAAGAACAAAGAATAGAAGAATGAACGTCAACAACAAACTCAAATCAAACTTTGAAACCTAAAAATGTTAAATAGATATACTTAAGGGATAAGGGAGATTAAAGAGGGAACAAAGAGATAATAATATGATCTAGGAATCAATGATAAATTGAAAAATGTCCAAAATAAAATTTTCACTAAGAAACAAAAGCTATTTAATTTTAAACAGGATAAATTTAATCTAAACTAATTGTGGTCACTATATAATATTTTTGTGAATAAATCAAAATTTGAAAAATTAAATATAAAAAAGGAAATATGATATTTTTTTTTATTAATTTATTCTTGTTACATCTCAATGTTTATCCCATCCCTTGTATCCTCCCATTCCTCCCCCCCCCCATTTTCCCATTATTCCCCTCCCCTATGACTGTTCCTGAGGGGGATTACGTCCCCCTATATATTCTCATAGGGTATCAAGTCTCTTCTTGGCTACTTGCTGTCCTTCCTCTGAGTGCCACCAGGTCTCCCCCTCCAGGGGACATGGTCAAATGTGAGGCACCAGAGTACGTGAGAAAGTCGTATCACACTCTCCACTCAACTGTGGAGAATATTCTGACCATTGGCTAGATCTGGGAAGGGGTTTAAAGTTTACCTCCTGTATTGTCCTTGGCTGGTGCCTTAGTTTGAGCGGGACCCCTGGGCCCAAATCTGCCTATCATATTGTTCTACTTGTAGATTTCTAGGACCCTCTGGATCCTTTTATTTTGCTGTTCTCCCATGCGTCTCTCATTTAGAGTCCCAATAGGATGCCTTCTTAAAAATTAAATATGGTTAAAAGACATTACAATATGGAAGACCTTCATACTAGAAGAGCTTAGGATACTACCATGTGTTGTTTTTAACAAAATCTCAGACATTGAAAACCTGCTAGCTCAGAGAGTGAAGAATAAACCCAGATGGCCTTTCTCCTCAGCCAACACCCCAAAAGGAAAAAGAAAAAGAAACAATCCCACCCCATGCCATCTCAAAAGTTTCTCAAGCTTAATGTCTCTCCCTTGTACTTCCTGTACATATCCCTATGCATCTTCCTCCTTCCACTTACTCTCTTTGTTGTTTTTCTACGATCACTCCCTGTCAACTAGTTGTTTGCTCCACCTCTTGTCTCTTGACCTGTCATTGCTTTTATTTAATCTTGTCTTGAATTAAAAGTATGTGCTGGGGCTGAGCTACACCACAACTAGAAAAATGTTTTTCTAGTAAACAACAGTCTCAGGGTTTACAGTGTGATCAAATATATTGCAACAAGCATGACTAGTAGAGAGAAGAGAGTGGTAGTAATAGTAGTAGCAGTAAGAGGAGGAGGAAGAAGAGGAGGGAGGAAGAGTGGGGAGGAGGGAGGAAGAGTGGGGAGGAGGGAGGAAGAGTGGGGAGGAGGGAGGAAGAGTGGGGAGGAAGGAGGAAGAGGAAAAGAGGGAGGAGGAGGAGAGGGGGATAGGGTAGAGGAGGGAGAGAGAGAGAGAAAGAGAGAGAGAGAGAGAGAGAGAGAGAGAGAGAGAGAGAGAGAGAGAGAGAGAAAGAGAGAGAAGAGAGAGAATTTTTTTTTAAGTGCAACATACATGTATGAGAATTTCAGGAAAGGGAAGGGAGTGAGCTGAGGAGCTTATATTTGAAGAACCTGAGTGCAAAGTATTATTGCATTAAAATAAGATAGGCATCTCCGACATCATGGGTGAAAATTATTACCAAGGCTGGTACAAAGAAAGTCTAATTTTACCATGAATATAATTCTTGTCTAGAATCAACAAAAAAATGAGGAAAACTGCTCAGATTAATTCCAGGAAGAACAAATGGATTGTCAGTGAGCTTTACACCATCAGCCATAAATGCCAGAAAACAATGAGATATTATCTTTGAAGAATTGAGGGAAGTAACTGTCAACTTAGAATTCTGGAGCCAAATAAATTAACATTCAAAAGTAAGCAAAATTAAGATATTTTGGATCAGTTCTCATAGGCTCTCACTCAAATTCCAAAATAAAAAATGTCTTGCAGAATAAAAGATGTAAAAGTCAAAACAAACAAACAAATAAAATTGCTGTCTTTGAGTCAGAATGACTCTGTTGCACATGGCATGTAAGTTCTATCTGTAATCCTATGAAACAAAATTTTTCAGCTATGTCATGAGTCATGGGATCTTCCACTATGAAGATCTTTCATGGTGAATTGTCTTTAAAATACTTAAATTAAATTTATTGTACTTAAATGTAACTATTTTATTATCAGTGATATTTTATTTTATTCATTTTCAATTTTTTTATATTCAGGAAGAAATTTGAATCTTGGATTAGATTTGTTGACCAAGAAGTGTTAATATTTTTTCTTTCTTTTTTTTTTCAAAAATACAGTCTCAGAATCTGTTTTCCATATCAGACAATGACATTTTTAGCATTAATTGTAATAATAAAAATTGGGAAGGTATCCAGTTCAACTAAATTAAACACAATGCAGACTTTACATAGACGATTGTATTATGAGGAAAGAAAAGAGTCAGTGGTCAACACTAGACTGCAAACAGGTCTACTGTGGCTAAAAGCAGCCATGACATTATCACGATAAATGGTGTTTCACTTTAAAAGTAGAAAAAGAGAATAAAATTGGAGAAAATTAAATTTTCCTAGCAGAAGGTAGAAGGAGGATGACAATTAAGCAGTTAAGAAACGTTTAACAGGGGCTATAGGCATTGGACCAACTGTTAGGAAAGTTTGCTGGTTTTGGAGAGGACCTCTGTTTCATTTCCAACATTCCCATCAGGTGGCTCACAACTGCTTGTAACTCTGATTCCAAGAGATCTTCTGGCTACCACAGACACTACACTGCACACTCATGGTGCTTATACACACACACACACACACACACACACACACACACACACACACACTGAAGAATAAATGAGTGAGTGAATGAATGAATGAATAAACAAATAAATATTTTTAAATGTTCAAAAAATGTTAAATAGAAACAGCAAAATAAATGTAGAAAAAGCTCTTAAAATCTGCCTAATCATGAAAAATGTATGCAGAATTATTTTAATTATGTTGTTTATAATTTTTCATCCTTAAAGTAAAAAAATTAGAAAGTAATAATCCATGCATATATCAAGTGACAGAAAAGATCAGTTTAGGATTATGGGATCAAACCTTAGCAGAGGGAAGCAATAGTAAAGAAGCACACAAATGTATAATATCCAGTATAAATGCATTTTTAGTGTGTTGGGTAACATCCTTACATAATTTGTATCTACCTAGAAACTCATAGTGAACTTATTTTGAAACTGGAGACCCCACAATGCAGCTAAGATGTCTAGGACCACGATGACTCTTTGTAACCTCCTGAAGCTGAAGATATAGGGGGATATTTTTCCTCAGAACTTTGCTAGGGAAATAAGCTTTGACAGCAATTTGATGTAGGACTTAGTACCTGGAGAGCCATGAGAAAATAAATGTATTTGTTTAACAGAACTCAGTTATGACTGGATAAACAAATGAAATGTCTTTTTGAAAAGCAGAGCTTCAGAGAAGTACAGTGAGAGATAGTGGAGTAGAGAGTCCTTACGGTAGATAGAAACCCAATGATGACTCTTGACATAGGCAGGAAGCATTCCACAATAGCTGGAACCCAGGAGAGGGAAGGGAAGTATGGCCAAGTGAAAGACCTGTGGATAAACATTCCTAGAGTGTTCTATAAGCAACATTTAAGAAACCACAGGTGACTAGACACAGCAGGAAAGGAATCACGACCAGTGAGAAACAACGTCTAAGAGTTACCCTTGAGACTATTCAGAATTTGTAATCCATAGTAAAAAAATTTTGTATGTTGTATGTGTCGTTGGGAGGTTTGGACAGGTTTGAAAATGTACAGTGCATTGAGTACATTTAATGAAATGCATGTGACGGTTTTAAGTAAAAGAATAAACATACAGCAAGAAGATATTAATCAAATGATAGCACAGACGCATTAATATCTATCAAAATATACAAAATAAATGAAAACTGGGGAAATTATGATAAAGGGACAATTCATCAAGTTCAGAAAACAATTGCAAATCTCTATGAATCAAACCATTTAGCCACAAAATAAATTGGAAAGAGAAAAAGGAACAAGAAAAAATGGTAAATGCAGAGAGTCGAAGATTTTAGAGTTTTTCTCTCAAAACACAATAGATCAAAAATATAAAAATTAAATATTGATTCTAATAAGCCAGTTAACTACTTAAATCTTGAGTGAGTGCACTATGTAAGTTAAATTGATCAGTAAGTCCTATATCCAGTCACCAGCTTTCTGCATTCCCATATATTTTATTAGTATACATTAACTGTAGCAAACAGTGTGTTTTACCATCGTGTTGTCTTCCATGGTGACAGGCTACTTTGATAACCTTTGACCGGCCTATTGCCCTTTATAACTTCCTGATGTCAATCCTCTTCCGTAACAATCCTGCTTCTACTTTCATGTATTTTGTTTTCTTTATGGAATCTATATATGAGAAAAACACTAGTATTTGTCTTTCTATATCTGGTTTATTTTGCTTAACATGATGAACTCAAGTCCCATCTATTTTTTTCCAAATTATATGATTTTATTTTCCTTTATAGCTTAATAATACCACATTTTATTATTCACCCATCTGTGCTGGGGTGCATATACAGATCACATAGTTGCCATAAATAGCAGCACAATACCAACCGTATGTATATGTTTCTATGGTATGCTCATTTTCATGTCTTTGGGTACATACCCGTGGCAGCATAATTAGATCATAAGTCATTTTTTGTTTCAGATTTCTAACTCACAACCATATTCATTTTTCATAGAAGTGTGATTAATTTACATTCCCACCAAGAAAGTATTAGGATTCCTCTCCCTGTTGCTCAATACATCCTCACCATCATTTGTTGTGCTTGGTTTTCTTGATCATACTTCTCACTGGGATTTGATGGAATCTCAAAGTAATTTTGATTTGCATTTCCCTTATGACTACTGATGTTGGACATTTTTGTGTATTCATTAGCCATTGCTATTTCTGTCTGCCATATAGTAAAAAGTAGCAATGTAATAACATGGAATAAAATTGTAGAAAGAAAGAAAGAAAGAAAGAAAGAAAGAAAGAAAGAAAGAAAGAAAGAAAGAAAGAAAGAAAGAAAGCAGGGGATATTCCTTGTCTAGTTTTATTCTCTGAGTAATAATCAAAATGTACTGAAGATTTAAGGAGTCCCGGATATCAGTGTATCTTGTGTGTGTCAGTTCATTATGACCGCAACAGAGTATCCGTTTCAAAACGGCTAAGCCTAAGGAATAAGAAGTGCAAACAACTAACCAAGGGTGAATACCATAGTTATATTGTTTTCTTATTGGCTTATTAAATAGTAGATTTTTATCAATTTAATTGTTGTGTGTTAAATTCTAACCACAAGATACTTGTAACCAAAACCCTTAGAACTGAAGTACTTGAGTCTGATTTTGAATCTACACATCTCATGAGCAATTAACTCTTGTACTTATTTTCCTACTCTGAAATGGAAGTTTATTATGGAAACTTAAATGAATAAATCATGTAGGGCACATGATGATCACTTTCCTGGTGTCAAGTGATTTTATTTTAATAAATGTACATGTTCCGAGGATTCCATGGTCTACATTATTTGATTTTACTTTGGCCTGTTTCCAAATTACAATTATCTCAATGCTCTTCTAACATTGCTGAATCTCATTTTCTCTAGGTTGCCCTTGATAAGTTGCTAACGTGCTACCAAACCTTCACAATACATTGTGGCTTATCTATCATCCCAGCCGATTCTGTTTCCTTAAACTCTCTCTGTAGCCAGAGTAACTTTAATTATTTGGGATTCACACATTTCACATTAAGGCCATCTGCTGACCCGTTCCCCCTACTTGGCCCTCAATACCACTAACCCCTTCAAGCTATTTATTATTACGCATCCCAGGTGCTTCAGCATCCTTGTAACAAGCCTCCTCTGCCTTCGGCTTCTTCCTTTCCAATCTATCATAGTTCAAGTTAACTTTGAGTTATTTCCTAATTACTCATAATATTAGTTTATCTAATAAGCTATAATAGTTTATTTTAACATGTGTCTGATGTATCTATTCAACAGGTCTAGAGAAATATAAGAGTAGAATATAAACTGCTGCTATCACTTTCCTGTTTCCAAATATGTCATTCTCAATTGCTACTAGGTAAGACTGAGTTCTTTAGAATGGGGTTTAAGATTCCCCAACAGGATGAGAGGACTCAAACAGAACCACTTGTAGTTCTTTGATAAAGCACATTTTATAGTGATATATTTTCACACATAACATCCCATCGGCAATTTCTTCCATTCCTTCCAGCCCCTCTTCAACCTGCCCTCTCCCGAGCTCCATTTCCTGCTCATTTGAAGCTTCAGAAAACAGCAGGCCTCCCAGGGATATCAACCAAACATAGTATGAAAAGTTACAAAACTATCATATCAAGGCTGGATAAGGCAACCTAGTAGAAGGAGAAGGGTCCCAAGAGTAGGCAAAAGAGTTAAATACACCTCCACTCCCTCTCTGAGAAGTCCCACAAGGACACCAAGCTACACAACCATAACATGTATTCAAAGGACCTAGCTCAGGCCCATATAGGCTCCCTGATTATATGTTCAGTCTCTGTGAGTTCCTATTAGCCTTACTTAGTTGATACTGTGAACAGTGCTTTCCTTTTTTTTTTCTATTTTATTTTATTTTTTAATTTTAAAATTTATTTTATTTTTGTACATATACATTTATATTATTACACATATATGTAATAGATTACCTATGGCAAGAAGAACCATAGCAAAACATGAATTATATAGATCTAACATTCTAGTGTTTTGGCTATTTGTATTTTAAAGCCTTGAAGAAGACATCTTTCCTATCTTGGTGCATCTAAATTTCTGAATGTAAATCAATCTCCATCATATATTGTCATTATCAACTTAGAACACCTATCTAGACCTAAAAAAATCTTAACCCCTAAACAATTAAGCTTCCTCAATCCCTTTAGCTCCTGCAATCCTTCCTCCCTCTCTTCTGCATGGTTCCCAGACTTTGTCTCAGGTTTGGCTGTGGGTCTCCCCATCTGCTCCCATCAGTTGCTGGATGAAGCCTCTCTAATGACAATTAGGTTAGACAGCAATTTATTAGTATAGCAGGGTATCATCAGAAATCATTTCATTGCTTTTTATTTTTCCTGTCCTACTTGGTTCTATCCTAAGTCTCTGGGCTATCTAGCCCCTCGTTCCTGTCCATCCAGGCAGTGTCAGGTATAGCCTTGCTCCCTCTGATGCTGTGGGCCTGGACCAGTCATTGTTTGGCCACTCACACTCTGCACCACCGTTACGACAGCACATCTTGCAGGCAGAACAGATTGTTGGTCAAAATTTTTATGGCTAGATTAATGTCCTAGTCCCACCACTAATGGCTTTGCCTGGTTAGAAAAGATGGCCAGTCCCTTATTTATTCTTTGATGTTTTCATAAACATGTACAATGTAGTTAAATCATATTCACCCCTCATACTCCCTGCAACTCTGCCTGTATCTCCATATTCCTTTCCTGGCTTCATGTCCTTTTCTTTTTTCTTTTTTAACCCACTGAATCTGAATAAATCTATGCACTTAGCAATACAGAGCCATCCACCGCAGCATGGTTAGTCTATTGGGGACCACACCTCTAAGGAAAACTGGCCTATCAGCCTTCACCTACCAGTATCTGCTCAATTAAAACATGCTACTATCATTGTAGCTACAGATGGTATCAAGCTGTCTTCTAACTCCTTTTCTCTTTCCTCATATATTAGTACAGCTCTCAGTACTGGCCAGAGAAGTTTCTTGTTGCAGTGGATACCAGTTAATACAGATATCACACCTAGTCAAAAGGAAGAGAGCATCAGTAGAGTGCTCAGCCTTTAGAGTTTTTTAAGGGGACATTGTACTTCATGTTTCCATGACTTTGCAGAAATTCTCCATCTCTTTGAAATAGTTTTCCATTTTCTTCATATGTCTGCGGAATACCAGCCTACAGACAATCAACACAAATGCTGAGTCTGGGAGTCAAAAATCAACCTTCCTTACCTACAGATTTTGGCCTTATTTTTGTTTAATATTTGGTTAAAATAGAATACAAAAGGTATGTGATATCTATTGAATTTGTACTTTGAAGTATTTTTATAAAATAGTCTTAGAGCAAGAAACTAATTTGTTGGATTCCAATGTCATAATGGGGAAATGACTACTTAGGTTGTACAAGATTCACCAGTGAATACACTGTTGTTTCAAGCCCAAATGCCACTGACTCTCATTGATATTTGAGTTTACCTGTGTCACATAACATTGTAGCTTAGGGAAAAAATTACAAGAGCAGAATTTTATTGCACTGCAATTGGAGATTCAATCATTGAACACATCAAAATTATGTGCCAGCTTTTCTTATTCATGGCCATAGCTGTAGAAATGTTCAAGGAAATTTTAAAATAAAGAGAATAAAATAGTAAAAATGAGCAAATGAAAAAAGATCCCCACTTAGTGTTTGGGGCAATGACAAGCTTGAATAGCTGTGTTCATTGAATACAAGATAATTGTGCTTGTATAATACATAGCAAGTTCATTCTTCCAAAATAGATAAACCCAAATACTCAAATACCAGAAATCTTTGCATCTGCATGACACAAGACTGGGGATTAGAAACAGAACAAATTAGTGTGCTATTATGACAGAGGCAAGCTGTCTGTGCTTCTAAGCCACTGGTAAGTATCATGCATCAAACAACACATGGCACATATGTCAGTCCTGTGCAAATGGTCATAATATCTGATGCCACTAAGACCATATAGAATTTTATAAGCCAAATGATCTGTAAAATTTTAAATGATGGATTGAAAACTAGCTAGGAAAATGAAGAGCATGTAGTATGCATTTGACCAAACTGAAAATTGCTTCTGGAGCATACTTTGATGGTCATGGATGCTAATAACATGTGTGATGACATGAATTAAATGAATCATTTAAAACAAACATAAGAAAATTATGACCATGATTTTATCAACTATCAATTAACTTGTATAGTTTATTTATCCTAAACATCCTGCAATAGCACTTTCAAAGTATTGTAAGTAAACCTTGTATTAAAATTGAGTTATATAGGTAAAACAAATAGGTATGATTCTATAGAAAGGTAAGGTAAAATAGATAAGGTCTTCAAAAACCTCAGAGACATAAAGAATATGGCATTTTAAAATGTTTTTATTATTTTAACAATTCACTGACAATGAGACAGGTTAACTTCTGGCAACACAGAGCCTACATCAAAGAGGATGCTGAGCATCAAAGAACCTCCTTATGAAGAAGGCTTCAAATGTGGCATACAAGGCAATAGACAAAGTATCCTCATTTCTACCACAGACAGAAGCTTGTCTTTTAAAGGGCAAGCTTGGATGTAAGCACAGTCAATTGCCAAACTCTGCCAAGACAGGGTAAGCAAGTCCTCAATAGTTCCTGCCTCACAATTATGGCTGTCAGATATATTGGGCCAGAAGGCTGAAGATGATGCTCCAGGGTTATAGAGAGTTTTGGGTGACTAGTCAGGTAACAAACTGTCTCTGTCATCTTCTCATTTGGAAAGCTACTAACCTGCACTCCCAGCATACTCAGGTAATCAATTTTAGTCTCTGACAGGACTGAAGACCAAATAGTTTAATTTCACAGTGAAGCTTAGTTGTTTAGGGGTTAATATGTTTTAGGTCTGGATAGATGTTTTAAGTTGATAATGATGAGATACAATAGATACTGATTTACATTCAGAATTTTAGATGCATAAAGATAGGAAAGATGTTTTCTTCAAGGCTGCCAAATACAAATAGCCAAGATATTAAGAATGTAACATTTATATAATTCCTGATTGTGTCGTGGTTCTTCTTTTGTTATAGGTAGCTTATTGTGTATATGTGCAATAATATAAATGCATATGTGTAAAATAAAAATATTTAATTAAAAAATAAAATTATGGATAAGGAAGGAACTAATAACTGCTAATGCAGAGAGGATCAGAGGTTCTGTGATAAAGAGAGGTAATTTATTTGTATATAGTTTAGATAGTTTGAATTTTGTCATAGCCATGTGTTTTATTTTTATTTTTAAAGATAGTGACATTGTTTATCTGTTTTAGATGAAATTCAGAATATAGATTCAAGTTTTGGCTGTAATGAAATTGATTGACAAGTAGAAGAGAATGTTTCAGTGAGTTGAAATTCAGCCTCAGGTAGGTCTTAGTCTGGGAGGAAGGTTAAACAATAATTAATATCGAAATGATTGATCACCTGCCTGTGGCTACTTCCTAAAGGCCTCATTCCACACTCAAATATCGGACAGGCAAGGCTTCTGTCTCCCAAACTCTTAGTCTTTAAATCAATTTGGCTACAAATCTGTTCAACTTAAAAATAGTTGTACAGACCAACTTTGCAAATGTTCATTAAATCCAGTTTCTATGCATATGGAGGTTTACTATATTCTTTTCATGGCATAGTTGGCTTTAAGTGTCAACTGTTCCAGACCACTTGATAGGTTTTAGTTGAATGACAGATGCTGGCAACCACTGAGCATCTTCTGTTAGGCTAAGCTCTATGTTGGGGCTAAGTATGTGCATTTACTTGAGTGACTAAGGGATGGGTCTATACTTGCTACCCATAGTCTGAATGTGCTGTGGCAAATATTTCTGAAAGAGAGCAGCATTCAGTAAGTACACCAAGTAAACATCACGTCAAACAATGAAGGAAAGCATTATCTCTTCCATTGTGGTCCTGAGTAGAACAAAACAGTGGAAAAAAACTGATCATGATAGCCAGAAGCTGGAAAAAACCTAGATGTCCCTCAATAGAATGTATAAAGGAACTGTGATACATTTACACAATGGAATACTAATTCACTATTAAAAACAAGGAAGTCTTGAAATATGCAGGCAAATGGATGGCACTGGAAACAATCATTCCAAGTGTGGTAACCCCGATCCAGAAAGACACCCACAGTAGATACTCACTTATAAGTGGTTATTAGCCAAACATAGATGTCTTCTGAGAGACTCCACTCAGCAGGAGATCAGGACAGATGATGGGACCAGCTGCTGGACTCAGGGTGGAGCTCTGAGAGTGGTATGAAAGAATGAGGGGGTGATGGAAGGACCCCACAGGGTTCAAGAGTCCCCTAAAGAGACTATCAAGGCCAGCCTATCTGGACCCGGTTGGGGAGGGGGGCTGCACAAACTGTTGTACCAACCAAGGACAATGCATGCAGTAAACCTAGAACATCTGTTCAGATATAGCCAATGAAAAGCTCATTCTCCACATTTGTGGGGAGAGTGGAGGCTGACTCTGACATGAACTCTGGTGCCCCCAATGTGATCACTTCCTCTTGGTGGGGAGGCCCAGTGGGCACACGGAGAAAGGGGAAGCAGGCTAACAGGATAAGACCTGGTAGGCTGTGGTCATATGGTGGGGGAGGAGGTCCTCTTCTGTCAGAGGCATAGGGGAACAGAATAGGGCATAAGAGGGAGGAAGAGAGGGAACACAAAGAAACAAGAGAGGTGATAACAAATGGGATGTATTATGAATAAATTATAATAAAGTAAAAATAAAGTAAAAAATATTTCTGTTTGAGCTGATACATCTTTTTCTCCTGTCGAGGGGTATCAGTGGCCTTGATTTTTAGTCCTTTGGACTCTGTCTAAATTCTACCCCTTGCTTTACTAGGTCTTCAATTTACAGATGGCAGATCATGGTAGTTCTAATTGGTTTTAGTTCTCTAGAGAGTCCTGACTAATATACTCAATTATTGCTCTCAATTAATAATATGAAATGGAAGTTTAGGGAATTACCAGACAGAGTCAAGATCACACAGTGATCACAGGAGGCATGACCTAGGCCCTATCTGTCAGACTTCCAAGGCCAGTTGTGCCAACACCACATAATATTGCCACAATTAATTAAAACTATCCCTATGCTTAGCTATTACCATTTTAGAGTGATTGAATTATGATATGGTGTAAGCATCCACACAATCAGTTTAGAGTTTTTTTTCTTTGTTTGTTTTTTACATGCCAAGTGTTTGATCAGTATCTACAGACATAGCTGGAGCTCTAAGCCTTCACCCATCCAACCCTGTTCCTTATAGCATTTCAGTGTAGAATATTCAGACTGACTTAAAACAGGTCTCTTCCCTGCCTCCTCTGAGATTTCATATTATACGTTCTTTGAGTTGAAATGATGAAGAGAATAATTCTGGCAACAGGGCTAATACACATATTTCCTCTCCTCTTTGCTGGGTCTCTGAAACTTAGAACTCTCATCCCAAGTCTGTCTTTGTCTGCAGCCAAATGACATCCTTTTCTTACTTTGGCCCCACAAAGATGTTTAAATCTTGACTCTGGGGCCAAGCTGTGTCATAGTCCTGTTGGAGTAAAGTCTTGATTAATTTTTTTCCCCTTTTTCTGTAAGAGGGACTCCCTCCCAGAGCTACAGATCTTGGGCGTCATATTAATTAAACTTTAATATGTGTTATTAGGATCACTATTATTGTCATTACTGGTTTTAAAAATGTTCTTTTTGGCAGCTTTTGTAAGCCTCTCCAGCAGTGACATTTGGCTCTTAGGATAATGGGTCCCTTTGTACACAGGCTTGTAGGTTCCATGCCTGCTGTTTTTCTTACAAGGAGAGCTTGTTCTGATATTGGGAAGCTGAGGGAGCTGAGAATTTTTATGAGCCTTGGCTGTACTTTCCAAAGTGAACCAAACCCTTTAGGATGCCAAGATGCAAAGACTATACCATGGTCATTGGTGAACATTATCAACCCTCACAGCTACGGATTCATTCATATGTTAGTACAATTTTGTTGTTCACTGGCACAACAGTTTTTTTTTTAATTAAATGTTGGCTAAGAACTGTGAAAAATGGGACAATACATTGAACTGCATTGGTTTCTTCCTATCATCACACAGTTAAGGGATGAGAGATATAAAAGACAGGTACATGAATGGTGGGGCAGAGATTTTCAGGTGTTAGAGACAGTGTTCTGAAACAGAGAGTGTTATAAAGAGACACATCAACACATGTATCAGCAAAGAATGTGAAAATGAGAAGAGATTCTTGCCTTGATTACACTGGAGAGGGTTGAGACACTGGGCATCTGATGAAAGCTGCCGTGGTGACACGGCAGTGAGAAGATGCAAAGCAAATCATATATAGAGATCCTACAAGCTATTGATCTCAGGTCATTCTCAGTGTAGCAGGGACATTAAGGCTGAATATGTATGAAGCTCTACCTATAAGAAAAAGCATGACTGCAATTTGGAGATTTGATATACCATTAACTATAAGACTTGGGGAATATTTTCCTGAAGTACACAGAACTAGGTCAGAAAAATGGCAATCCAGCTTTGGACCTGGAGTTGAATCTATGTAAGACTGGATTGGAGCACACTACTTTAAACCCTTGGGAACTGATGCATATTGTCACATATTGTGAGGCCCCAGAACATCAAGCCAGAAAGAGCCATGAACAACAGTGAGGCAAGCAAGTTGCTGTCTAAACAGAAGAGAGCCCTGTAGGTTGATGGACAGACCCCCAGAACACCTAGAAAAGGAGAAGTGAAGGGGGAAAGCTAGAAAGATCACCAGTGAACAGAAAGTACCTCAATCCCTTCCATCAAGTGATGTAGTCTCTGATGTGGCTAATGACAAAGCCAAAGCCACAGAAGTGTTGGCAGGCAAGTCAAGAATCCAGCTAAATTGATTTTATTGCTTTAACTTCTTATATATTTTCTTGTTCCTAATAAACACAACTTGCTTGGCCCAAAATAACCTGGATTTTCCAACCCTGAGGGTCTGAGGAAAACAGCAGTTATAGAGGAAATCCCTGAAGTCCAATATGCAAATAGCCATATTTTTCATGAGCCTGAGGGTTCTTGGAATAAATTCCCAATATACTTTGAGAAAGTAGTAGAATAGAAAACTGCTTTTTTTTTTTTCTCTTCACATGTTGAACCTAATTTGTAGAGAGCAAATATGAGTAAGTGTATTTTGTTTCAGTTCACTGCTAAGTTATTGTAGAATTTAAAGTAAAAATTGTTCTCTGTTGCTTTTTCTGGTAACTTAAAACCCTGAGAAAACATCTGGTATACCTCAATGCTGCAGTATTTGGGCACATTCTTATATACCTCCCATGTCCAGCGCAAATTCTTCCAAAGCACTTTGCTCTATATTATCTATCTGGGACATCTCATGGCTAGGGAGAAGTCGCTACTTATATTTCACAGTAGTGAAACTGAAAATATTGTACTGAGATCAATAAAGCATAGTGCAGGCTGAGATGTGAATATGATCTGTTTGCTCCCAAGTCCTATGCTTTGCTTTATCATTAATGAAACCTTCCTCTCAAACATAAGCATCTGAATGCCATCTTCCCTGCATAGTCATGTTTTGTTGGGGTGTAAGAACTGTGTGAAGATATACATTCAGAGGTCTATCACATGTATTGAGCCGGATTCACTTGCCACTTCAAGCAGTAAAACCAAGGAAACAACTACTTGTCACAAAGCTTCTGAAGACATCAAGTAGCCTGTAATTTGAGTAAAATCTTGAGATTTAGTTTCATCCACTCCTACAATTTGCCTAAAGACATTCAGTTTTTCATGGAAACAAAATGTTGCCTCCCTTTCCATGGGCAAACACTTCTACAACACTGATTTTTGTCAAATCCCAGCCTAAACTAATCAGATCAGTCTTCATCCATTAAGACTACTTGTGATATATTTTGTACATTCAGACTGACTTCTGCTTACATTTTCCATGAGTACATGAGCATTTGGATAATATAAACAAGAAGCCAGATCAATAAAGCAGGAGTCCACTATAGATGCTTGCTCTTAATAAAGCCCAGCTAATACATGTCCCTTCACTTTACACTCTTATGATAGCTCTATACTCATTCTAAGACTGATTACAGTGCATTTGTCTTTATCTCTTTTGTGTGATATATACCTAGTATATTAAATATCAAAACATATAATCTTGAATATCAGTAGGTATAGTTGGAAGACATGATATAAATTGAGAGCTTGCAGCATGTGAAACCTCTGTCCTGTGAACAAGCAGGTAAATGCAGAGACAGAGACAGTCTATTGTTGGAATGTAATCACACATATGAAGCCAGCACTGACAGGAAGCTGGGTGTGAGGTATTTAGAAGACAGCTCGGGATCATATTTAAAATAGACGGATGAAATTGATACACCTGAGAACTGAGGTAGAACTTCTAAGAGGCATTTAATGGTCTCAAATGGTCATACTCTAGAGGCTAGCAGATATATCTGTATTTTGAAGAAATGTGAGCTTTGTAGATTGATAAATGATAACGAAATAATTTTGCCATGAAAAAATCAAGAAGCAACAACAAAACAAAAACTAATAACAAGAGGAAGCAGAAGTAGAAATACCATATTTAGTCTAACAAGGCTCACAAATAATGAAACTCTAATGTTGAGAATATAGGTCAGATATAAGTATGTCTAAAATAAAATACCTTAAGAAAATAGGAATTCAGTGGATGGTCACACCACTGTGAGCAAATGAAATACATTGCTTATCAGGTCTCCTTCTTTTCTTAGTAAAGTGTTAAAGAACCAATTTTAATGGTGGTGGCAAAAAATACCTCACTGAGAATGTAATATTTGAGCATAGACTTGAATGATATAAGGAAGTCAGCCATGAGAGCATGAAGAGAGGATGTCACTGTTTGAGGTAGATTGCACTTGAATTATTGGTTCAACTATGTAGCTTCTGTCACCTGTTATGAGCTTGGAAAGCAGTATGATGCAATGGAAGCCCTGCAAGGCATTTTGTGAATTTTGATTCCATTATCTATTGAATAGCTGCTACACAATCTTTTTAAATATATTTATTTATTCAATTTACATGCCAATTGTATCCCCTCCCTCTTCTCCTCTCAGTTCTGCCCTCCCTCCTTCTTCCTCCATGGCCCCTCCCCTACACCTGAAAAGAGGGGAGCCCCCTACCAACCCACCCCAGCATATCAAGTCACATCAGGACTGAGCACATCTTTTTCCCCTGTGGCCTGGTAAGGCAGTCACACCTGAGAGAGGGGATAAAATGCAGACAGCACAGTCCATGACAGAGAAAGTTCCCAGTCCCCTTACTAGAGGACACATATAAAGCCTGAGCTCCCATCAGGCTTTTGATCTGATAGAGAATTCAGGTGTGATTCTGACAGATATTTTACTTGGCCTTTTTCCACTGCAGCTTTTAATATTTTTTCTTTGCTCTGTGCAGTTAGTGTTTTGGTTATTAAGTAGTAGGAAGAATTTCTTTTCTGGTGATGTCTTTTTGTTATTCTGTAAGCCTCTTTCATGTTTAAAGGCATCTATTTCTTTAGGTTGGGGAAATTTTTTTACTATGATTGTGTTGAAAATATGTTCTGGTCCTTGAAACTGGGCGATCTTCTTTCTTGTATTCTTATTATTCTTAGGTTTCATCTTTTCATGGTGTCCTTGATTTCCTGCATGTTTTATGTCAGGAATGTTTTTGTTTAATATTTTCTTTGACAGATGTATTGATTTCTTCAATTGTATCTTCTACAATCTGAGATTCTCTCCTCCATCTCTTATATTTTGTTGGTGATACATACCTTTGTGGTTCCTGCTCTCTTCTGTAAATTTTCCATCTCCAGGATTTCCTCAATTTGTGTTTTCTTTATTGATTCTATTTCCACTTTCAGGTCTTAACAATTTTTATTCATTACCTTCACCTGTTTGGTTGTGTTTTCTCTTTAGAGTGACTTTAGAGTCTCTTTAAGTGACTTATTCATTTCTTCCTTTAAGGTTTCTATTTGTTTAATTGCGTTTTCTTATATTTCTTTGAGGGATTTATTCATTATCTTTTTAAAGGCCTCTACCACAATCATAAGCATAGATTTAAAGCTATTTTCCTGTGTTTCAGTTGTGTTAGGATATCCAGAGCTTGATGCCATATTGCTCTGGTTTTTTGTTGGTTGTGTTCTTATGATGGCCTTTACCCATCTGGTTGTCCTTGGCATTGACTGGTTGTTACTGGAGCCTGCTAGCCTTCTTGGGCATGTGGGGGAGCTAGGGTCATGGGCTAGGGGCTAAATCTCTTCAAATATCTTACAACTCTCTTTGCTGTTTGTGTCCCATTTGGACCTATAGGTAAGGAATTAGGGTGTGGGTTTCAAACCTGTGTGATCCTGAGGTCCTACAGGACTCCTCAAGACAGCTAGTAGATATGTGAACTGTAGGCTGAATCTGCACCTCTCTGGAAATTGGAGTTGTCATCAGGATGGCAGAGTATCCGGTAGATCTGAGGGTAGTACTGTGTATATCTGGCAGCCACGAGGCCCAGGGAAACATTAATGGACACTGATGCTTCAGAGTCAGAATCTCAACAGCTTACTTGCCCCATAGACACTGCACTCCTGGTACTCAGACTTTGCTGGATGCCACCATCTTGGAACAGGACCCTGTATGTTTCTATTGTCCATCCAGTCCCCAGAAGAAAAGGGGTAGAACTGTAGACTGGAGTTGGAACCCTGTCCCTGGTATCCCAAAGCTTTCTGTTCTTGGGGAAGCAGGAGGGGTCTGGTGTTTGGCTGAAGCCATACATATCTGGAACTCCTGAATCATTTTAGAGTAGGCAGGTGGTGCTGGGTGCAAGAATCCTAGGTCCATTTGTGTCTCTTGGATCTGGGAGCCATTCACGGGGTGTGGGTATGTGTCAAAGAACTAGCTCTCAAGATGCCTCCTCCTGTCTTGTAAAGGTAGATGTTGGCGTTTTGGAATCAGCATCTAGGTCACTCAATTGGTCTGCAGTCTCTGATCTTCTGCTACTCAGATACCTTACACACTGATTGCCACCATCTTGGAGTCTCACTAGACAATTCTTCAATGCATAAAAATAAGATACACAACCCCAGAATACATGCCACTTTGAGTCTTCCCTTTTTCCTGAACCTTTAATTGGGCCTCTCTTTTTTCTAGTGCAACTTCTTAGCTAATCAAATACAGTCATCTTTTAGCATGCACCAGGGATTTGTGCTCGGCTGTCACATGGAAACCAACATCTAGGCACACTCAAATCCCTTAAGCAAAAGGGTGGTGACTCACTCTTAAGAAACTCCACCACCTAGCCTCGAATATGTGCTACCCATATTCATAGTCATTCTCTCTCTACCTCCCCTCATCCTCCCCTCTCCCTCTCTCTCCCTCCTCTCCTCTCACTGCTCTCCTTCTAACTCTCCCTCTCCCTCTACTTCTCCCACTTGCTTGAAGCCTATAATAAGAAATCTATATTGAGGCTGAAGAGATGACTCAGCAGTAAGGAGCACCTGCTGCTTTTGCTGCTGGTTCAGTTGCCAGCACCCATAAGGTGGCTCCCAACTACCCATAATTCTAATTACAGGGCATCGGATGCCCTCTTATTACCCATTGGTTCTTGCACATATGCAATGTACATACATAACATTTAGGCATACATACATTAAACAGACAAATAAATTTATTAACACATATTAACGTGGGGTGATATAGTGGTGTACCTATAATCCCCGTGCTCAGGAGGCAGAAACAGGGATTTCCCAGAGCAAGGTGGCCAGCTAGACTAGACAACTTTGACAACTCTAGGTTCAGTGACAGACTCCAGCTCACTATATAATGTGGATAACAATCAAAGAAGACATCCAAAATCACTCTCTGGCCTTTATACACATGTGCACACACACAAGCCTGTTCACACACACATACAGACACACACATCACTCAGACACAAATGCTCATGCAAAACATGGCAATAAAATATTTTTAATCTGCTTTTTATTCTTTTTTTCCATTTATTATAATTTATTTCCCAATACATCTCAATTGTTATCCCTTCACTCATATCTTCACATTCCCATCCTCCCTCTTCCTCCCTTAACCCTCTGATTGGTGGAGGGAGGGTAAGGGAGGTGCACAGGGACTCAACCCCTACCATCTGACCACAGCCTATCAAGTCTCATCAGGATAGCCTGCATCTCCTTCCTCTGTGTTGCCCATGCATGGCCTCCCTGCCAAGGGGAAGTGATCAAATTGAGGGCAACAGAGTTCATGTCAGAGGCAGTCCCACTGACTTAAGTGGATATTAGCCACACATAGATGTCCTCAAATAGACTCCACCCAGTGGGTGATTGGGGCAGATGCTGGACTCACATGCAGACTCTGGGCTGAGCACTGAGAGTTGTATGGAATAGTTGGGGGATGGAAGGACCCAGAGGGGTCTGGATTCCCACAGGCAGCCCACCAAGACTGGTAGATCTGGACCCGGGGGGGGGCAGGTCCTGCACAAACTGATAAAATATTTTATTTATAAACTTCAAGGCACAATATGTGTATGTAACCTACTTACTTCATCCTGTATTCTAACTCATCTCTAAATTATTGATAATACCTGCTAAGATATACATACTATGTATTTAACTAATATGCTGCCTTGTTCAGAAAATGATAGTAAGAAAAACATTTTTTTTGTTTAGTGCCTGTTTAATACTTTTTGAGGTAGTATGGTCATATAGCCAAAGCTAGATTGAAACTCACAATTCTCCTGCCTCAGCACCCAGAGTGCTAGAACTATAGGTATGTGCCCCCATGCCTAGCCAGTTGCTATTTTTCCCCTGGATGATTTAAGTCCACAGTTTCTTGAGTCCACACATGCAGAACCCATTGACACAGAGCCAACTGTACAAAGTGCTCTAGGCGAGGAGCAAGAACATGCTGATTTTTATCAAAATTATTTCCCTAGTCCCAAAATAGTCCAAGTTTGTTCAGCTATCCTTGGCAGGCAGAGGGATGGATATATAAGAAAAAGTGGCTTTGTGGGAGGGGAAGAGGTCATTAGGAGGCATCCCACTTAGGAATTTAAGGGAAAAAATAACTTATTTATCACAAGAGGAGACAGTTGTGCTCCTGCATGGCCTTAAGCTTTGCTTTTCTTCTGGGTTCCTATTAGCTTCAGATTTACTGTGGGGAGATGTACCAGCCCCAAATCAGGCAAGATAAGAGGATCCCTGGCGAGAAATGAGCAAGAAAGACAGGAAGCAACAAAGAGGGCCAGAGAAAGATTAGGAGAAAATGCTGTCCTAGCAGCCGTAAATAAATCATTTGCTAAAAAGGATATTTGGCCAAATTGCCTCCAAGTGTATATTCCCAGTGGACATTTTTTATCAGAAAATGCAGAGCATCATAAAAAGATTCAGCAATGGCGACTCCGCTGCCTGGGAACCTAGGAGTTGCAAGGGGGGGGGAGTTGTGCTACCAAAGTATGGCTGGGGCTCCAATCATGTTTTGTGAATTACTAATTGAGTAACCTTATGTCAAAAAGTAAATGCAATCCTCTCTCCTTTTCATTATTACATGTAACCTGGAGCACATAAATTCCATTGCACAGAGGTGTCAGGGGGTTAAGCAAGTGAGCCTGGCTCGTTGCAGGTGGCAAAATGGCATTTTACTCCTTGCATTTTAATCTGATATGTTATAATAATAAATACTGCTTTTTCAGTAGAGGCTGAAACACACACACACACACACACACACACACACACACACACACAAACCACACACACACCTGTGTATGTTATATTACCAATTATCAAGGCTAATTAGGTGACTTTGAAATGCAGCTAAAATCCTCAAACACAGGACCTGGATTGTGAATTCTCAAGACCAATATCTTCTCCCTGCCTCCTCGGAAACTGTCCATTTGCTCCAAATGTTTCTGGCTCTGCCACTCAGGTCTTGTCTGTAAAGTGCCAGTAGGACTAGCCACTCAAAAGATCCTCATAGCTGCTACATACTAAATCTAAGTTTATGTAATAGGTTATTAAGCTCCTTACCAAAAACATGTGTGCTTGTAGATCTCTATATCCTATGAAAGACATTGATAATGGCTGCAGTGTTCTTTGGGAGCTCTGTCTCAAATAACCAAAAAGAAGAAACATCTGACATTGGTGTGAACTGTTACTTTCTGGGTATTGATGAGCTCTGACTGAGCAAACATCCTATAGAATTTTGTTGAAGATGTACTGTTACTCAGAGGAATTAATCCCTGATTATGGAATTCCTGATTGGATTCAAATAGTTTTAAAAGTTAGAGTTAGTTTATGGCTGTAATAAACACCTTTGTGAACCTCCAGATGCCTCATTAAGGATAGCCTTGTAGCAGATTTGTGGCTTCAGATAAGCCTCCACTCCAGATGGCACCACGAATCCTGGTATTTCACTGAACCTAAGTTGGAATGAAGCTACCTAGAGATGTCTGAATTTACTCTGTTTCTTAGAATGAAAGACAGATAATATTATTGTCCTGAACTCATTATGAACTAAGAGATAGCTGGATAATGTATAATTAGGTCTGTCCCAATTGATAAGTCGTATAATCTTGTAAATTTTAGGCCTTGTCACTCTGAACTCACTGTGAACTTATGTAATGGATATTTAGGTAAGAAATGTTTAGATGTAAAACATGTAACCTGTTGTATTTTAGAACTCATCTGTTTTCCTGATTAATTGCCTTTTTTCGACCATGAGGTAATACCTTTTTCTCAGAAGTATAAGTTTGGTCATCTACAACAAACAGTGTTGAAATGGGGGAAAAAAAATAATAATAGTGTTTGTTTTTTAAGGGCAACCAGGGCTAAGTATGGATAGCAACCCTAGAGAAAGAATGAACATGCAAATGCAGATGAACCCACATAGATTGACAGTCACTAAACAAAATGAATCATTTGAGGGCCTATCACCAAAGTACAGTTCTGAGAGTGAAGTCTTCTATCCTTCCAAACACTTCTGGCTCTATGCATCTTCACTTCTCACTGCATTCACTCTTCTCTCAAAGATAGCAATGAAGCCAGGACTGGGCTCCATCCTAGCTTGACACCTCCCAGCTCTCCTCTTCATCCTCTATGCTTATACTCTATCTGATCCATACAAGCCACTCGGTAAATATTGGTTGAAGGAATGAGGCTATGCGAACTTTGAACTAATTCTAATAATTGGCCACCTCCAGCCATTAGCTAACTCTATTTCAATTCTGGAGTCTTAGACTGAACACTAGAAGGAAATAAAATGCTCAAATTAGCCTGCTTGCCCCAAACTGTCAAAATAAAAATTGGCTTGTGGTATTCAGAGTATAAATGCATTTTCTTGTCATGCTTAATACCCAACTCCATGAGTCTGTTTTCCTCTCATCCACATTCAGGTTTTAGAATCATTGCTTACAAAGAAAAAACAGAGACATTAAATGAAAGTCTAGTTTTTCAGCTTGCCATGTGTCTGCCAAAATGTCTGGACATTTTCACTTTACTTTGCTTTTGCTCTTATTCCCTTTCATAATCATCTCATGGATCCTTTTCTTCCTCTCTGTTCTTATTCTGCCCCACTCCCTTCTATACATTGGAATAATGTAGATCTTACTTACTAGTTATTAGGATTTTGTTTTTTATGCACTACATTGTCATAATGTCTGACATATAATCAGCACTCCAGGTAAAGATACATTCTATCATTATTTCTGTGATTACAGTTAACCTTCCATTACAATCTTAGGAGATGGACACTGATCTGATGACAATTGGAATGTCTAAATTTGAATGAAAAACTTCTGAGTGTATAGTCAATGCTGATCTATTTTCCTGAGCTGGGAGAGAAGACAGTTAAACCTTGGAATTGTATCTGTCCACTGAGGCAGAAAAGGAAATGAGAAGAACTGATGCTCTCCTGTAAAACACACTCTTATGTGCTTTGAAAGGCAAAGACAACTATCCTATGTCTTTACAATTAAAGTGGGAAATGGGTCATTGAGAGACAAGATGAGCAGTCCCTCCAATCTCTAAGTTTCATGTGTCCAAGTGAGAGCCAGGCAGGTGGGAATGTTGAGATGTTCACAGAATTGATAATACAGAAACACAACTCTGTAAGCAGGGAAGGAAAAAAAGGAATCTGGGTTTCTTTCACTGGCAAGTATCAGGCCTGATAACATGACAAAGGACCAAGGCTCACCATTCTTAGAAAGAAGAGGTTACACAATGGTAGGCATCAGGGTGGCTTAGTAATAAAGGGCATATTTTATTGACCATCTGTAACTTCCCAGGTCTTTTATACTGTGATCCAATTTATTTCTGACAGCAACTCTTTATAGTAGGTATAATCATTTCTATACAGTAGTCAAACATACTTGGGCTCAGAGAAGTTAAATAATTTCTCCCAAACTGTCAGCAAATAAATAGGGGAGCCAGACTTTCAATGTTACTTCCATTTTTTGCCAAATGGAGGAAGTTCTTCTTCCACAGTTTCTCTAACTTTGTAAATACTAGACACACTGTTCAGAGCCTCCCTTTCTTAGTCTCAACCTTCCCAATGCTACAACCTTTGAATATAGCTCTTCACATTGTGGTGACCCATGGCCATAAAATTATTTCCTTGCTGCTTCTTAACTGCAATATTGCTACTGTTATGAACCATAATGTAAATGCCTGACATGTAGGATATCACTCCTGTGAAAGGGTCACTTGACCCCCCCCCCAAAGGGGTGGTGACCCAAAGGTTGAGCAACACTGATCTAGAGGGTTCTTTGGGAAGGGCTGTGCTTAGATGTGAGTGCTGAACGACTGATTCCTCTAAAACCAGTTTTCAGTGCCTGAACCTTTAGACAAATATTCTGGCTCTGAACTGGCTGCTTCTGTTGGATAGGCTTGCATCAATATTATTACAAATGCATGCTTCTCAGAAGACAAGATGTCTGCCTTTCCATCAATAGGTAGCAAAGTCCTGCTCTTTGCAGAATGCTTCTCTCCGAGGACACACACTGGACTCTGCTTCACGGAGCAGAGTGACAGAATGATATGTTATCTAGGACATCCCGTGATGTCCATCACCAATGACAACATAGAAATTTACCACCAAGGTGAAGAGAGTCATGCACAACATCTCCTAACCCTGACCCGCACCTGTCTCTCCAGCACCACTGATTACTATTGTTCTGATTTGGTAAAACCACATTCTTAGGTGGTTTTTCTTGGACACAGAAATTTACATAAAGAAAATATGACTTGATATTTTCTCATATGCTGTCTTTGGAGTTTGATGACTATGGTAGAAATGAACTGTTGTCTCAGCATAGGTCAGGCCCATAGTGATCAAGTAAGAACCCGTGGACTGAAACTGTGAGTCAAAATAAACCTTTCTTCCTGTAATGTATTTTTCTCTCAGGTGTTAGTCACACAGATTAAAAACTGACTAATAAAAATCTTCACTTAGCACTTTTTAAAATAAAGGAAAGAAGATGGCAATGCAAAATTAATTCCATTTAAACTTCCAGTGTCCCCATTATGTCAATATTGGTACTCCCATTTTATAGATATTTACTGAAACACAGAGAAGCCTTTTTTGTCAAATCCTCAGTATTTCTTGAAACTTTTATATAGAGAGACAATATTATAATTATATTCACACACTCCTATTATCCATTAACCATCCATGTACCTTTCTAACAGGTATGCACATCACAACAATTGTTTCCACCTCATTTCTATTGGTCAAATGCCTCCAAATGGCATCTATTCAGTCAAATATATGTTTTGTAATGTAGTCTTACATCATCAGCCCAGGATGCCAAGTTTGCCATCCCTTCCCAGAGAGGCTGGTGCCAATCTCATAGTGATTGCTTTATCCATTTGATTGATTCTTTCTATGACGCCTTTATGGGAACAGGGAATAGAGAATAGTTGGTGGGCATTTAATTATGGTGTGATATATAAATTATATCAGGCTCACAGACCGATCCCTTCACCATCTGCCACAGCAACCCCAGCATCTCAACTTCACTTAGTATCAACCATTTATTCCACATTCCATGTTATGACAGTCATTAATGGATAAGATGATGTTGTGGTAGGCTGGAGAGATGGCTCAGCAGTTAAGAGCACTGGCTGCTCTTTCAGATGTCCTGAGTTCAATTTCCAGCAACTACATGGTCACTCACAATCATCTAAAATGTGGTCTGATGCCCCCTTCTGGCATGCAGGTGCACATGCAGATAAAGCATTATCATACATTGAATAAATAAATAAATCTTTTTTAAAAAATGATATTAAAGCTTTAAGAAGTTAAAAATTATCCCAACAATGTAAATAAGTTCAGCAGAAGATTCTGTCAATTTTAGTCTGCCAAACATCTAGCCTTGCAAGTCCCTTACCAGAAAATTCTACCAAGTCCGCCAAGACTTCTGACTCACAGTAAAGGAAAAGTAAGTGCTGTTTAAAGCACAACTTCTTATACGGTGGGTAACTAATTTGGAGCTTGCAAAACAGTTGACAAGCTTTTACTAGGTTTCTAAACATAAGGACCATGATGTAACTGAAAACCAAAACATGACGAGTCTAAGGTGCTTTTAACAGTAATCACCTGTGTTATATTCCCACTTCACTGCAGGCCTGGTGTGAGCACAGGAAATGGCCACTCTCTGTCACACGTTATCACACACTGCAAGGCCAATGAACACAGCCTGAACACCACCTCAGCTCAGAATGGAGACTCTTGTGTTTTCATTTGACATACAAACTTTCTGTTCTAACAGAAATATCACAGTTCATTTATGGAAAAACATAGATTTTCAACACCATCCTTTCTATCACCATCCTTCAGCATATTAAGTATCAGATTAATACATTTTTCATTGTATTGTACTGGAACATTTACCATTAAAAGTTGCCTGCATTTCTGATTTTAATTTCATGTGAAAAAGATCATTAAGTGAATTTTGGCTTTCGGTTCAGAAAAAATTTTTTAGCAACTTCTGCAATGAGGCAAGGTATACGTCTGGCATTTTGTACTATGAAGTTATACAAAACAGCATTCTCAGCACTGACAATTACAAAATCAAAATATATTGATCAACTCTGGAAAATGTTGCAAAAACTCTATGTCCTTCAGTATCAAATTTTCTGCCTAGACATAATTCATTATGTTAAAATTAAAAAACACTTCCATCTCCCCACTATCAAAATTAAACATTTTAATTATAGATTAAGTATATGTTTAGAGAGAAATTGTTTTAATAAACTTATTTTTGATACATTAACTGTAAATGTTTGATTTGCATATCCATTATATATTTACATTAAACATTATACTTAATATATATAGGTAAAAATAAGAAGCTTCTTATGATTGGTTACCTTGAATGAAAGAGCTTACAAGTGAAAAAAGTTTACGAAGTCAGTTCAGATTCTGAATGTGTGACACTCTGATAGGTGACAGAAGAAAATCAAAACAACCTTTGTATATGACAGTATCCCCAGTCAGTAGACTGCATCCATCGAGAAAACAAGGCATCAAGGTCTCTTACTATCACTGTCAGTGACATTGTTTTCTGAATCCACTCAAAAGCCATGCTAAGTTATTCTAAATGGTCTGGTTGCCACAAACAACATCCTTGCATCATGATTACATGACTCCTAATGAGTTTTAAACTACAGCTGTAGCCCAGTGACTTCAGCATCCTGATGCCAGGAGTTCAACAGGCAAAGAAGACTGTCAACATCTTGGCACTGGCAATTGGCTCTGATTCTCAGTAGTCGCAGGGCATATCTTACATATGGAAGATTGAAAATTGTTAGGCACCTAAATGACACACCAGGGAGCCTCTTGGTATTCCCTGTATCAAATTTTGACAGTACATAGACAAGTACAGCAGCCACACCACAAGAAATGCATGACCACAGAGAGCTACAGGGTTGGCGGACTGAGTACCAGCTTGACGCGCCTCGAGCCTGTCAGATGGGCTGCTGGAGCTAAGGAACCTGCTCCTGTGGAGTCCTCACAATGTTTCCATGGAAAAGACACCAGCAAGAATCCTAAAGGAGCCTTTCCTCTCAGGAGACAAACTCTTGTAAATCATAGGGTTCAGTGTGTCTCAGTACGTGTTCCAAATCTCATAATCCCAGCCAACCCTGGTGGTACCAAGACACTCATTCCCCTGGGTATGGATCTGACTTTCTTGATTCTCATAGCTGAATTTCTGGTTAAAAAGCATTGCTTCATCTTACCTAAGGTCACTCATAGCCAAAAACTGGTCTCGGGTTCTGGACAAGTTTTCAGACATTACTACCTCCAGGGCTTCTGGTTGGTTAGTTCTTCAAACTGCCTCACTGTTCACATTCACTCTCTTCTCTGTTCAATCCTACATTCCCTTCCTGATTTAGAGAAGTTGTTCTTAAAAGTATCCAGTTTAAACTAATCATACTCAAGGTCCTCAGTACCAAGAAGCCAAACCCAGATATTCTATATGTCTTAGTTAGGTTAACCATTACTGTGATGAAACACCACGACCAAAAATAGCTTATTTGGCTTACATTTCCACATCATAGTCTATCAGTGAGAGTAGTCAGAACAATCATCCTGAGTGAGTTAACCCAGAACCAGAAAGATACACATTGTATGTACTCACTTATAATGGGACATTAGCCCAACAAGGATGTCCCCTGAAAGTCTTCACTTAGCAAGAGAGAGGGATAGATGCTGGGACTTCTTATTGGAGTCTAGGTAAGAGAGGTATGGGAAAATGGGGAAATAGAAGGATCCAGAGGGTCCTAGTAACCTACAAGAAGACCATCAAGGCTGGCAGATCTGGATCCAGGAGTGTCTGGTTGAACTACTGTACCAACCAAGAACAATGCCTGCGGTAAACCTAGAATCCATATTCAGATCTAGCCAATGGACAACACATTCTCTACAGTTGTGTGGAGAGCAGGGACTGACTCTGACATGAACTCTGGTGCCCCCTATTTGACTAATTCCCCTCATAGGGAGGCCTGGTGACACTCAGAGGAAGAATAAGCAGGCTACCAGGATGAGACTTGATAGGCTGTGATCATATGGTGGGGGAGGAAACACAGACCTAGGGGAAGGGATGAAAGAAGGAGGGAGGGAGGGAATGAGGGGGGAGGGGGAACTGAAAGATACAAGCAAGGGGATAACAATTGAGATATAATCTGAATAAAATATTTAAATAAAATAAAATTTAAATAAAAGAACAAAGTTAGGATGAGAATTCAAACAAGTCAGGAACCCAGGAGGCAGCAGCTGATGCAGAGGCCACAGAGGAGTGCTGCCAATTAGCTTGCTCGCCACCCTTTCTTGAAGAACCTAAGACCACCAGCCCAGGGATGAAACCACCCACAATGGGATGGGCCCTCTCCTATCAATTATTAAGAAAATGCCTTACAGCCAGATCTTATGAAGGCATTTTCTCAAGTAAGGTTTCTTCCTTTCAGGTAACTCTAGCTTTTGTCAGGTGACATAAACCTAGACAGCACACCATACTTTAATGGACGGCATCAGACTTTAGAGATAGATAAGCCTAAGTTTACATTAGCTCTAGAGATGCTATAAGGTGCTGTGAGTCTTGCCCCCATCTTCTAGTGCAAAGCAGAATCTCTGGCACAGATATGCAAACAGAGCCTTTGTCTTAAATGCTTGGAACAATACATGTTTTTGATTCAGAGCTTCTGGTTTGGAAATCTTTGCATTGGCTTCACCAGTTGAGTATTCTTAACTCAAAAACCAAAAATACTCCATAATCTGGAACTTTTTGAAGATGACCTGGCAGTTTTAAAAGCTTGTGGTTTTATATTTTCAGATTAAGAATGCACAGCCTGTACTGAATTTCTGAAACTCCCACATCACTAACAAAGAACATAAAAGTCTGACATTGTCTTGAGCATTCACCATTTCATTTCAAAGATGTAGATGTGGGAGGCAGAGGCAAGAAGAACCCACGAGATTTCATTTAGATTGAAGATCAAGTAAGATTCTTATTTTTCTGATGATGTTGACAGGTTCCAGCCAGCATCATTTCCCCCAATGTAATTCATGTCATCATTGCAGAAAATGATTTTAGAGTTTTCCAGAAGATAATCATGGATCATCAGGAGGCCAGTGCAGGTATCAGGTATCCAGTGTTTTGGAGATGATGAGGCTGGGAAGCCATAAACAGATGTCACACTTCCGCAAGCCCTCACTCCCGTCTTAACCGCTATTACCCAGCACACTTGGCTGCTTCAGCCTGCTTGTTCTGTGCCCCTCCGTCTTCCCCACCTACTGTAGCATATTTTTGGAGACAGATCAAGTTGTTTCAACATTGCAATAATTAAAGAGCAATCACTGAGAAAAAGCAAACAAATTAAATCCAAATGCATGTGGGCTGTGGCACATTAGGAGGCTGTTTCTAGCTGGCAGACACAAAATTATTTTTGAAGTTACAAGGATGTGTTTTCGTTGCTTCTCTTGCTACCCGAAAGGCCTTAGAGTCTTGCTACAAGAGTTACATTTGCCCTGTAGAAGGAAAGTGCTTGTGACTGATGCTAGCTGCATACACCAAATGTACTCACCAGCCTAATCAGGCCACACAGCCATGAGATAAGCACAAGTGCAGAAATAGTATGTTTGCAGAAAATCAGACTCAGCCAAAATGCACAATATGAAGCCACGTGATCTATTAGAAAGGACACTCAAGGAAATCAGAACAACTGGAGGTAGCATGCAGGAACACAAAAGGCCAGATCTAGGCTCAGGAATTAGCTGACCTTGAAGTCTGACTTTACTCATGTACAACTTTTTTTTCCACTAAACATTAGCTGCATTTGACACTCCTGACATTTGACCTAATGAAGTATTGGTCTATTAACTATGAGCTCCCAATTATGAAAGAGAATCAGCCAAACTAATAATAATACCCTAATAAAATTTAGTTTTTGGTTTATGTTGGTTTTAATTCACTAAATATGTGTCTAATTAAGTTTAAAATATGAATATGAAAAGCAAAATTAATTTGATAGAAGAGAAATAGAAATGTACTAGGTAATCCTCTAATGTATGGCATTTGAGTCTCCATGGCTTGAATGAATTTAAGGGGAAGCAAGAATACTGCGCCAATGCTATTTGAAATTCTAATGAACCCTATATTTTTTATTCCTTCCTTTAATTAAAGCAGAAATGAATTTTCTAACATTGAGAAAAAAATCATTATCAGTCATAAGTAACCAGAGACCAATAGCTAAATTTGCAGCCCTGAATGTTGAAAGCTACCACTGCTGACCGCCAAATGAGAACAAAAGAGGGTCATGCAAGAATCTGAAAGAGTAGCCAAGACACCTACTTTCCTGAGTAGAAAACAGTGTTCTCTCTCGCTCTTTCTCTCTGTCTCTATGTGTATGTATGTGTGTGTGTCTCTCTCTGTATGCCTCTCTGTTCATCTTTTCTTTTCTTCCCTCCCTTCTTTCTTCCTTCCTTCACTCTACCATTACCAGCATGAACTTATAGTCAGTATAAGAGTGATAGAGGTAATCTAGGCTAAAGAGAATAAGTATAACTGTTACAACTATACAAAGAGTGAAAAGAACCTCATCTGTGTTAGTAAATCAATAAAGAGAAGAATTGCCTGCTCCTTTTCAAAAGAGATCCTACAGCACCATATCTGTTGTGTGTGGTGGTTTATAATTCTTCTTCAATGGTGAACTTCATCTAGATGTCAACAAAGAACATGGTGCCTCCAGTGACTCTCACAAACTTCAACAGACAGCAAATCTTTAGTAACAACAAATGGAAGTGCTACAGTTTTTAGCATGCATGCTTAATGGTAATAGTAATAATTTATGACTGATGTTGACAAGCAGATCTCGGATAGGTTTCCCTTAAAAGATTGTATGTGAGTTGAACTTTGTAACAACCCTAAGTGTAATAGGCTGAAAAAATGGTCTTCCTCTTGCTATAAGTTAGAAGGAGGCAGAATAATGAAGTTCTCTTCACATCTACATCTTGTAAGTAAGAGAGAGGTATTTAGACTGTAGGTTGAGGGATATTAGGTTGTTCTGCTCCTGGGCCCTTGCTGGGGTGGGGCTGCTGCCTGTATCTCAACCGCCATTGTCCTCTTCCTCCCGTCACATAAAGCATCTGTGATCATAGTTGGGTACATAATAACCTGGACAAAAGACATAGTTCCACAACTTTCTTCTCATTCAGCTGTGGCAATAAGATCAATCTCTTCCCACAGAAAATAATGAGGATAAACCATTGTTGTGCTTTAGGCTATGCCTTTAGGAAAGGGGAAATGGTATTCTATGTCCTCCTCCAATGTTTCTGTCCATCTGTCCAGCCATCCTATGGGCAGAGTAATAGATTTTAGTGTTAGTCTGAACAAAAGCAACACAGTCCATTTCTGATCCAGAACTTGCTGCTAGAAGTAGCTTTTTTCAGCCCGTGGATATTTCTATTACCTATGTTCCATGCCCAGTCTTACCAGACAGTGGTTAGTGTCCTTTCCACTCCTAGAGCCTAGAGATGCTCTTTCTTGGAAGTCTTTTTACAGACCCCAATGGTTCTCTTTTGGCCTTTATCCATCTACTTTAGCAATTGGTATTTTCTTGTCATCTAAACCTTATTTTTCACTTTATGTGGATTGTATGAATATTCTACACTGGCAGTTGAGTTTGGTTGCCATCTTAATGCCTGTAGAGTTCACTTTACTTCCTTTATTCCCTCCCTGTCCACAAAGTTCCTAACCTATTGACATAATGGCTGCTGAACGGCTCTATCAGTATGCCTGCCCAACAAGCACAGATTACCATGAGCAATCCAGCTTACCAACCTCTCCTCCAACCTTGGAGCTTCCATTTTGGTTCTTGAGACACTTGGGTCCTTTGCCCCTGGGACAGGGCAATAAAACAGGAAGCAAGAAGGTCACCTTCACAGGTTCTGCAGCAGACACTGGTGAGGTAATGGCTGAAAATGTGGAAGAAATAAGGCAATGATATGAAGCACAAACTTCAGATACAGAGTTAGTATTTGAATCTTAGATGGTAGGTGAACTACCTTAGTGTGAGAGAAAAAGGGCGCCCTGGCTAAGCTTATGATCATTGCCCATTGGGTTACTGAGTTTCTCTGTCACAGAGGGTTTCTAGCTACCTGCCTTCCCACTTTCCACTGCAGTCTCAATTTTCTTAACCAAAATATTTTATTAACAACTTATTGATTGAGCCTATGTCAATTACAACCTGATTAACCAAAACAGTAGGAAAAGAAGATTAATTGACACAACAACAAAACCTTAAGGATATCAGTCCTGAGGAACGATTCTCTGATTGGGAGCCACAGGATCTCTTCCACTGGAACAGAGGGTAACCAGACTCCAGAGCCTCAGCAGGAGCCAGAACTCTGAAGCCTTCACTCGAGCCGTTTTCTCTAGAAGCATCTTGAAGGGCAGCTATGAACAGCCAATTCTACCCCAAGTCTTCAATTCGCCCCGCCGCCAGTTCTGGGCTCATTTATATATCTCCTCCCAGAGTTTGTTCACAGGATCTTTTTCATCTGGTAGCAATTAAGCTCCTGCACGAGGTGGTTGCTCTTCTAGTGAATTAACCTCACCTGTTCTCTTACTAGACCGTTCGATCCCACACTTGGGATCCTAAAGAACAGGCTTCTCTACTTCATTCCACAAATAGTTTTACACTTTTAATTGTCACTAATCCCAGCCATCGATGACCTCCACACACAATTGGGGTCTACCAGCTTCCCAAAGTGCTTTATGCAACAACAATACTTGCAGACAGCGTATAGGTTTATCATTTTTTTTCCTTACCTCCTGGATCTGTTTCAGGCCCATCAGCAATATGCCTGGGGCAGCATGAATGTTCTACTTGTCAGACATAAGTGATTTTACTTTCTTTACATGAGGAGAAACATTCCAGTCCAGATCAATGGCTCCCTTTCCAGAGCTGACATTTCCCTTGGTTCTCCGTCCATCAGATAAGTGAAGCACATATGGCAAGCAGCACTCCCAGAAGCATCTCGCTGATGCACAAAACTTGAGACCCCAGAGAAGTCTTCAAAGTTATCTGCTTGTTGCCCACTGTCCCTTTTCTTCTCAGCTGTCTCACAGAGCACTTACTCTCTACAGAAAATGACTTTCTCTTATTGATGGTTCACGTTGGACTGACCTCAAACCTAGTGCCTAGACAGTGGCTCTTCCCTACTATGCCTTGTCCCTGTTTCATTTGCCTGGGGGTTGGTGAAGTAGCCTGAGCAAGGCAAGTCAAATGTCCTTGGGAAAGATGCCATGGAACCAGAGAAAAGGCATGGCAAGTGACTTTGCCTAGATTTCAAATGTTCTGATTCCATACTAATTTGTGTTAAGTCGAGCAATTTTTATTATTGCTGTAGAAAAGTAACAAAAGACATGCATACAGGAAGTTTTCCAGCAGCTCTAAGTACGATGCTAAGTGCTATCTATCAGTTTTGAGCAGTGACCTGCAGCACAAAGCAGGAGTACTGATGGTGCCCTTCTACACCAAACTCTGATCAGAAGGATGATATCACCCTGCCGCCTCAGTCCCCACATCACAGTGATAGGAGAGACAAGAATAATAGCCTGGGCTTCCTAAGGACTGAGGGAGAGTATCTTAAGAAAGCAATTAACACAGTGATTGGCTGACAGACACTAGCTGTGAACACTGGGCAAACATAAACATTAGAATTACTTTATACTTTCTTAAGTTAAAGTTTACAGTGGGAATTCCAGTGAGGATATTTCAGAAACAGACACACACACACTCATACACAAATATACATACAAACATGTGTGTGTGTGTGTGTGTATGTATGTATACATGTGTGTGTATATTTATAAAGAATTGTTGCACCATTTAAATTTTCGTTTTATGCAGCTTTCTTATCTTCAACGGTCTTTACAGTAAGTGTAATATATAGGTATATTGTTGTCTTTGAATAACAAGCAGGAAACTGAGAGTTGGCAAAAATAAATTTCTAGTCATTTTCATAGCTGGTTGACAGTAAGACGCTGGGAAACTTTCTGATTTCCTGACACACCACCAAGGATTTTCATCTGACCAGACAAAAGGGCCCAGATAAATGCCCAGGGGCAGCAGTTCATTCATTCAAGCTTATTACTTCAGAAAGTGAGAGAAGGAGGAAGGGGCAGGACATGTAGTAAGGGTGTCAGGGAGAGGAGAGACAAGAAGGAAACACTCTTCTTTCAGAAAGGGAGACTTATGTATACAACCTTCTCCATAGCGAGATGCACTGGAGATTAAGAAAGCAACTGTGCTTCATAATTCACACTCAGGCATGTTGAAAAATAATATGTTATTATCTAGAGCAAAGAAAGAGTAATTTATAGCCATCCATGAATACTTAGTCATTAGGCATTGTGACTTTGCTCATATTAACTCAGCCCAAATAAATCATCTTTGGAAATCCAAAGCCGACTTTCACATGACATGGAGACAATGAGTCAACAGGGCTGGCATGAGGATGTCTGAGTAACAGGGTTATTAATGATCACTAATTCTCCCTCTGCCCTTCCCCAGCACCCAGCCCAAACCCACAGCATCCCAGTAACAACATAGCAAGGCTACATTTTATAACCAGCAATTAGATCCACTATGATTCCAAACACATTAATTACTACTAAAGAAGCCCCAGGTTGTCTTCTTGCTAATTTTCCAATGGATACATTCACTAGTGTGCGACAAGTAGGGTAAAACTTCATTAGCTGAGAATGCCCAAGGGAAAGAGCCAGAGTTAGTGAAGTTACATTTAGAATCCAGGAAATACCCTCTGCACTTCGAAAACATGGGAAAACGCATGTGAATTAGCAAAAGCTGCATTCAAGTCACTGCATTTTCAAAGGAAGGGGGCGGAAAGCAGTACTTTTAACCTAAAGATTGTTTTTCTATAGAATTTCTTAGATCTGATAAAATGAAAAAAGTTGTTTATGACCAACATAGTAAATGCTTGCAAATGCCATTTCACATATCTTGGAAGCTCGTTTTTCTTTTTAATTATGTTTCTCTTTTATATTAACCTCTACTTTTTTAATGTTCTCTCTCCTGCTTAACAAACCCTCAAGTCTTGGGGGACCTTTAGCCCAGTCTAAATTAGTTCTTTTTTTGACAAAGTAGACTCCGAATTAGTCTGACCATGGTTCAGAATACTCTTTTTGTTTTTTTCATTTTGTTTTTAACTCTTATCTGTGCTAACTTGTCATCTTGTCATTAAGTCACATGAGTTTCTACACTTTCTATTTCACACTTTTAGAGATTTGTTGAGGTGCATTAATTGTGCATCATCAGAAAAGGCCCCACCCTTCTCACTCATTTATAGAGCATTTTGTACTTAGAATGTACAAGTGAATATGGAGGCAATTACTTTCTTTTTCTTTATAATCTACCTCAAAATGTAAGCATCTTGTTAGATGGCAGAAACATGTCTCTACATATCTCCCTTTATCATCTACATTTATATACACTGGTGACAGTGTCTATGCCAGGATATAGAGTCTCAAGGGGCTATTTGTTTCCTTCCTTAAAGAATATGCAAAAAAATTAAATTAAATTTTTTATAAAAAGTATATGCTGTGATCCTGCAGGCAAGTGCTGATAAGCCATGGTTCCAGATCATGGGCATGGGAAAGGAAACGGTCAGACCAGAGTACCTACATCTCAGCACCATCCTCTGGCCAGGGGTTTCCATGAGATAAAGAATCTCAGCAGCAGCCTGCTACTCAAGATGCCATGGCTGATGCAAGACCAAGACCAAGATGTATGATCACCTATCTGACCCTCCTTTTAGGAAAGATTTTACTCAATGACTGTACATCCAGAGTCCACTTGAAATACATTCCTCACTGAAATCTTTCAGAAGCATTTGAACAGTTCTGGCTACTTCAAGAAGTAAATACTCAACATTGTGGCTGAGCCATTTGCAAAATTGAAGGGCAGCTAGAGTTCAGGGTGATGGATTGATAGATGCCTTAGCAGGAAAAGGCACGGGAAACCAAATGGACACAGGCCTGAGAAGAAAATGATGTTTTGAAAGATTAAGAGAGAGCCTTGAACTCAGCTTTCTCTTTATCAGACCTCTTCAAGCTTCCTCCAAACTGATGGAGATTGTGTGGCCCACTCTAGGATGAAGCAGTTTCGTTAAGTCGGAATGAGGAGGAGGCAGAGGGGCCATATTTGAAAGGCCACAGACTTGGAAGTGAAATAGTTCACTAGCAGCCACTTTCCAGAAAGACCTTCTTATCATTTTAAAGTATATTTTATTAATTTATTCATATTACATCTCAATTGTCATCCCATCTCTTGTATCCTCCCATTTCTCCCTCCCTCCCATTTTTCCCCTTACTCCCCTCTCCTATGACTGTGGCTGAGGGGGACCTCCTCCCCCTGTATATGCTCATAGGGTATCAAGTCTCTTCTTGGTAGCCTGCTATCCTTCCTCTGAGTGCCACCAGGTCTCCTCCTCCAGGGAATGTGGTCAAATATAGGGCACCAGAGTTTGTATGAAAGTCAGTCCCCACTCTCCACTCAACTGTGGAGAATGTCCTGTCCATTGGCTAGATCTGGGTAGGGATTCGAAGTTTACTGCACTTATTGTCCTTGGCTGTTGCCATAGTTTGAGCAGGACCCCTGTGCCCAGATCCACCCATCATAATGTTATTCTTGTATATTTCTAGGCCCCTCTGGATCCTTCTATTTCCCCATTCTCCCATGCTTCTCTCACCTAGAGTCCCAATAGGATGAGGATTGAAATAATACCTTGTATCCTATCAGATCACCATGGTCTTAGGCTGCACTTCAACAACAACAGAAATAACAAAAAGCCTACACATACATGGAAATTAAACAACTGTCTACTTAATGGCACTTGGGTCAGGGAAGAAATAAAGACCTTCTTATCATTGAACCCCTCAGTTAGACAGAGATGACAGGATCCATCTGTGTGAGATTCTGGGTATTACAAAAGATGAGGCACAGCAAATGCCCCCTCTTGGTCCAACCCTGTACTTCTCCTTCCCTTGTTTTGATCTTCTTGCATGTGCAAGCTATATAAGGCCAGTAGACACCAAATAGCCTCAGCTCTGGCAGGGTGCTCTGAGAGATTTTTTCCTGGGGAGATGCAACACACATCTCTATTCACCCTCCAAAAGGGAACATGTGATACAACAAAGGTAATAGTGACACCAAAATGCAACATGGTGACCCAGAGTTTTTTTTATTACAGTGAGCAGGAGTGTGGGTGAGCAGTTACTGGAGGAAGCAGGAATGACCCCTCCAAAAACAATAGTTGCATCACTGAAAAGCCCTCCCTAACGCAGGTGAACTCTGGAAGGTACACGTCTGGAACTCTCCCACACAGTCTGCAAGTGGCTCCACCAACCAGAGCAAATCTATGGCATCTGAGCTCCTCAGAGTCTCCTCCCTCAGGAGATGTTTCCTATGACTCGGTGGAGGGACGTGGTGTAGCTTTGTCAGTCTTGCAATTATCTGCTTTCCCAAACATGCCATGTTTACCTCCTGAGTCTCATGACTCACCCCTACATGTCTTGGAGGGAATATTTTAGTTTAAAGGGGCCTGGAACACAACACAGAGTTGAAATTATGTAACTGTAAAAAGAAAAGATTTTGGCCTCTTGACTCTGCCCCACAGAGCACCCATCCTGGCAAGAATAATAGAAATAATTGTCTCTATCACAGAGATTGCATGTGCAGAGTGACTAGGGTCACATTTGGCAGACAACAGCCACCTCTGTGACTTAAGCAAAAAAAAAAAAAAAAAAAAACAACTAACAGATTATGTTAATTTTCAGGACTTCAACTTTCTTCCATGAATATATTCGGCAAATGACTGTTAAGGGCAGTCTGTGTGGTCTGTGTGGTGATGCTAGGCAGGCAGTGGCAAGCAGATGGTGAAGGCTCATGGTCTTATGAAATGGCAGCAACCATGAGGAAGAAGTAAATAGCCACATAGTGTGAGACAGTGATTCATGCTAGTAATAAAATCAACAACCTGAGTGCTGCACAGTGGAGGAAACAGAAGGAAACCGTGTTAGTTAAGACTCCCTTAGCATCCTGTTTCGTGAGAACTTGCGCTGCAGGTTCCAGATGTCATGAGGATGTTCTATTTCTGGTTGGGCTGTATAAATGCCCTAGACTATTCAGCTTAGTACCATCTTCTAGCCTGAGTGGTGAAGGGCAACATACCATAATAAATACAACTATACATTTAGGTGACAGATGTCCAGAGTCTTATTTTTCAGTGTCATCTCTCATAAAGCAGGATATGAAATACATCAATGCCCCTCTAGTTTTCAGTTATCCCTCTGGTGAATTTTTTCTGAAGTACTTCAATAAGGTAATTTTTGTTTTGGTGTTATTTCCTCATCTATTCTCCTGGTCCTTCACACACCTAGAACCGTTATTCTCAAACACTGAGCTAGGAAATTCTGTTAAAATTCAGAGTTTAAATAAGAAGGTCTATGATAGAGTTGTGGCTTTGGTTTCATATGCCACCATGTGATGCAGATCCGCAGGTCTAAATACCCACCTTATAAAGAGAGAGATTATTCTATACATATTCTGCTTCAAGAAGCAGATGGTCGGGGCTGGAGAGACGGCTCAGTGGTTAAGAGCCCCGCCTGCTCTTCCAGAGGTTCTGAGTTCAATTCCCAGAAACCAAATGATGGTTCACAACCATCTATAATGTGATCTGATGCACTCTTCAGCAGAAAAAGCACTCATATACCATAAATAAAAACAAATTTGAAAAGTTTTTTTTTTAAAGAAATAGATGGTCTTCCAAGAGCAGAAAGGGAAAAAAAGTTTTATTCCTGTTGAGTGGTATTTAAATACCTGAAAGAGTCACGTTTTTCCCTCCTCTTTAGCAAGAGGAAAACACAATTTCTATAGCAGGGTTGGGAGATGAGATAAAGGCAGAAGGCAGACAAGCAATTAAAGTCTAAATAGAAAATAGGACAGAGGAGGTAAGAGAAAATAAAGGCTATAGGCTGAACATTTCAGTCTAAGTGTCTACACAGCTCAGCTTCCATTCCCCACATGGGCCCCTAGGGTTCACACAGACGTTTGCTCTCAGGCAAATACACACAATTGCACAAGGAGCTGAGATAATTCTTTGTATTGGTATTTGCTATGTTACCTGAGGAACAGAGGTAAATAGGATATAAATATATACATACACACAAAATTAGGACTTTTCTCTCAGAGTTCTTGGAAACTGGTAAAGCCAAGATCTTCAGCTCTTTAGATTAGGCCAGAAGTAGAGGGGAGATGGTGGCGGAATTCCATCTTAGGTGGGAAAGCTCGACCTCTAAGGGAGCTAATGAGACATGTCCACTCCAAGCCCAAGTCCAAGCTAGGAGAAAATTGTTGTCTCAACTCAGAGAAACAGGCAGTCAGGTCGCCAACTCTTTGGATGGGTCTTATTCATGTGAAAGAGTATAATCTCTTCTTCACAGTCTACCAAGTTAATTGTGATTCAAATTCTATGCAGAAGCATCCCCAGAAAACATCCAGAAATAATGTTTAATCAGGTAACTGGGTAGCTTGCGGTCAGTCAAGCAGACACAAAATTAATTATCATACTTCTTTTGTAGGTTTTCTGATGAACCACCTTTCTCCAATTGAATGCTGAATTATAGACAGAACGATATTCGTTCCTCAAGTGTCCTATCGTATGTACAAGAGTCATCATTGCTAACATCACATCACTGTCAACATTGAAAGTTATTGGTGCTAGGAAAGGTGATGTTGATGTGGTGATGGTGAGGGTAACAGTGTGGTAGAAGTCATGGCACTCATATTGGAAGAAGTAGATATGGTTGCTTGAAGTCATGATAGAGGCAGTGTTGTGGTAGTGGTGCTATGTAGGAGAAAATGCGTGTGTGACTTGGTGGCCACCCAACTTGGCATAGCACGCTTCTAAACAGGAAGCATGGCACACCATGACCCAGAATTGAAAACCGTAAATTCTGAGATTGCATGACAAATGTGCACTCATTTTTACGTCTCCTTTAATATGCATCTTCCAACTAGAGACTCTGGTGGTAGAGCTCTCACTATCCAATCCAAGCTAATGAACTGTATAAGTGATGATTCGTGCGTGCAATAAGCAGACCCTGTTCCCTGAACAGTGTAACAGGACACCCAGGTAACAATGGCAGTAGTGGACATAGCAATAAGGTTCAATTGGTTATGCTAATGATAGTGAGAGCACTTGGTAGTGCTGCTGAGACTGATGATAGTAATGTGTGGTGAGGTGCTGATAGTGACTTCTAGTCGTAGTAGTGACAGTCATTGAGGTGGGGATGATAATGGTTATAGTTACTTGTAGCATTTTTATGGGTGATGGTTCAAGGGGCAAAAGCTCAGAATGGTACTTGGACAGCTCTCAAGAGAATCAGCTTCAGACCCTCATTCAATAAGAACATAATGAATCAACTTCATATCTCTAAGACAATGACCTAGATTAAACTCATGTGTTTTGTTGTTGCCTTTTGCTTTGTTTTGTGATATTTGTTTTGTTATGTGATGTGACATATTATATGATGTCACATTAGTATAGGTCTGGAATATATGAAATCTTCATGTGCTTTACAATTAGACACCTGTGTGCTGTGAAGGCACAGAAACTGTAATATTTACTTTGTGTTTTCCTAGAAGCCAGCAGGCAGCCTCTACATACAGTTCCTCAAAAGAAAACTCAGTGGGTACAGATTCTCTTATGCTTTTCTTTTTCCAAAAAGCTCCATGTGTAACTCCCTCAGATCACAAGGCTTGGAGTTCAGCCTTCTCTGCTCACTGTTATTAAGCCTGCTTAGGTGTCAGGTATATTGTGCTTTCCAGTAGACACTGAAATTACTCTCCTTAAAGTTCCTCAGTATTGTTTAGTGAACAAGAGGTCCAAATTTGGTTGTAGTCACACACACACACACACACACACACACACACACACACACACCAGCATGAGGAGGGTATAAAAGGACTTTTGAGAGGCTATTTCAAATGGACCCTTCTTCATTTATCCTAATTAGGTTCTGAAGGAACATAAAGTCTTCAGATGAAAGCAATGAAGAGTGGTATTGTCTAGAGGAAGCTCCCACTGGAATAGGGGAACAATGAGCTGCTTCTTCAAAGCCAGCAGTTGACTATCAAACATGGACCCCTAGCACTGAAAATGAAGTGCCTAGCTGCCACTGCCACTAAACTCATGAATAAATCAAAACATCGAAAGCAGTATACTTTTTGCTCAAACAAGCTGTTGTCTCCCATCAAAACCTAAACTATTTTCTTCAATTCTTGCTTATCATCCTTTGTTTCATGGATCAATATATCTTGTTGCCTAGTTTCATGTGGTGCATGTGCAAAGATCCAGGTACTTTGGTAACAGGGCCATAAAAAATATTTAAGACATGGGTGGGACTCTGTGTGGTATACCAAGATTGTAGACCTTTACAGGTGCCTTTTTGTCTCCCGTACATTTAAAATTGTTAGCAAAAGATTCCAGATGTCTTTGATATTCACTTCCAGATACAAAGGCAAAATGTCTTCATTACAAGATAAAGGCAAAAAAAGAAAGACTGAAAGGAATGACTAAAGAAAGAAAGAATATTGATAGATATATGAGGGAAAATAGATTATAAGAGATTAAGGAGATAAATAGATATATAGATGGTAGAGATAGATAGATAGATAGATAGATAGATAGATAATAGAAAGACATGAAATATTTTAAATATATGCAGTTATGCTTTCCTCAGTGTCATCCAGAGTCCCAGGTTGCTTCTGCATTGTGCCTAGAACACACGGCTTCTAAAAAGGCCATAAAAAAGAGAAAGAGGTACATGGTCCCATAAGATGTTTTTCAGGAATAAGCTATGAACATGTTTATATCACATTTGCCTACACATAACCATCCAGAACTACTTTTATTGGCAAACATATCCATAGGATGCATGGAAAAACAGGAACACACATAGATATCAAGTGATGACTACCATCTTGCCAGGCTTGTGGCCTAGGTTTCTGAGCCAAATCTCCCACTCCCTTTAGAATTTTATGGTCACAGTCTCACCAGGAATTCACTGCATGACCTCAGAAGTAAGTATCCAGGGCTTTGATGAGAACACATGGGAGTATCCCAGATTAGATGCCTGAGATCATCCCCATTTAGAAACTGAAAAGGGGGCAAAAATCCAGGCCCTGGTTGTGTTCCATTTACCTTCCATAAAATGATGCTGCTTATACTTCCTCATTAGATTGTTTAAACCAGTGAGCTAACTGCAAGTAGATAACTAACAAGGTCTTGTACAGAATGTCAACTAACTTCACTGCTACAGGTTTTCCCTCCAACATTTACCTCATCCTCTTTGTCTCAACATGCCCAAAGCGAACTCTCAAGAGAGAGATGCTCATCCATTTACTTCTTATGCTGATCAAACAGCACTGACTGTGCCAGTTCATGGTGTAACACTGAGCTTTAGCTCTCAGGCTGCAGGTCAGTAGGAAAGATTGAGAAGTTATGTTGTATGTATGTTTGTTCTGATACCTAGGATTGACAAGAACATGTGTAGCCACCACCATATCCTTACTTTGTGCATATGCTCATCTCAAGGCAATGGATTCAGGGACACTCTGAACAAGTGCTTGCATCAAGCCAAGGGAATCTTGCAGTTACACGGGTGCTGCGGCAAACATCCTCAACAAAGGGTATATTCACAATGCCATTATCTCTAATAGCTCCAAGTAAAACACTGCTTAAATGTGAACCAAAACACCTGTAAATAAGTCATGGCATATTCACCCACTGGAGCACTCCACAGCATTAAGCATAAGTGGGAGTACAAGAGAGATTTCGAACACAGAAGCCTCTTATAATGTAGGCATAGGACAAGTCACTTCCATAGTCCTTTCAAAAACCATGACACACCATGGGCCACCCCTGTTGTTGGTAGAGTAGGGCACTATCTTCCATCTCTAGTGCTGAAATCACTAGATCTTCAGGCAACCAACATAGAGAAGGGCATGACATGGAAGATAATAATGTAATCAGCCACATTCTCTTGACTACCTCAGCCTTCAGTCCCACTTTCAATTAGTCCCAAAGCAAGAGCTAAACGTGCCTTTGCTTTCTTGCTTTGAAACTTACTTCCTTTTTGTAAATAAGGAGTCATAGTTCCAGAGAAGGCCGAGAACCACTCAGCCATGTACAGCTAGTGCACAGCGGGGAAAATGTCAGTTTTAATAGAGAAAGGGACTGGCCTCAAATGTGACATTATGGTTGGAATCTATTCCACAATGTCCCCAAGGCCATCCTGGAGCAGGTGTTCTATGATCTAGTTCACAGAACAACCTGACCATCCAATCCCTAGTTTCCTAATATTTGAAACATGATGAGAGAATCAAATAGATGAACATATAATTCAAACTATAGTCTCATTTTAAGAAATTTAAAATGAGAAACTGTAGAATTTACATTTTTCTAGGTGGAATTCTTTGAATTAAAGTTTATCTTAAACACATAGAAGAACATATCTAGTCTACGCCTAAAAATTAAAGTGAAATAGAAAATACCTAATAAGGCCCTCGTGGGGCAGAAGAGTGAGATGAAAAAGTAATGACTTGACCAGATGAGCTAGAAAACGCTTCTTTTTCCACTAACAACAATTTGCAAGCATTTAATTATAGCTTGATTTTGCTGATTGCAATTAGAACATTTTTATCTGTTAAGGAGATACCATGTCAGCATCCCAATGTAGGTTAAGTAGACTCTGTCTTTGATAAGATATCTAACAAAAACTAAAAATCAACTTCATCCACACCATAGGTGGGGATAACACACTGATGATAGTTCCTTCAGAAAAAAGCTAAATTCCTAAACTCCCTTTGTCAGCGGTCTTGGCTAGCAGTCTTTCCCATTATGTAGATAAGAAGACAGAAACTCAGAGGAGCTGAATTACTCAGATCTAAAAGATCTGAACTACGTGCTACTGACCCCTTCGTTTAAAATAGAGAGAGAGATTTCTCTGTCGATGGTATTTCCATTCATCCTGGTAAAGCATAAGCTAGTTTTTGAATTCATTGAGTTGGTGTTCTGATGGGAAATGAAAAAGATTATACACATATATGATATGATATGAAATGATATGACATGATATACACACATTGTTATAAATACAGTTGGAAAGTATATACCTAACATACACAAATACCTGGGAGGAACTATCATCACCACATAAGCTGGGTCTGGTTGCATTCTCTTTTCATTCCAGCACCTGGGAAGTAGAGGCCGAAGAATCAGAAGTTGAAGGTCATCTTCAGGTGCATAGTGAGTTTGAGGACAGCCTAAGCTATCCTCCCAAATATGTTACTGTTTTCTACATATGTTCATATCTCAAGAAAATGGATTTAACCCTACTCAGAATAAGTGCTTGCATTAAGCTATGGGAATCTTGCAACCATACAGATTCTGTGTCAAACAAACTACAAAAAAAAAAAAAAAGGCATATTTATAGAGCCATTATCCCTAATAATGCTAAGCAAAATACCACCTCAGTGTGAACCCAAAAGCATGTAAATAAGTCATGGCATATTCACCCACTGGACAACACTACAGCAGAAAGCATGAATGCTGTCCACACAACACAGATAAATCTCACCAACTGAAGACTGAAAGAATCCAGGCACGGGGAATCCACAGTGAAGTGTGGCATTCACAGAATGTATAGGAACTGAGAAAGCTGGCCTTTCTTCTAAGAGAAGTCACAAAAGCAGATCCCACAGGCGAAGAAGCAGAGCATTATGGGACCTTGACTTTAAGACAGCTCTTGACATAGTGCTGCTGACTGTATGGTGATTTTCACATATGAAGATACATCACACTGTACATATATGTGCACCTTTTTGTGTAAAGTCAAAGCACCAGTTAGAAGGTTTCTGAGTGCAGAGTATAGTAACAAATGAGAGCATCCTCCTGTTCTCTATTTGAATGCTGTGCACACCATGCCAGCATCCCACACTATCCATGGCTAATAGAGCAAGTGCTCATTTTTTATCCCTGGAACAAGTCTCCACAACTCTGATAAGTGCATTATTGAATGTGTGCATGTATCCCTTCCCTGATAAATCAGTGTACTACTGAATGTGTAGGTGTCTCTTTCCCTGCTCATTTTATTTCCCGACATGCCCTGTCTTAAGATAATGCTCCAAAGAAGGCCCATCAAGTTCTGATTAGCTGTGATCCAAAATGAAGCTTTTCAATGAATGAAAATGAGGCAGACGTTTATGGGCCTATTACCCAAGGGCATCCAGTAGTATTTTTATTCTCCATATTTGACCTTAAAAATGTTTTGTAGTTTGTCAAGGATATAATTTTCACCTAGTCAGGCTGCAGGGGCAGCTAATTAAGTGGTGTTTAATGACATTTGTTCCTTAAAGGAGGCCTGATTAAATGTACCATGTAATTTTTTACCAAATCAAGCAATTCACCCAATTTTCAAATGTGCTTAATAAGCCAGGCCTAAGTCATTACAGCCTGCCAGCTGGGTGACTGATGTGCCAGGCTGCAATGTTTTAAAGCTTGCTGGTGGTTGCCTACATCTGTACCTGCCTTGAGGCCAGAATAATACCCAGACCCTCTTGATAAGATCTTACATATTCTGAGTTATTGACCTAAAAACCACATGCATTTTTTTTCTCAACGTATACTTCCCTTTCTATTTTTCCCCAGAAATCACTTCTTACCCCCAAAGTGTTGTATTTCCTGGTGTATGTCCCTTGTCTCTGGTTTAGCACCTGAAAAATGTTTATGTGGTTAAACATTTTACCATTTTTATGTGTATAGTGTTTTCCCTGCATGTATGTCTAGGCAACACATGTGTCTGTGTTAGGGTTTTTATTGCTGTGAAGAGACACCATGACCAAGGCAACTCTCATAAATGACAACATTTAATTGGGGCTGGCTTACAGTTTCAAAGGTGTAGTCCATTCTCATATCAAAAAGCATGGCAGCCTGCAGGAAGACATGATGCATGCTGGAGAAGCAGGTGAGAGCTCTACAGCTTGCTCTGAAGGCAGCAGTAGGAGTGTCTGCTTCCCCTCTGGGCAGGGCTTGAGCATAGGAAACCCCAAGACCATCCCCCACAAGGACATACTTCCTGCCGCAAGTCCACATCTCCTAGTAGTGCCACTCCCTATGACCAAGCATCCAAACACATAAACCTATGAGAGCCAACTCTAAGCCAACCTCCACAACATGTATAGAGTGCAGTAGAGTCCAGAAGGTGTAGGATTCCCCTGATGGGTGAGTTCAAGACAGTTGTGCGGTGGCATATGGGGTTCTGGTGTTCTAATAAGGTCCTCTGGGAGAGCCATTTCTGTCTTTTCAGCCTTCTGAGTCTGCTCCTAGATCTATCTTGTATAATTCCCTGCAGACTCTCTGTTTAGGAAGCAGTTGCTAACCTCTCATCAAGCCCTTCATCCTTTATCACTCTCTAGCATGCAGCTCCAACCTTTTGGCATTGCAACATAATATTGCGTCTACAAAGTTCACACTTGAGGGGGATTACCTCCCCCTGTATATGCTCATAGGATATCAAGTCTCTTCTTGGTAACCTGCTGTTCTTCCTCTGAGTGCTACCAGGTCTCCCCCTCCAGGGGACATGGTCAAATGTGAGCTACCAGAGTTCGTGAGAAAATCATATCCCACTCTCCACTCAACTGTGGAGAATGTTCTGACCATTGGCTAGATCTGGGTAGGGGGTTAAAGTTTACCGCCTGTATTGTCCTTGGCTGGTGCCTTAGTTTGAGTGGGACCCCTGGGCCCAAATCTGCCTATCATAATGTTCTACTTGTAGGTTTCTAGGACCCTCTGGATCCTTCTACTTTGCTATTCTCCCATGCTTCTCTCATCTAGCGTCCCAATAGGATGTCCTCCCCTCTGTCCCAGTTTCCTGGTAAGTGAAGGTTTTTGTGGGACATGCCCCTTGGGCTAGTATGCAGATATAAGTGAGTATATACCATTTGAGTCAGGAACAGTCACAGGGGAGAGGAATAATGGGAAAATGGGAGGGAGGGAAGAATGGGAGGATATAAGGGATGGGATAAACATTGAGATGTAACAAGAATAAATCAATTTTAAAAATTAAAAAAAAAAAAAAAACCAACACAGTTCACACTTGAGAACTTTCCAATTGAGTTAAGACTAAACTCACTGAACTCTCTGAACTTCCCCCTTTGGGTTGTATTCCTAGCTATCGTTAGCCCCATGGTCACAGATTGAACATAGCTGCCAGTGAGTATAGGGAAAGTATCTATGGGATGTCTAGGCATTCAGGAGTTTTGTTAGGTGAGTTTATCCAAAACCACCTCCCCCTGATTCCTCAGGGTCACTTCCCAGGTGGCCGCCCTACTGCGCTAGACTGTAAACTTTATTTGCTTACACTCTATTTGAATTTGATCTGCACCCTTCTCACTCTAATAGTCTCTTCTTATGGCCCCTGTATCCATCTTCCTGGCTCTGTACTGAACTTTAGCAAATGGCAAAGACTATTTTTTCCTTTAACATTTGCACATCCAGAATTCTTTTATTTTTTTCCATGTATTTGGTTCTACCATCCCAATTACATCATAATCAGTGTGAGCTCAGAAACAATTTTTATATGTCTAAGCCTTAGAATCATTTTTGCAGTTCTAAAGGCATTGAAATAGCTTATGTGGGGAGCTCAAGGCATATGCTTAAGGAGACTATGCGGGTGCCACAATTCTACTGAATACAGGCTGCATGGCCTTGAGTACCTAATTATTAATTTTCTTCTTTAAACCTGAAATTCTTTATATTTAAAATGAAGAAAAGTAACTCCTTTTACAACACATGTGGGAATTAAAAAGAAAATACAATGACTTTCAAAGTCTGCTTCCCTTCAGAACCCCTTGAGTGACTGTCAAAGATGAACATGTCTGAGCTTCTTCCTCTAGTTTTCCCCAAAAGTGCTGAATCTAGAAAGATGCGCAGGAATCTGCATTTGAATGAGGAGATATCAACCACATATGTGATCTAGATGAAGATATTTCAAGGTATCAATCTTTGAGAAAAACTTGGATGCAGAATAATAACACTTATTAATGCTTTTAGTAATTATTAGTGTAATAAAGCCAAATTAAAAACAAAGTGGCCTGATAAATAGCTCTTCTATTTGCCACTCAATTCCAGGAAAAAGAAAAATCTTAAATGAAAAAGCAATAAAGTGGACATTGGCAACAATGTCACCTTCATTTTTACATAAAAGCTAATAGACAATATACCTAATAGAATCTGCAAGCAGGTAGACTTCCTAAGGGTGGAATCTGGAAAGAAAAAGAATTTTGAAGAGCTCAGTCCCAAATAGGATGTCTCTATCACACCCCTCCATTCAAGGCTGAGGGACATACGTAGAAGAGGAAATGGAAAGATTCTAAGAGCCAGAGAAGAACTCCAACATTCCAGCACCAAGACAGAGCCCCTGCTTCTAACTGAGGAGCTCCTGGCAGAAGATGGCTTCTGGGGTAGGAAAAAGCAATTCTCTTTAAGGGTTCAACCATGACCCAATGGATGGTCCTACTGCTATGAGTATATAGGAAGCACAAATTGGACTCTCTGGCTATTGCTTTTGTTTTGTTTTGAGAACACAAAATTAGGAGTGGTTAGAAGGTAGATATGAATCTGGGGGGATCTGGGTGAGGAGTGGAAGCAAACGATCAAATATATGATATTTTCAAATTTATAAAAACTATGAGACAAACACAGTAAGAGCTTGAGCTAAAAATCAAGAAATTCTTGTTAAAAACTTGACAATCTGGTAGGAGAAAGGCCAAAAGTGTTACGCAACATCAGGAACTAAAAACTAGTGTCCCTCCAATATTTACCTGGTTCTATATTCTGAATGTTCGCATGCCTCATGATTCAAAGAGAAATCCAGCCAATAGCATAATGAGAGGGGGTGAAGCCTTTGATCCTCTTTGGGGATCACATTTCAGACAGCCTACTCATCAGATATTTGTATTATTATTCATAATGGTAGCAAAATTACAAAGTAGCAATGAAATAATTTTATGGCTGGGGGTCAACACGAGAAATTGTGTTAAAGAGTCACAGCATTATGAAGGTTAAGAGCCACTGGTGTGAGGGGCTGAAAAGAACTGAGTTCTCCTCTATCCAATGAGGAAACAGCGAGGATGAACTATCTGTGAACTAGAACTAACCCTCACTAGCACTGAATCTGCTGGCACCATGATCTTGAACTTTGACTCTTCAAATTTTTGAGAAATCAATTTCTATTTTTCATATGCTACCTGGACACTGGAAGTATATAGAAATCCAAGCAGAAAAAAAGCACGCTATGCTTACATATACTTTAGAGTTAGTATGTCATTAAACACTCAAATTAATCTTTCAGAGGTGAGGAAAAGAGCTGCAGCCGAATTAACATGCAAACAACGCTCAATAGTCTTGTTCCATTGTGTGTAGTCCAGGTAAATGGGGCACACTGGCCTCTCCGATTTAATTCCCAAGGAACAGTTCAATAGAGCATTGTTCTGCTCTTGTGGTATGTTAGGCTGCAACCCTTTAACCTCACAGATAGTCCTAAACAGTTGACTTATTCTCTCTGAGCCAGGGATACACTATAGCTATGAGTGCCTTAAAAAGATGGACACATGTCCCAGTTAATCAAAACCCTCACAGGACCTCCCTCTTCACATGGCTATTGAATGGGCAACGTGCGCATACCCCCCCAACCAGGGTTCTGACCCTAGAACACAGCAGTCTGGTGTTCCTCTTTTCCTGTGCCATTCTTCTGATGTCCCTCCTCTTTGCCCATCTCACAAATTCTGCAAATAAGAGACTGGGGGACAGAATACTAGGGACAAATTTGAGCACCTGGGTCAAGCTATACCTAGAAGTCTATAAATCATGACAGTTTCTCATGGGACTCCAAAAGATCTTTTTTCTACTTTGCTGTGTGGACTGTGGGTTTTTTAAGTTGCAAAGGAAAGAGCTTTAAGTGGATAGCACATGCAGGAACTCACCCATCCCAGCCCTGTTATGACCAAGAGTCAGTTGTGCTGCAAATGTATCCAAACCCAGATGTGTGCTTTTTTCATATGCGATATGAAACTTCAGAAACACTGACCCAAGAAAAATGCAGATTCTGCCTTGAAGTCAGGGGTCATAGGACTTTCAAGTCATGACTTGGCCTGCTAGGACAGTATTCTGGGATTGGGGACCAAAGTCCTAAAGGCTCACTACTACATAACCCTGCCAACGTGTTGTTTTCAACTTTGACCAGAACTCAGACATGGAGTGTGGCTGAGGCCAGTCCTCAAGCGCCTGTTCTTTGGAGAATATCATTGTATCCACCCAAGTATTCTCTCTCTGTTTTCACAAATCACAAGAGGAAGCAAATAGTCTATAACAAAAGTCCTCCAATTTTACTCTTATCAACAAAAACTGAGAAAAGTGCTCCTAATATCAACCTGTTCCTACCTCTTCCTCAAAAGCCTGGGACTGGTTCCTCTCACAGTCCTCATGGTCAGATGGGGTCAATACTGAAAAAGTGATTCATTTGACCCACAGTAGGAGATGATATATAGGAACATAGTTAACCCAGGACCCATCAGATCCTTGGATTCTCACTTAAAAGATGGTGGTATTATTATTATTATTATTATTATTATTATTATTATTATTATTATTATTATTAAGAATTTGTTTCTCAATTAAACATTTATATTATTTTTCATTCCTGTGTGTGTCTACACTTGTGTACCTTCAAGTGTGTGCCAATGTCTCCTGAGGCAAGAAGAGGACACTCTCTAGAGCTGGTGTTATAGGCATTTTTGATCCCAGCAACCAAAAGTCAATCCTGTAAAGACCAGCAAGAGCTAATCCAATGGTTGAAGTTTCAGTCTCCACAGGACCCCTCGGCCCCAGTTAGCTGGCTCCAACCTAGATCCCCTTCACAATGTAACCCATGGACAGCTTGGTCCTCATATGGCTCCTCTCATAAAGGGAATGGGGGCTGACTTTGACATTACTCTGTTGCCTGCTTTTGATCACTTTTCCCTGGCAGGGCTACCTCACCAGGCCACAGGGGAAGAGGATGCACTGGATTTACTGGGGTAGGTAGGAGGGGCTCCCATTCTCTGAGGAGTAGTGGATGAGGGAATAGGGAAACAAGAAGGGAGGGTGGGACTGGGAGAAGAGGGGGCAGGGCTATGACCAAGATATAAAGTGAATAAGTGATTTCCCCCCCCCCACCCCTGTAAGAACAGCAAGGGCTCTTAACAGCTTAGCCTTCTCTCCAACTCCTCAAAGGTTGAGTTTATCCATTTGCAAAACATGAACAAACATGTATTCTCTCTGGTTGGGTTAATTGTTCAAGGTGCAAGCATGGAGTCAAACGAAAATGCTAAGCAGGGGCTTTCTTATGTCAGCCACCTGATCTGAGGTGGCTGCCTCAGTTTCTTGAGAAGAAAGAAGAGGAGGTGGCCAAGGAGCTCAAAGTTGGGCTCATCAGGAAATCAAAGACATTTAAGACAGTGTTGCAGATCCAGCAGGAGGAGGGCCAGGGAACAAGAAACACCCATAGTTCAATAGCCCAAAACCCAATTGAGCCTTCCTTTTCAAACTTAAGAAGGGAAAAAAAAATCAACCGAAAGTTTTTCACATTTCATTCATTTTATTTCTGGTCCCTTGTTCTTAGTCCCATCTGCCCCATTTGTAACCCAGAATTGTGACTCAGACTTCACTAGGACCACTGAGACAAGCCCAGTGAGTGCCTGCTGGCAGAAGAGTCCAGGTCTCAGTTGCAAGTCTGCCCTTACAAGCTAGGTAGGCTGCCCACTACTACTCCATTTCATGCCCTTGACTCTTGCTAGAAGGCAGCCTCTACCACTTAGCTTTCCACTCCTGTCTATTGTCATAGCTGTGTTTCCATGGGAACCTCCGATCGCTCTGACTTCATGGACTCTTGGGCTTCCAGGCAGAATTAGCATCCCTTCCTAGACTCACTTCCCAATATTCAAATGAAATCCACCTCACAAGCTCTCCACGGTTAGCTCGAGTTGGTGATGGCTATCAAAGGCTCCATAGAGTGTCGTGAAGTTACAGTAATATCTGATGGCATCTGTTGTTAATTTACAGGGTCCTGACACAGTATTCAGCCCTTAACATTCCCTGTCCATTCTAATCCTCAGTGCAACTTAGAAGGTAAGCACCATGGCTATTTCCATGTTTCAGATGAGACACTTGAGACATCTGTCTGCTTTAACACCACAGAACCAGAGCAGCTGCAGGCCAGACTGATCCCACAACTTCCCGTGCAGCCTTTCCTACAAGGTCGAGATCAGATGTACTTCCTACTGGCCCTCCCTACATCTGAGGATGCTGAAAAAAGAGAGCATTTTCCCTGTGTTGAGGGTCATGAAACATCCTGTCACTCCTCCCTCTAAAGCCAGAATAGCCTGGTCTTGGATCTCTTGTAGAAGCCGTTGCCAGTGTCTGTTCTTGCCCAAGCATTTCTGAATTGCATCCAAGTCACTGCTATGTTTCAAATATGAACCATTCCCTGCAAGCTCCCATTTTGAACTGTTCGTCTGTCTCTTGATTCTGGTGCTTTGTTGAGGGCTGTGGGGCCCTTGGAAAATACAGTCTGGCTGAAAGAGGAAGGTCACTTAGGGCTAGGTTTTGATAGCTTTAATGAACCCTGTTTCCCTTCTAACTGTCTCTGCTTCCTAGTCTAAAGGGGATGTGTGTCCTTGACCTCAGAATCTATGGAGTTTGGCTTACAGTGTACCTATGCAAAAAGTTCAAGGAAACTATTCTATATAGAGGAAAAGCAAGGAGGAGGCCTGGTGGATTGCTCAGTGCTTACAGGAGGCCAGGGCACGAGGAATCAAAAGGAGACATCAGAGAGGTGAGTAGAGGAAAGATGCAAGTAGAAGAGTATTATTTCAAAGCGATGGGAAGAGACTTTCTGCCTATGCTTCCCTTATGCTCCCTATCATCAGATAACCAAACAGCAAAGTCAACTCCTACCAGGGAAGGAAGGCCAGAAATAAAACACCCATTAGCTACACAAAAAGAAATCAAAACACCCCCCTTTTCTAAAATTGTTTGGGAATTTCACACATATATACATACAGAGTTTTGATAAAACCCACTCCTCATTCATCCCGCCTCCAATTCCTCCTCCATGTCCCGTACCACTTTAAAAAATCAGAACGTGTGGAAGAAAACACAGAGAAAGATAATTTCTCATATAGATATGTTTTCTCTCTCTCTCTCTCTTCCCGCCCCCCCCCCCCCCTTATTCCTGAGCTTCCAGAAACAGACAAATTTCCTTGTAAATTGTCCTGCTGTGCCGGCCTTCATTGCCTGACTCAGGAAGCTGCATCTGGGCCAGCTGGGATGCAGACCGCCTTCAGTATTGCAGCAGCTTCTGAGCTCAGACAGCACGAAGGCCTGCGGAAGCTTGATTTCCCCACAGAGCCCAGCAGCGGCCCCATTGCCTTGATTGCTTCTGATCAAGGCAAACTGAGCAAAGCAAAGCAGGCACATCTGTTCTCTTCTGTCACTTAAAGGCAGCAAAAGCCTGCAGTCAGTGTGGTCACTCAAAACCAGTGCAGAAGTTAATTCCAAACATGAGAAGGCAGACAGCAAGAGTATGCATGCCAACTTCACTCTACCTTCTGGTAAGGGGAAACCACATTCTGGTTAATTCCAGTGAGGTGTCCATGTGTCTTACTTACATATGCCCATAAACTAGCAGTGATGGGCAGCTACGTTTAGGCCTGACTTCAAGCTGCATCTTTGCCTGTTGTTATGTATCACACCTTTGATGAATATGTTGGCTCAAATCAATAAACTTTTAATTAGAAGCTGCTAGGAACCATCATCTCTCATCTCAGCTGTTACAAGGCTTTCCTGGGCTCCCCAGATACCTTCTGACCCTCTCCATCTGTTTCTCACAAACTCGCTAGAATCTTAAAAATCTTCTTTTTCCTACCTTCTGCAAGTCCTACTTTCCAAAGCCACATGAGACTTGGAGGATATGTCCATTCTGTCCGGCAAGCCAGGCTTCCTTTCAACTCTGTGCCCCTGGCAAGATTGTTCCCATTACCTTGAACATCTTATGCCCTCAGCCATCTCGAAAGTGCCTCATGAGGCACCTCCTCTCCCTCCATCAGCATCCACTACCCATCCTATCTGAATGAAGTAACAATTCTCCAGAGTCTCATGAACCCACACACCAACCCCTGATAATCTAACTTTTGTCCTGGGTTGTTTAACCAAGATTCCATAGGAACATCCACAGATAGAGACATCATTGCAGTAGAAATACAAGTGGGAAGACAAAGGTTACCCAACCCCCCTCCCCAAAGAAGTTTATGGGGGCGTCTGTGAGGTTCTACCATCTCAGCGGAAGCAAGAAGAATGAGCAAGCATCAGCTAGATAAGAAGACGGAGAAGCTGTCCAGAGAAAGGCAGGAGTGGAAAGCGTAGGTGTCAGCACTATGGTGTTTGTGGGAACATATTTGTAAAAGTTTCACGTCTATGAAACATCAAGCAATGAGGCTGAAGTGGCAGGGCGATAGAGATCTGGAGAGCTGGATCCGATGGGCTTGAGGAAGCTATGTCCAGCAAAAGGGAATATCCACACAGCACATGTGATGAGGAGGAGGCAAAAGGCCGAGGGCATGAGGAGCAGTGGCTGACAGCTGATGGAGTACAGACAGACCTGGGTCACACAGAAAAGGAGCATTGGCCTTGTTGCAGAAGGAACATGACTTGGCCTGGGGGTGAGGTGAGCGTGCAGGGGCATTTGCAGGTAAACCAATAGAAGCTAACAGCATCCCTGCCTGGCTCTCCAGATGTGAATTCTTCTAGGCTGCTGCCTCTTCCTTTGCCAAATGAAAGGGTGCCTTTCCAGCTCATTTTGAACTGAAGATGAGAGAGTGCTGAGCAATCCTCTGGCCCTGCTTCGCCACAATGATATGAAAGGTAAGTCTCTGGAGCTTACACATGCCTGAGGGAATTCTCACACTTTCACTTAACTCAAAGAGGTGAAGAGGGCTTTATGAAGACAGGCCATATTAATTTCTTTTTGAAGTTAGAAGTTGCATGAGTTGAGCCAAAGTGAGTGCTGACAAGGTTCTTTCCTCCCAAAATTTAAGGTCTAGTAGCACTAGTCTGCAGAGACTAAGCCCCAAACTTGATGCAATAGGCACTAGGGCATGAAATGGTTCAACTCAATGAGCAGATTACCAGCCACTGCTTTCCTTACCCAAATTCTACACCAGGCTATGTTCCTGATTTAAAGTCAGGCACAGAAAAGACATCCCCTCTACTACACCTTATCTTTCTGTTCTGTCCTTGGCTATCTACTGTCCATTCTCTATAGCAGAAGAGGACATAATTTCCTCCTAGAAAGTTTCTCCAGCCATCTACCATGTGGATGCTGTGTGAAGAATCAAAGCACTGCAGACTTAGCAGCTTGAGCCAAGGGATGCAGATTATCTCACAATGTCTATGGGTCGGCTCATGAGTCCTGGACATGTTTATGTGTGTTCACAAAACTGCATTCTAAGGCTTAGCCATTTTCACCTCAAGTCTAACCATGGAGGAACCAAGTTCCATGGTTGCTGGCAGAATCCCTTCCACTCTCCTTGTTAAACCAAAGGCCTTCACAACTCCCTGGCTGATGGCTAGAAGCCATCTCTCTTTCCTTATAATGCTTTACCAAAAGCATCACATAACAAGGTGCACATTACATCTTCCCATCTTAAGTAAGCACTTCAGTAAGTGACACCCCTCGTATTCATGTTGTCCTTATTAAGTGACTGTACAAAGGCTGAGTGCAGAAGAAGAGTAACTCAGAGATCTGTATGTTGATTGTTTCTGTCACTGTGACAACATATCTGATATAACCAGATATAAATTAAAGAGAAGAATGTTTTGTTTGGGCTCATGGATTCAAAGGCTTTGGCCCACAGCTAAATGGCTCCTCTTTTTCTGAGCCTATGTTGAGGCAGAAGAGTGATAAATCAAAGTTTCTCATGTCCTCCAGAAAGGAGAAGGAAAGAAAAAGAAATATGGACAAAAAGAGATAAAGACAGAGAGAAGAGGAGAAGAAAGATAAGGAAGAGAAGAGCTAGAAAGGAAGAAAGGGAAGGGAAAAGGGAAAGGGAATGGGAGAGAGAGTGCTGTATGAAAAGTGTTCTGGTTTGCTTTCTATTGCTGTGATAAGCACCATGGTCAAAAGCAACTTGGGAAAGAAAGTGTTTCTTTCCACTTACAACTCTCATGTCACAGTCTATCAATGAAAGAAGTAAAGGCAAACACCTGGACTCAAGAACAAAAGCAGAGGCCAGAAAGGAACACTGCTTACTGCTGTGCTCCCCAACCCTTACTCAACTTGGCTTCTTTTACAACTCAGAACCAACCTCAATGGACTTGGTCCTCCCACATCAATCATTAATCAAGAAGATGCCCCATAGATTTGCCCACAGGCTAATCTGATAAGGATATCTTCTCATCATATGAGGTTCTTTTTTTCAAATGACTCTAACTTGTGTCACTCTCACAAAACACTAACCAGGATAACAAGATGCCATTCAAAGGCATGCCCTTCTAACAGCCCATTGCCAAAGTTCTTGTGATTGGAATACCTCACCAGCAGCATCACATGGGGTCCAAGACTTTCACACATGAGCCTTGGAAAGAATGGTTCATGTTTATCCAAAACGCTATCTCAGAATTCATATTCTATAATCACGAAGGCTGGATTTCATGCCCTGCTTTGTACTCCCATTGTCCTCAGGCACAGGTCCAACTCCATTTTTATTATCCAAGCATGGTGATTTTCTGTTTATATATCTTTCTGCCCTACTAATCCACAACTTTTTTTGTTTCTGGAAGACATCACCTCCTGCTCATTACATTACCATAACTAGCCAAATGCTTACTACAGAGGAGACTCAGTACACACTTGACAAACTTACTAATTAATGGTATTGCTGCTTCATTGGCAAGTCACAGGCAACCCGGACCCAAAAGCACATTGTGGGCTATATCAATTTTCACTAAGGTCTGGATATGGTAAATCTAATTATTATATTGCGAAGTGAAATTGCAAAATTAAAATTGGATGAATGAAATAATTAAAGGAAATTTCAGTTCCTTAATGAGCAGAAATGGTAAATGAGATTGCATGAGACCATGTCAAAGACTGGGTTCAGCTCTACATCTGAGGTGTGCATTCTCATTTCGGAATTAGAGCGACACCACAGAGAGGAGATTTGGAGTGAGCATTCCTATACCAATACAACAGACAAAGGCCCAAATCTGAAGAGAGTAAAGGGAGGGGAAGCAACAGTGAAGGCAAGAGCAAGAGAGATGTATGAACTATGAAATTATGACATTTGGTGAACAAAGCTAACGACGAAATTCCACAGAAATGTAGGAAAGGAAATGGTGGGTGATCGTACCCAGTTTGCAAAGCAAAGTGGTCATTCTACTTTGTTTTCCATTCTTTTGATAAACATCACAACTAAAAACCCACTGAGGGGAAGAGGGTTTATTTGACCCATAGGCTATAGTCAGTCACTAAAGGAAGCCATGACAGGAGCTCAAGAAAGAAGCCAGAGGAAGGAACTTAAGTAAAGAACACAGATGAACAGGACTCAATGGCTCACTTTCAGACTCAAGTTCAACTACCTTTCTTATATAGCTCAGGCACATTTACTTTGGGATGGTACCACTCCACAGTGGGCTTGGGCCTCATACATCAAAAAACAATCAAGAAAATGTCCTTATGAATGTGCCCACAGGCCAATCTGATGGAGATAATTCTGACGAAGCTTCCTCTCCAAAGGTATATGAAATTGATTACCAAAATTAGCCATGACACTAGCCAAACCAGTGAAAACGTTAGTGCCTGAAATTCTGGCTATTCAGACTTATAGTGACAGAAAGTTTCTACTGATGTTCTATTACTGGTATGGGTAGGTCATATCATTGTGGCGAAGATATGGGTGTGGGTGTGAAGGTGACTAGACAGACTAGAGCCCTATACTCACAGGTCCTGCCCATCATCACCATGGAAGGTTGATCAAAATGTGTAAGCAAATGGTCACCATGGTAAGAGGGTCTATCCAAAAAATAAATAAATACGGTATTCAAGATAAAATAAATATTAAGCATTTCCTAGCCTTCCATTTTAAATGTTTTTAGTTTGCCTCTGTACCTGTCAATATTTTTCCTATGTCCTATGGCCCCATTTCCTATTGCAAAATCATTATAAAAATTAAAGAGTTAGTGAAAGCATGACAAATAATACAGTTCTTGCCATTAGATTTGCAAAGCTATTGCTATTTGTTCAAATTAATCATCTTACAGTGTTTCCAAGTTAAGTGCCCCATGTTGCACTGGATGATTGACAGATGGCCAGTTCACACGGCTCAAACTATGAGACTGGGTATTTGACTAAGGATACAGGAAGCATCCCTGCTCGACTCACAGCCTATCTAAGAAACATCTCTCTTTCTCATTTTACAAGTTCTAGGAATAGTTCAATTAAATATTTCTCTTGCTGAAAGTCAACCACAATATGATTACCTCTTAGCTATTCATGCTAAAATCACTAACAACATTAATGATTCAGGAACCTAAATGAATACACAGATAAATAAGCAAAACACTAAGTCTGTATGAGACTGTGGTCCAAAAGAGTATGAGAGAGAGAGAGAGAGAGAGAGAGAGAGAGAGAGAGAGAGAGAGAAGAAGAAGAAGGAGAAGAAGAAAAAGAAGAAGGAGGAGGAGGAGAAGAAGAAGAAGAAGAAGAAGGAAGAAATGTTAGGATACCTGGCTCTTGTAAAACTGTGTAACTGATTCCTTGTGTAATCCTGAGCAAACCATTTCTTCTCATTAGATTAAGGTTTTCTCTTTTAAATAGAGTAAATTAAAATACATGCTTGGATACGTTTCTCGTTTTAATGAATGACTTATAGAATTATTTTGGCCCCTTCAGAAAGAAAAAGAGAGCTGGTGAAGTAAAAATATCCAGTTCTATTTGCCAGGTCATTCTTATCTTGCTGGAAGATACATGGTGGTCTAGCTGTTTCTGCTGCTGATGGCATTAGATTTTTTGTCCCAGTGACTAGTCTTGGCCCATGAAATGTGAGAATTGGCAGAGCTCCACTTCCAGTGCTAAGGTTGAAGGAACCAAGCACATTTTTGCTTGTTCCCTCTTTCCTTCTAGCATGGAAATAAACATCTCAAAAACACTTCAGATGGTACATATCACACCAGCCCTAAGTGCCTACAGTGGGCGGAGCCTCCTGCTGACTCACACTAAACACACAGAGACTTTATGGCTGCCATTCTGGTAGTGCAGTTCAGCTTCTCCTGAGCGGCATTGTGAAGGAAGACAGTAGAATCCAATCTAAAAGGTGCAAGTCTGATCATAAGATAGATGAATGAAAGGAAGAACTGAGACTGAGTTAAATGCCCATGTTTCAGAGATGGTCTGCAGATTAACCCTTGATATCTCTGTACATGAAGGTGTTTGGTCCCCCAGCATCTTTCAGAAAGGTACATGCACTGATGCAGTTTGATGATATGGCTAGATTGAGGAATACTTGATGCCTCGGCAACAGGGATGCAGGCCTATCAAAACTATTTCTAGTAGGTCGCAAAGGTTGTATCTGCCCCTGGCTATGTCAGACAAATGAGTAAGGAAAACTGGTCACCAGCCTCTTAAAATGCTCACTGCTCAGGGCAAGGATAAGACTGTCTGAGAAGAGAGGCCTGGTGTACAGTTCAAATGCTGCAAACTATCAGTTTGAAATTCATTCACACTTGGGAAACATAACCCAATAAAAGTCACCTTGTAAGAGGAGTTCTCTAAATAACAAACAATAGCAGGGCAGAAGGGTGACTTTGCACAAAAGGAGGGAGTGATTATGAGTGGGGTATTCATCTTTCCTTGAATAAGGCTGGTGCCACATGCCTGCAGGGAATGAGCATAATAAATGGTGGTGGCAGAATGTAGGTTAGCTCCGGAAGGACGGCATGTCAAGGAGGGTTATGAAATGCTGAAGGAAGTGACGGATGAGGTCATGTCATCTGCTCCCCCTGAAGCTCACCGGGGAAGAGATGGAAAGTCTTTCTCAAAGTCAGGTGCTGGGGAGTAAGTCAAGACCCAGTCGAGTGGGAGCTCAGGCTGCAGGCTACTGAAGCAGTCAGTAAATTACTCCCCCTCTTTCTACCCAAGGTCTTGACAAAGAGAAATCAGATGAATAGACAGGGGTCAAAATAGCATCTTTATATTCACATAAAGGTCTAAACTGATGGGCATGGCTTAGAGTAACAACCCAATGAGTCTGTCAAATGATCTACAGAACAAAACCAACTAGTCCCTAGACCCAGCCAACTGTGGCCTAGCGTGGCCTTCCTGCCTCCAAAATCCTTTATCTTCATCTTTCTCTAAATAAATGTTCAGGAAAAGATAGTAAAATCCAAGCAAAGATGATCCTGCCTAATAGGAAAATCACTCCCTTGACTGATACAGACATATCTAGAAAGGTCACATCCAGTGGTTAGCTCAACATGGAAGGAAGAATGAGTTTATGAGAGCACAGGACCAGATATTTCCTACACGTTCCCTATTCAGTGGCATCACTGTGCTGAGTCTACATGGTCAGTATTTAATTTAGTGTATCACAGCCCTATGTGGAAGGTATCTATCCCGTATGTGATTCACAGATGAGGAAGTAGTGTTTCAAAGTTACCTGTTGGTGAAAGTAGACCAAGGAGTGGTCCCCACGCTTATGATACTATTTTCTTTGTTATCTGTTCCTTTGTTTTTATGCAATAGTCCAGGCAAAAAGTTAGTCCCTGACTCAGAAGAAATCTTACCAAGAGCTGCCGACAATGTAGCCACATGTATTAAATTCTTTTTCACCTCTAAGAGTAACATTGAACATGGATTTGCAGAATGTCTTGCCACGTGTCAGGCACACACAAAAAAAAATGCAGCAGCACATATAAACAGCTCATGAGAGAGGACATCCTCTCCAAAACCTTCCTTTGCACTTGATGATAATGGCCAGGAAAGAAAAAGGAATCCCAGAAGCACACACCTCCAAGTCATCCATTTTATAGACCAAAGAGCTGCTGCTAGTAATTGGAAAGATTTGCTCAGGGTTGAAAGTCGAATCTCACCATGACTCTCAGTTCTTATTCCATGCTGTTCTACATTGCCAGGACACCAGAGCCCAGGAGGCAATATGCACTCAAATCCATCTGCACATTCTATTCTTCTCAGAACCAGCACTGATGTATGTGCAAACAGAGCCCAGTTTATAAGTTCACTACTCAATTGATTATAGATGGGTCTTGTAGACTTGTAGGTCTTGACTGTCTTATCTCTAGGCAAATAATAACCATAATATGGAGACAACCTGGTTGGTGAATATTGGAAGGTTATAAAAAAGAAGAGAAATGATGAAGAGTGACTTTTCTTAGTAACTCAATACCTGGAAAAGAAATATTTGGAGGTCAGGATGTTTCTGCATGGTGGGTGTGTCCAAGAAAGGGGATGGCATTGACTTCTGTGTAATTATATCTGCCGCACTGAAGCCCAGAGTTGCCTTCATTACTTACAGCCTTTTCCAGATTTAAGTATTGAAATCTTTCTTTCAGTCTTTTGTATTTTTATGTCTTTCTAATTTGTGACCAATATGCCTCAAGCTTTTCATCCAGGCCCAGGACTCTGGAGAGTACCTGCTTCATGAGCCTGAGGGAAAGGCTTTGGGCTGAGCCAAAGAGAGAAGTGTTGGGACCTCATTCTGGCTGACCTGCGTGCTAAGGTCCAGAGTGTTTTGAAAATGCATTAAATTCTTTCCAAAGAGAGAGTTTCCATTTTAGTTAATAAACCCCCTCAAGGAAGGAAATGGAGCAGAGCATATAAACAGCTCATAACTGAAACATTTTTGTTTAGTTTTCCCTCGCACTTACTGATAATGGAACCAGAAGCAAAAGAAATGTTGTTGAGGGATTTGTTGCTTCTCTGAGAAGGAGAGTTGAGATTCTGAGCATGTTCTGGCATCCTTCTTCAGTATATGAAAATGTAGCTCCACCAAGTCTTTCAATGTATGCCTACTGTGCATATAAAACTATGGAGAGAGGTAGGACATGGGGGAGGTACTTCAGTGGACAAAGAGGAATATTACAGTGGGCAAAAATAAGCATTAATAAAAAACAATGGCTTTACTCTCAGCCTAAGTGATGGGATGTAGGACTCACTTAGTCTCTGTTTATGAGGGCCCATGGGAAGCGTGGGCCTCACCCTGAGCTAATACGTCATGCAGAGCACAACATCTTTTCCTCAAAGGCCACAAGTTCTTGAACAACGAGGTACACCAACATCAAACACACACATGATTTCACTGAGTGACTGTTTCATGAAGCCGGGGGAGGGGGGGATGTGAGGCATTTCTGAATGAGAATGCCTTGAAGTGAAGGGAGAGAGAAGAAAGCATAAACGAGGCCATAGAGGCTGATAACTGGATAGTAAAAGGAATTGCCATTCTGCTTCCAAAGGGAAGAAACTTCCAGTCAAAGGAGAAAACAGCCACCAGGCTCCTGAGATGGCAGGATTCTGGTGTGCTAGAGAACTGCAGTGAGAATGTTTTGCTTCTTTCAAAACACAGAAATGTTATGGGATTATGTTTTTGGTCTAATCTCAGGTGTGGGATATGGGGCTGCTTAAGATTGTGCACAGCAGCTGACTATGTGCTCTAGCGAGGAGTGATTTTGCCAGCTGCAGACAGTTTTTACAAGCACATGACATTTGGGATTGTGGGGACTCTTGAGAGGGCACATAAATGCTAGATCCTGCTGCTGCTGCTGCTGCTGCTGATGATGATGATGATGATGATGATAGTTGCTGGTTGCTGGTGTTGTTGTTGTTGTGATTTGCCAAGTGATCACATGCAAAGAGACAAGAAGAGAAAATTGAATAGCCTGATGGTGAAAATCAAACTTGCCTCAAGGACTGTGACACCCCTAATCAGCAAGAAGTAGTCTATCAATAACAAGGGTGGAATAAAGGTGGGGAATGGCGGAACAGAGAAAAGGAACCCACAAACTGGCAAACTCCAGCTACAGATGACAATGGGGAGTGCAGTGGAGCTGAAACAGACGGAGAATTCAGAGGCAACCATGAAGATGAGGTCAAGAGTGAGGTTATATGGCACTGCGTTAGAGCAATGCAGGCTCTTTTGGACAGGATGGGTAAGCCTCCATGGTCACCACTTTGCCATTATGCATGGCCTGTGTTCAGGACAAAGAAGCAAGTGCCTTCAATGGAGCAGCATGGGGAAGCAGAAGCTGGCAAGAGTACCAGTCCATAGCTCTTGGTCGCCATTGGTCTCAGCTGGGAACATTACATCTGCGGCTACCAAAGTCTCACTCTCAGAGAACTAACCAAGAGAGTCAGGAATGCATCTAGATGTTTTTGAATTCTTCTCTGATTTGAGAGTGCAGCCAAGATTTTGGATCTGCACTAAAGAGGAAAAGGAGAGGAAAAAATAGAGAAAGAAGTTTCCTTTCATTAAACAACTCTCAGCCTCAGAAGTCTGTCTCCCACTGGAGCCCTGGTGATCTGTGGAAGTTCATCAGCCAAAGTGAAAACACCCACACAGCTTACACTTGGAAGAAAACCCCAAATATGGTATAATTCCTGGGATACTATGTAAGAATCTTGCCTGGAAGTCCACTGATAGCATGGGGACAAAGATCCATGCCTTCCTTTCCTATTGAACACTGCCTAGATGGCAATGCCACCAAGAGACAAACTTAATACTAGGTCTACAAAACCCTGCCTCTGCCATAAGAAAACCTAAGATCAGAGAAAATAACTTACTTGTCTAAAGTCGTCATCAGCTCAGTAGGAAATGCAGCCAGGTTCCAACTTAGAGTTCACCACAAAGCTTGCTCCATTCACTGCTAAAAGCTCCCTGTACTTTAGCTATGACCCCACAGTAAATCTGTCATTCTAAAACATTTGGGGTTTTGGTTTTCGTTTTGGTCTGGGTTTTTTTTTTTTTTTTTTCCCCTTTTCTAAATCTGTAGGTCAGATCACTTCCTTTTTACAAAACAAGCCTAACTAGGTTTCTAAGCTTCTAAAAACCAGGTCAATCCAGTCTCCTAGGGTGATTTCAAGTGAATATTTGGAATTAAAAGCAAACAAACAAAGCTTGGAGAATTGCATGGGGAAACAGCAAATGAAGTCAACTGTTTACAGGCTGTGTCTCCCTTCTGTGTCAGCAATCCTCTGCTCCCTGAGCTCTGTGCGTGTGTGTGTGTGTGTGTGTGTGTGTGTGTGTGAGAGAGAGAGAGAGAGAGAGAGAGAGAGAGAGAGAGGGAGGGAGGGAGGGAGGGAGAGAGGGGGGGGGGGCTCCTTAACCCTGAGCTCTCCTGACGTGGTACAGTTTATTTCACTTCAGATTCATGGCTCCTGCAGATCAAAGCTTTCTTTACACATTATGTTTTGCATAAAAAAGCAATAATTTGTTCTGTGCGGTCTGGTTTTTTTACCCACTGTGCTAATGTTGTAAAAACCAATCTGACTCCTTGCCCCTATCCTCCATGGCTATAAAGCCACAAATCAGGCGTAATGATGGTGCTCTCCTTAAGGATTCACTGAGGCATTTCAGCCAGCCTGGTGTACCAGTAATGAAATTTGCATTGTGCTTACAGGACTGTTTTATTGATATAAATGAACTTTTGTATTCAAATGACTGAAGAGCTGTTCCCCAACATAAGCTTAGTGGGTGGCACTTCATTTCTGCCTGGGAGTCCCCCCTTACCATGATCATAACAATGAGAAAGATGGAATGAACTGGCATTTCTGCTTTTTCCAGGAGACCTCTGTGTGTCTGAACCTAAGCTGTTTCTTCCTACCATTTCCTTACACCTGCCGTTTTTGTTTTTTTTTTTCCATCCTTCATGACTCAGGCCACACGTTCTATGAATCTCCCTACAGGATTTTAAGTGTGTCCCTATAATATGTAACAACTGCAAAGGTGAGATCCCCCGAAACCTTACAGTCCTGAGAGACCAAGAGATGCATGAATTTAGAATCTAATCACCCGTGGTCAAATATTCAGAGACTTTGATGGAGAAGCCGGCAGGCATGGGAAGATCTGTCTATGGAGACCCAAGGTAGAGGGCCAGACATGTGCAGATGTCTCTGAGACATAACTAACAACTATATCAGGAGCTCTTGGTCCTGCCTGAATGTCAGATCCAACATGGAATCCTTCCAAACTCTCAACGCCAGCTCTTGCCAAGAACAAATGAAATGGACTTTCTGAGAGATGAGGAATCTGAGGCTAGAACAAGATTCAGGCGCCAATAAGTGGAGGACCTGAGGCTCTAACCAGAGCTGCCCATTACCTTTTGTCAGGTGAAATGAGTGACTGGAAGAGACCTTGGTGTGAGGTGGAAGATCCCAAAGGCACACTCTGTGTTGCCATCACTCAACCTCCTCTTGCATGTCTCCATGGACATGTGCTCAGGATAATTTTGTAGAATGGATACACAAACCAACAAAATGGGTAAAAGATAGAGATTTTGTTCTCTAAATTATCCTATCTTTTGGCCTCCTATGTCAATGATAAATCACTTCTACGAAGCTTATTTTCACATTTCACCTTGTCTGTACTTAGGTCAGCAAGGTTCATGATTGCTGTTGCCTCCATGGCTATCATAAAACTGTCACTGCCTGAGAAATATCTTGATGCACTTTCCACCATTGTGTTCTCTCTTGTGTTTTCTTCTTCCCCTCCTTCTCCTCTTCCTCTGCCTCCTCCTCCTACTACTCTTCCTAGTCCTCCTCCTCTTCCTTCTTCTCCTCTTCCTTCTTTTTATTCTAAGACATGGTCTAGGCTATGTCTTGAATTAAGATTCTCTTGCCTTAGCTTTTCAATTCCGGGATTACAGGACTATGCTCCTGCACTCAGCTATGATTTTATATATATAAATAAAAGAGTACACGAGTATTATGATTTTCATTTAGCTGTTCAAAGTGTACCTACAGTCCAGGTCAAGCTTGAGAAATGTCTGTTTATAGAGAGTGCCCCACATTGTGGATAATGTTATAAGCATTGTGATATGTTTCTCGTCTGGAAAGAAGTGATCAGTAGACACCTCACTTCAGCAGAGAGATGGATGGGATAAGGCAATTTGTTGAGCCAGACATTGGGGAACCTTGCATGGTAAAGGGCTATTATATAAATTTACAGTATTCTTCCCAGCATTGAATACCTCATTTCAGCTTCTGCCATGCAAAGTACTCACACTTGAGTATTTATTCAAAAGGGGATCCATTTCCCATGTGCAAACTCAGCCTAAATGTTGGCATTGCAACCACATGTCACTGATATGACAAGAATTTCTTAATTTCGTGATAGGAAAGATTGCTGATGCAATTTAACTTCATGGAACGCCAGGAAGTCACTTCCAGCATTACCAGTGGTATTGACCCTGTGATTTCTGTGAGAACACAACCTTCATAAGACATGGTTACTGAAATTTTCATTGCAGAAAGCCATGAGGACCTGAAGCAGCTCAGCATCTAAGAGTTTCAATGGAGAAATAGAAATGGCATCAAAACCTCATGAACATTGTCCTAGCTTGGTTCTCCATTGCTGTGATAAAACACTGACCAAAAACAACTTGGGAGAAGAAGGGGCTTATTTGGTTTACATGTCCCAATCACAGGGGAAACAGGGCAGGGACTCTAACAGGGCAGGAACCTGGAGGCAGGAATCCAAACAGAGGCCATGAAAGGACACTGTTTATGGGCTTACTCTCCATAGCTTGCTTATCATGCCTTCTTCTACAACTCAGAACCACCTGTCCAAGAGATGTGCCACTCACAGTGCACTTGACCCTCCTGCAGGAGTCTTTTATCAAGAAAATGCCCCAAATGCTCACCAACCAGCAAATAAGATAAAGGAATTTTTTCAACTGAAGTCTTTTATGATGACTTAGATCATCCTAGCTTGTGTTAAGTTGACAAAAAATATAACCATCACAAATATTAATAAAGAAATAAATAGAAACCAGGTGAGATATGCCAGGCAAGCAGAAGGACCATAAGACTACGGACATAGGTTTGTACCGAAGAACCCATAACCTAAGGAGCTAATACATAGTCATAAGGAGTTTTGAAGAGTCTCCAAGAGAAAGGTAGGAAATAGATTATGCTGCAAAAAGGCCAGCAAAGTAGAGACAGAGCTGGCCTGGATTCATCCAAAAGTATTCCCTAGGAACCCAAGATGACTTCCTGAGAAAAACAAAGAATCATGATAACTGAAATCCAGTGCTCAAATAACATCCATCTGGAAGAAATTTAAAGTGCCCTCTGGGCTCTCATAGAAGTAACGGAGATAATATAGCAAATGAGATGAGATAGATTGGATTTGAACCAAGCTTAAGAAAAAACATTCTAAGAGTTGGCGTGTCCTTGTTCTGGTTTGCTGTTTGTTGGTGAGATAAACACCATGACCAAAACAATTTAAGAGAGGAAACTGTTAATTTCATTTTACACTTCTGGGTCAACATCCATCATTGAGGTAAGTCAGGACAGAAACTTGAGCAGAAATCACAGAATGAAGCTTACTGGTTAACTCCCTGGTTAGCTCATACACTAAAGCCCAGGACTACCTGCCTAGGATGTAGGCCACCCACAGTAGACAGGACCCTCCCACATCAATCTTCATTTGTGGTAATCTCTCATAGGAAAGCCACAGGTCAACCTGATCTAGGCTCCTTTTCTCCTTCTAAGACTCCTTTAACAGACTCTAGGTTGTGTCAAGTTGGTGGCTTAGGCTAACTAGGTCAGTCCTCCCAGAAACTGCTGAGTATTTGGTCCATGGGAGTAGACTACAGATTGTAGGAAGTAAGCAGTTTTTAGGGACGATGTGGGATAACAACTCGAAAAGTCCATCCCAGCAAAGTTTAGTAAATCATAGTTTCTTACTCTGCTTCCAGCCTCACAGAGTTCTAGAGCAAATAGACCAATGCTTCCAACTCAAGTTTTTCCCCTTGAGTTTCTTTATCGCTTACAAAACTATCAACGGGTAAAAGGTAATCTGTAGCTGGAGACTGTGCTAAGAGAATTTGTACAGACTTTGTGCAATACATTTTAGACTTGCTAAATGAATGACCAACACATGAGAATGTATTTTGCTAATACAGATAAGTAAAAGAATCTAACCCTAACTTAGAAGGAAAAATTGTTCCTCCCAAAACAGCAAAAGTGGCAATGTTACAATGAGTTCTGCTGTGAGCTCATTAAGACATCCACATACTAGTGTTGTTCCACATATGAGTACTTTGGAAATTATATTCTTTAAAATGGGCATTCCACTAGAGTCTCACCATGTATCTGATTTTGTGTTTCATGAATTAAGAGAAATATTTAGGCACTCACATGTCTTCCCAATGTTCGTAGCTGAGTGTAATCTTCCAGAAGCAAGATTCCAGGCTCCTAGGATTCTGCTCACACAGCACCTCATAAATCATTAATAAAACATTTTCATACACTAAGTCCTCTGTGTTTTTATGGAAGGCACATCCTGGAGAGCAGAGCTACATCACTACTGCTAGTATCCCAGTAAAGATTATTACCAAATGCATGCTCACCTGCAGTTGGTATCTTGGTTAGGTATGAGATGTGTAAAGTGTAAAGTTGGACCGCTCTCTTTATCTGATGAGGTCAGCTTATTCTCATGTGGTGCACTCACTTTTGAGAAATGTCTTAGGAGAAGCTATTACTTGCCTAACAATGAGATGGGAACTTGGATAAGCTTTTCTAACTGAGGGTATGTTAATGATGAAAACAACTCAAAGATCTCTAGGTAGAAAAGTGGGGAGGGCCAGCGGCTTCCTGGAGGAGGCTTTGGAGAACCAAGAGCTGGATTGCATCAGATATGAAAAGCTGGGGGGATGGCTGGAGATGTTAACAAGTTCAGAGTAACATCTGCTCTAGTCTGTTTGCTCCTGCCCATCCTTTACGGATCCTTACATGGGAACACTAATCTCACTATGCAGTTGGAAGCCTACGTTGTCTCCATGAGTGTCTCTCTTTCCACAGGCCCTGCTCACCACAAGTTGTCAGAGGCTCCCTATATTGTTTCCACACTCTTGATCTTGGGTGGGCTCCCTCAACTCACAGGACATCAGCCTCCCTTACAATGACATGTTCCAGAGCCTGTCCCAATATTTTCCAGTCTAACTCCCCAGACCCATCTAAATAATAATTTAAGGACAAAACTCATCAAATAACCCATGATCCGTACCAACAAGTGCAGTCCCTTACTTCTCATTGAGAATTAGACTACATCCCTCATCAGAGCTAGAATGGCCCTTGTGGCCCTCTCTGCCTTCCCATTCAACTCACCTCCTATCTATCCTAAATGTTCACTGCAGCTTTGTTCATCTGTGGCTGTGATCTCTCAAGCACAGCTCACTATGGCCCACATTGTGTGTTCCTAGTCCACAGCTCTACAGGGTTCTCCTGTTAGGTTCTCTCCCAGCGGTCAGATGAGGCATTACTTGCACTGTGAAAGATTTCTCTCTCCAAAAATTAGGTCAGCAATTTAGTAATCACAGTCACAAGGTCCCCCATTAGTCACTATTGTAACAGCAAAGGAATTTCATCTTTTACTTTCGGTATTGGGATGAAATCATTGCTTTATTTTCCTCTCAACTGAGAATTAACCTGCAAGGATTCAGGCACTGTGTCTGGTTTTGTTCCTTCATTCATGCTTAGAGAGATGAGCATATGGATTGATATATTATAGGGGTCAACTAATGGGTTTGGAAATAATAGGCTTGAAATATAAACTATAGAGTATATGCAGTTCACACAGTATCTGCAGGTTCCATATCCATGTATTCAACCAACCATCAGTGAAAAAATTAATTGTCTATGTTTTGGATATAGACACACAGTTTTCTCATCCTTGTTCCCTGTATAATGAAGTATAGTGACCATTTACATATCACTTGCTTTGTATTCAGTATTACAATCAATCTAGAAATAATTTAAAGCATTAATGGGGATATTGTAGGTTATGGGCAAATGCTATGCAACTTCATTTTTTAATTAACTTATTCAGATTGTATCTCAATTGTTATCCCATCACTTGTATCCTCCTGTTCCTCTCTCCCTCCCACTTTCACCCTATTCCCCTTCCCATTGGTCTAAAACCGAGGGGGACCTCCTCTTCCACTATATGGTCATAGGCTATCAAGTCTCATCTTTGTAGCCTGCTTATTCTTTCTTTGAGTGCCATCAGGCCTCCCCACCAAGGGGAGGTGGTCAAATATGGGGCACCAGAGTTCATATCAGAGTCAGTCCCCACTTTCCACATAACTGTGGAGAATGTCCTATCCATTGGTTAGATCAGAGTAGCGGTTCAATGTTTACTGCTTGAATTGTCCTTGGTTAGTGCAATAGTTTGAGCAGATCCCCTGGGCCCTGATCCACCCATCACAATGTTCTTCTTGTAAGTATCTAGGACCCTCTGGATCCTTCTATTTCCCGATTCTCCTATATTTCTCTTACCTAGAGTCCCAGTAGGATGTCCTCACATCTAACCCAATATCCTGGTAAGTAAAGACTTTCATAGGACATGTCTTTTGGGCTAGTGCCCAATTATAAATGAGTATATACCATGTGAGTCTTTCTGCTTCTGGGCTAACTCACTCATTATGATCATTTGTAGTTCTATCCATTTGTCCACAAAGTTTTGATGTTGTTTGTTTGTTTGTTTGTTTGTTTGTTTTTGGCATTCGTGGGAAGAAGACGTATTGGAAATATTCCCAAGAGACATGGAGAAAGAACTGTGAAGGAGTTTGGATGGATTGGAATGAGTGAAGGCAAGAAGTGAATAGAAGTGACTGAAATGAGTTGATAACCAGATGCCACAGCTCTATTTGGAATGGAGTCAGGACATGAACTGGATGTGGATAGTGAGCATGGTGATGATGGTGCACAAGGAGATGAGAACAGGATCAGGAAGCACAGGATACATTGGTTCCCTCAGCTCCTGTAGTAAATCACCACAAATTGAGAGGCTAAGAAGAACTGTACCTGCTTCTCCATGCTGCACCTGTCTCCCAATTTCTCTGAGCTGTATATGCTCCATCTGCTAGCCTCTTGTAGCTTTGAAATTCACCCATGACCTTACTATATTTGCAGGTACAATACTCCAGTATTTGCCTTCATATTACCCTCCCCACTGTCTTTGTGCCTTGAATATCTCTGCCTTTCTCTAAGGAGAACATATACCACTAGATTTAGGCTCAGTCATCTTCTAGGATAATCTCATTATTAGGTACTGAATTTAATGATATGCATAGCATCTTCATTTCCTATTTACTGCCTACAGGGGCAGGCACTGAGAGCTGGCTTATGGACATACATTCTTCAAGGGATACATCTTGTTGAGGTCAACCTGTGCCCCACTCTACATTTTTTCCATATAGTGTAAAATGATCATTACTCAGGCTGTTCCTTGCCCTACAAGATTCCACTTTCAGAGAAAACACAAGGACAAGATGACTCTACATGTTGATGCAGAGTCAAGGTGGATGGACAGCACCATTCATAAGGTACAGACTGATAAACAACTTATTCCTACAAGTAAAAAGAGTGCCACCATATAAATTTATCAAAATAAATTTGGACCATATGAGCATATGAACGCTAAAATTCTATGAAGAAAACAAGGTCAGAGAAAATTTTAGGGGGTACCAGACTGAATGTAGAATGTAACACCCTCAGAAAGGGGGGCACCAGAAATTGTAATAGTTATAACCACATTTACCTGGTATGCCTGTCATCTGACCACATGATGTGTGTATCACATTGAATGACAGAAACTCCTGACTGTCCCAGAGGCTTCAGTTCAATATAGTTCCCAATACTGATGTGACCTACTAGAGCTGCCACCTGTCCTTCCATCTGTACACACCTTCCATCCTTCCACCTGTGCGTCTGCCTGGACTCAGTCCTCCCATTTCCCTTTGCAGCCTTTACTGTCCTGCATCTCAGCTCTACACACCAACTTGACCTGCAGGTTCTGTACAAGCCTGACTCTGAAGCCTGACTCTACAAGGATGCCTTCATCAGACCTCCAGCAGGACTCGTTCTCTAACTCCCATAGATAGCCCCTTTTCAATCCCTTTCTGCCTGCCTTCCTCTTAGGCCTCTGGGACTTACTGAACTCCGCTTCAGGCTCTTTAACCCTTTGTAGTCTTTCCTCAGCCTATTTGCACACTTATGTGTAGCTACATTTACTACGCAATGTGCAGTGTGTGATACAAGAGTCAATATTAGTAATTAAGATGAATAAAAGAACTTTTGTTTATCTCAGCCTGCTATTGAGGGAAATCAGGACTACTTAGCAAATCTGATTCAACAAAACCAACATATCTTGTAAATTTACTGTGATTCAGTAGGTAGGATACTGTATACTGACAACAGTGTATTGTTCTCTTTCTGCAATACAACATTCATAGCAGAAATCAACTTACTGGCCAAGACATGTGAGCGTTTTGACTCAAGGCTGTTGTGTTCTTCCTAAAGGCATAGCATAAGAAGCCAACTGTCTGGAGGTCATTTCTCATCAGAGTGAGTGGAAGGTAGAAGTAAGAGGCCAGTATGAACCAGATGGCCCCCCTAAGAGATGCACAAAGAAACCTATTGGCATTAACATACTATAGACCAGCTGAAGAACTATACCCAAAAAACTAGATCAGAGCCCTTTTCCTAGTCAATTCATGTTGCACAATACATTAATTACATATAGTCATCTCACTACTATGCTTGATTCCTAGATGATATCCAGCATGAATGTGGCATGAAATAAGCCATAGTATGTCCACCAATAACCTTGGCCTGTAGTCCTCATGAAATAAGAAAGCAATGCAATGATTAATAATGTTGTCACTACTGTACAAAGGGATGGTGAGAGTTTTAGGACTCTCACCCAGTACTCTGGCTATTAGTCTTGCCTCCTAGTTTCATGCGATTAGGGAAGGTGCTGGAATATTCAAGGAAATAGAAGGTTAACTGAAGAGTGAATTCCATGACGTCAGTGCCCATGTTCAGAATAGGGTTGTCCAGTAACCTATGTTTTGAGATCGCTATGATCACTCAAGTAAGCTCAGCAATTTTGTTAGTTCATCATGCCAGTATGAAACCGTTTCTTTGCTCTGTCACCATCTGCCCTATCTGGGGTGAATGGACATCTCCAGCGGGGGACGAGGGCAGTGACATGAACATACACCAACTGAACTGTTGGCAGAGTGTTTGATTTTAATAACTATAAAAGGAAATATTGAATCAAAGGTTAGGTATATTTATGTTATATTCAGACTTTTCCTCACTAAAGAAGGACCTGCTGGCCAACAGAGGTGCAAGGGTAACTCCGTGGGTCCCACACACAGGCAAGTGCCGCAGAAGGGGATTCACTCTCTCATTGCTGCTTACAATGGATCCTAGATCATGCTCTGCTATAAAGGTGTGAACTGGGCACACTATGTTTGGCAACATCCTGGCCTGAACTCTTTGGGTCTCAGCAACACCCTCACCTCAGTTGTGAACACCAAAGATACTGTGGACATTCCCAATGTCCTCTAGAGACAAAATTCTTCTCAAGTTGAGAGCTGCTGCCAAAGGTTATAGAGAGAACACTGGATAAATTCTATAAGCAAGCTCTAGCCAATGATGAGCATGGAGAAGAACAGTAGGCTAAGGCTTCAGCCTTGAACTATGGTGGTAAAGAATGGAAGAGACACTGAGTCTCCAGCCTGTGTTGGGGGTGGAGAGGGTGGAGAAGATTGCAGCATGGTGATCCTGAAGGTGTTAGAGTGTTGGGCTGAGGTAGAAGCTATCAATCAACTCATTCAGTCCTGCTCCAAAATTTAACAAATGGCACGTCCATTTCCACATGCAAATATGAAAATCCACCAAGCTGAGACTCAAATGAAGCATCGCGGCTTACGTACCCTGCAGTGATCCAGAGCCAGCATCAATTAAGCAGCATGCATACTCTCACATATACTCTTGAGGTTAGGCTGACACTGTGGACATCCTTGGCAACAGATGGAGTTAAACAAACACAGACCCACACTGTTTAAAACACAAGGATCTAGACACCAAGCCCAGCTCTTTCTTCTCCTCGTTCCCTGCAGGGATTAATTTAAATGCCCCGCTTTTGTACTAACTCACTAGAATAATTGACATCTCAATATCTTCCTCTCTTTGTCACTTGTTACTAAATATATGTTCTCTTCAGTAAAGTTTTCAGATTGACTGATACTGACAGACAACACAGATTTCAACATTTACACAGAAGTTGTCTGTCAAAAAAAAAAAGAGAGAGAGAGAAAGAAGAGGTTGTTGTGTGGGGAGGAGACAAAGGGGGGAAATGCCCTATTTTAGGATGCCTCTTTGCTTAAAATGCAGGAAAGAGGGGAGAGAGAAATCTCTCTCGTACATAACAGCAATTTATGCCAGGATGCACAGTCTTGCTGGAGAAGTTGCTAAGCAACTGCCTGCCAGCATGTCAGGGGCAAAGGGAGATAGAAGAGAAAAAAGACACCAAGGCCCCAGCACTGCAGGACATAGAAACCTGCCATAGACACTATCCTCGTCCCTCTTTCCTGACAGCTAGGGCAAATGGAGAGGTTACTTTGTATCTCCACAGAGAGAGAGAGAGAGAGAGAGAGAGAGAGAGAGAGAGAGAGAGAGAGAGAATATCCTAAAATCACAGGATTGCTGCTGGCATTTTGTCTGCCATCTTGTGCAGCAGAAGCAGGTCAGGATTACAAGTCAGACAAGGTCTGGCTTCTCCATCTTCAAAGGGGTGCCTGTATCTCTAGCTGCATCACAGAGCCATGGTTTGACCACTGTTTTGCTATCCATCTCTCTAAGCTTTCCTTCCTCATAATGTTCAATACATTACACCCATCCTTCCAGTTCCTTGTCTTCTTGTGCCCAATAGAACTGCCTGCACCAAGCACGGGGCTACATCTTCATCTGGCATTCCCCCAGTGTGATGTTATCTTGGACTGTCAACTTGATTGGGTTGAAAAGAAACTAGGTTATTAAAGAGGCACATTCTCTGAGGCTATTGATGGAGAAGATTAACTGGGAAGTGGAGATCTTTTCTGAACACAAGTAGCAACATCGTATGGGCTGGGGTCTTAGGGTGAATCAAAGGGAAACAAAGGAAAAACAACAAAGCATCCCTTTCTCTGCTTCCTGTTCCCTCGGGTTGTGAGCAAGCAGTCCCATCTGACAGTGATGGACTGTTCCATCAAACAGAACAAAAGCATTCTCCTTTAGATTGCTTCTCATCAAGGATCTGGTCATAGCATCAAGTAACTAAGACACTCAGGGATGGCAGGCAACAGCAAATCAGTAAATGATGACATCATACCTGGCCTGAGAAAAGATCTTTGGTGTGTTTGACAAGACCTTTTATTCCCACTAGTTTTCTATGACTTCCTGCAGTCCTTGGCCTTCCTCTCACTCATTCAACACAAACACAATCTTCTTTATGTTATCAGCAATTCAGCAAATCTATCCTTTCTCCCTCAGTGAGCCAAGATTTCCAAACCATTGAGTGTTGCCTGGCCCCTGCAGATTCTACTGGCTCCTACCTATAACGTGAAACACAAGTCTGTCAAAGCCTACTTTCTGAAATCCTTATTTGGTCTTATGTATGCAGCTAATCTTCAGGTAAGGAGTATACAAGAAGATTGTGTAAGAGGCACTGTTGTGCACCAAAACCACTCAAAGAGACATTGTAACTTCTCCTATTACAAGTATTGGTCTACATATGAAAAATTGTTGTACTAAAGAGAATAAGACATATCTAAAAACAACAACAACAAAATACAACTCTAGTCAGGCAAGTGGTACATGCCTATAATCCTAGCAACCTGGAGGGTGAGGTGAGAGAACCATGCGTTGAAAGGTAGTCTAGATCACATAGTAATTTGAGACCAAAATAGAGACACCATGTTTCAATAATCCACCCAAAAAAAAAAGAAAAAACAGAAAACTAAACACTCAGTTCTATCAAAATTAAAATTTATCAAAATAAAAAATTCCTTACATATCAGTAAAAAATTATCTATATATTATATATAATGCAAACCCTTCTGTCATCAGTGAAATAGTCAATTATGTTTCTTCAAGCACAGACTTTGCACTTGTTCCTTTAGAGAGTGCCTAAATGCTATATATTCTTTTATTCTCCAATCATATGTGAATTTATTCAATAAAAGACACCAGTCACACTCTTCAGGATGTTCGCTTGTGGACTCTATAGCATAGCCTAGTTTTTGGCTGAGTTCCTCTGTCCAACAGGCCATCTGTATCTTCGCGAACATGTGCATAGGTCTCAAACTCTGCCTGGACTGATGGCATTCTACTCAAAGAGCATAAAACAACTGATTTCTTGTTGATACGACTTGCTTCTTTCTGTGTTTCCTCCATCCAGCTTGCTAGAGCTTACCTCCACAAAGTCAGAAAAAAAATAATTCTGTATCATTCTCCATGTCTCATTTCATGTCTGTATTTGCTCATTTACCACAACAGCTCTTAGGGGTAAGGACCACTACCCTTGCTTTAGGACATTTATGAACACTGAGTTCAAAATTTGCCCATAGCTCATCATGTGCAGAGCCAGGATAGGCAGCAGGATTTTTCTTCATATGCCTTACAACACGCATGCCCGAATCAGGCCTGAAAGATAGGTCTATATTCCAGGATCACAAATAAGAAGAAAGGTAACTCAGTGGGGTGTGGGGAGGAAGAAATACTGATAAAGACATGAGCATGTATTTCATTAGGGAAATACTCAGGCTCTTGTGTGGTCAAAGCAGGGTGTGGACAGGGAGTTGCGTTGAAGAAAGCAGACAGGAGAGGGGAGAAAGAATGTTTACAGGGGCTGAGACGAGGTTTTTTTTAATGTTCAGTTTCTGTTTTTCACGGATTTTATTTTTTTAAGAGAATAAGAGGGGACACCAGAGCGAGAGTGAGGTTAAGGAGGAATGAGGCGAGAACGTGAAGTTGTGTACACACGCACACACATACACACACACTAAAGCAATAAGTGTAATTTTCAAAATCATACATGTGTAATTTTAAAAAAAGAATTACAAGGTAGCCAGCCTTGTGGTTTCATTCTCCTTGAAAGTGTTCAACACAAGCAATTTCTCTTTTGAGTGCCAGACACATTTTTCTAGAGGTGAACCTAGGAAGGTCTACCCACTTTGCAGTAGTCTCTTAAATGACCCACAATGCCTCTCCGTCCTCCACTGACTGCACTCCTGGGACCACTGAGGTCCTACTGCACTGTTGCTCCGAACGCTTACAGATTTACCATCAACGACTTGAGTGTGCCCTTGCATGTTGAATTATGTCTGTAAAGTCCTTTCTTGGTATGGTGTTTCAACCATGTCAGACATTCATCCTGCTCTGTCACTGAGTGAGGTGCTGAATCCCTGGCCTTCTCGTTTCTACCCAAACACTGACTCAGAAGGCCTTTAAGACAGCTGCCTTATCATTCGGCTGTAAACTCCCTTCAGAAATACAGGGCAGGGCACACGGCAGATAAAGTTTTACTGAGCCCAAAATTATTTTGACTACATGTCTGATTTTGACTCTTGTGGGAATGGCATTCCACTGAAAGCAAAAGAGAGGCACTACTGCCAGATCGGGGCATCAGAGAGATCTCAGTTACTGCCACTAATTGAACTGTCCTAAATTATAGTTATCCTTCTTGCTAGAGTGCTGGGAGAGGAGGTAGCAAACATGAGGCTTTTATTTTTAACAACTGCACTTTTTATGATAAGTGTGGCCCTATTTACAGAAACAAATGGAATTGGTTCCAAGGAGATGGGGCTGAATGATTAGGCTCAAATAATTGGGTCCTTAGTTCCTGGAGTTGGAAAAAGAAGTGCTCTGGGCAGCACAGGGGTGGAGGAAGTACCATTCGTTCTGAGGCTTCCATCATTTAAGATGATAATTAGTGAGCGATAATGTGCCTGGGTAGCCAATTTCCTCTCTGATTATTTGCTTGAATGTGGTAATTGTGTGGTATTGTTTTGCTCTCCCTTCAACACACTTCCCAAAGTCCTTGTGGTGTTTTAGAGGGTTGGGGGACTCATTATTATCTCTCAAAGTAACTTTAGAAATATATAATTAGACATTATTCAGGGAAGAACAACTTAGGTTGCAGGAAGCTTTTCTGTAGTACGTTGCACTTAACTATGCAAGGACTTGCTCTTACTGCCAATGGAGTATCGTTTTCACATAGGCTTTATAGTTCCATCTTGAGGACTGCTTACCACTGTTTTATGGTCCTGTCTCTGCCCTTTACATCAACGGGTCTCACTTCATTGAAGACTGGGAGCAGGGAACCACTATGTATTATGTCCTGTGGATTTGTACCTTATTTCTTTATTTCTGGTCCCTGCCCAGTGTCTTCTCTACATTAGAATGTTCAAGAATGCTTGAGGATACCAAGAATAGAGGGAAGGGAATGCTTTTTCTGTTTAAATATGAATACTTATTCATATGACTGGTATATAAGAGACCTAAAAGGCAGGATCTGTGCTCATGTCTTCAGATGAAATCTCAAAGATCCAGGTGACTCTGTGCTTTTGCTAATGGATCATATAATGTCATTTTTCTCGGCCACCAGGAAAGAACTGATCCAGATATTGAGAATTAGGAACTACTTAAAGATTAATGGGAAGAAAATCAGTGGGAGCTGCAGTCTCTGTCTCAAACATAGATAAGAATGCTAATATTGTCTCCAAAGCTTAGTGCCATCTAGAAAATAAGAAAGGGGCAAGACTGCAAGTCAACTCCTTCAGAGGGAGTCTCAGACAGAATGGACATGACAGAGAATACTCTCAGTGGTCTTCCCATCTCCCACCTAGTCATAAAGATAGTAACCCCAGTCTTCCATTAACTATATCCTATGTTTCATGAATTTATTGAAAGCCCAGTGTGCATCACACTTCTTCTATTTGTTGACTTTAATATTTTATCTCTTTTAAAAAATTATATGTATGCACATGAGAAGAGGAGTGGTTGCAGAACTGGGCAACTGGCCATGGAGATGAGTTTCCTTGAATCACCTGGAGTTGGGGTAGGAAGTAGTTCTAAGATGCCTCACATGTATATTAGGACCTGAACTCGGTTCCTCTGCAAAACTGTACATGCTCTTAAACACTGAGCCATCTCTCTAGTTCCTGCATACACCATACTTTCTGTGGCATCTGAGATTTCCCCTACCCACAATGTCATTATACACTCCCCCTTTCTACTTATAAAACTCTGAATCGGTCTTTAAAATAAAGTTCAAATGCCACTTCCTTTAGAAACTGCACCAGTGCCGTTCAAATGCCCTACCTCGGTATCTCCATTTTACAATATTGTTCCATTGTTCCAATATTTTTTACATAGCACATAACACATATGCAAACAATAACTGATTAATGAATGCACCCCTCTTCTGAGGCATGTGGGAGATGATCTGTTCATGTGTCAGCTGAGATGGTTGACTTTAGTCAAATTGGGTTGACATTGGGCCAGCTGAGCATATAGATAGGAATGGATTCAAGACAAGAGGATACAAGAAATACAGATACCTGGACCTTGGTTCCTTGTTCTCTCCTTCTCAATGATAACAGATAAAAGAAAGTTCAACAACCAGTGCACAGGAAGAAACATGGATACTGCCTCATAAAGCCAGAGAAAGGTCTGCCAACCAGTTCTCTTAGCTTTGGTTTCCACTTCCTAGCAAAACACTTCTTAAACCCTTGAAATGACAGAGTGCTGCCAATATCTTGTGTGAACTGGTCAGGTGATGAATTGTGAGAGTCCCCTTGATGTTTTCAGAGTGGAGGCCGATCACTGGAAAAAAACAAAGCATTATTAGAAGATTGGAAATCGTAACACTTCTACCCAACCTTCTCAGAAAGAAGAACAGCTGAGGGTATGCTATGTGAAGAAGCTTCTGTAACCTCTCACAAGGGTCATACTGGGAGATCTTTTAGCTATCTAAGAACACAAATGCTCCTGGAAAGTGGAGATGTAAGAGGAGTCCATGAAAGCTCCATATCACTTCCATACCCACTCTATGCATGTCTTCATCTGAATACTTATCTGTGTAATGTCATTCAAAAGAACTTGGTAAGCCCAAATAAGGTATGTCCCAAGGCTTGTAACTGTGCTATCAAATTAGCGTGTTAATCTGATGTGGTTAAAATGGAGCCTACGCTATAACTGGCTACCTGATCAGAGGCATAGCTTTCAAAGGTTTTCGATAATTCTCTGAAATGTGGGGACTAGGTTGTACAAGTAAACCCCAGCCCTGTGGGACATGATGCTATCTTCATGTATAAAGTGTCAGAATTGACTTCAATGTTAGAATACCAAGATGTGTCCCAGGACGCACTGGCTGTGTGTGTAGATAAATCCCGCACACTTATGCTGTTAAGCAGAAATGTAGTTCTGTGTTGAGTTCTGTGTTGTGTGGGCAGTGTGACACAGCAGCAGTCAGATTGGTTTTTTCTTATTATAAAATAAGCACTTAGTCCTAACACAATGGGCATGATGTAAACACTTGAACTACCCACTGCATTGATTGATCTGTTCTAAAACAAAACAAGATGTTCATCAAGGATAGTGAGGTTCAGCTTGGATATTAAAGCAGGGACAGGATTCCAGCAGCATGGCTTCTGGGAATGGGATGTCAAGCACATGGAATAATTGTGTTCTGATGTGATTGCCTCAAAGTCCATGTTTCTAATGGCTATTCTATAATACAGGAGGTTAAGAATGAATCTAAAAATCACTCTGGGCTAGGTCCAAGACTCCTGAGTAGATGTTATCTAAAGTTGACTGGCTTTCCAACTACTTTTATTTATTTATTTACTTTGTAGTTTTGGAGATAACTATTCTCTACATAGCCTAGGATGGTTTTGATGTCATGGTAGTCCTCCTGCCTTACACTTCCATGTACTAGGTTTATAAACACTCCCCACTACACTCAGACAGCTGCTTTATATTTTGGAAGAAAGTATGATTTTTCACACCACTACTGAAAAAGAAATATCCCTGAAGAAACAGCTTCACCCTCTTTCTAATGGTCTCATTTCTGAGGAAGAAGCAGAAACTTACTTAAGATAAGTGTCTCTAGTATACAAATATTAAAACATTCTGACCTTGGGGTCAGTCTTCGCATCCATCTTATGTCATCTACCTCTAGGTCAATGATTCTCAAAATATGGGTCATAACCCTCTGATCTCACATATCAGATATTCTGTATATCATATATCTACAATATGTGTCATAACAGTAGCAAAATTATACTTATGAAGTCGTAACAAAATAATTTTGTGGTTGAGGGTGCCACCAAGAAATGAAGAACTGTATTAAAGGGGCACAGCATTAAGAAGGCTGAGAACCACTGCTATAAGTATAGACATTCATGAACAGCAAATTAAATGCTTATATCTTTGGATACCGACAGTAGATCAACACCTCAGCTATAATCTCTAATCAGTATTGGGTTTGCTTTGATAGAGTTTTACACAACCTCTCCTGTTTCTTGATTCCCAATAGTTTTTAATGCTAAAGTAAGAACGGAATTGTCTCCTTCCATACACATTTCCAACCATATCCACCTCACCAGCCACAATCGGATTTGGTTTTTGTTTGTGAATTGGTAACAACATTGTATGTAATCAGAGAATCTACATAAAAACATGGAACAGCATTGAAAATAAGTTGGGCACCAAATAGAGTGTTCTTTCCTCCCCACTTGAAAAAGAATTTTGGGTAATCTGACTCTTTGATGCTGTAGTTCTGTTATCCTTCTTAACCCATTGTCATTTCACTCTTTTCTCATGTTCACCACTTGAATTAAATAAATCACTTTCTATCCAGTTGCCAAGGGTGAAAATATGTGCTACCAATGCTTAGTGCCAAATCTTCATGACAGATCTCTTCTTCAAGCATTCTGAGAGTGTTCCAAGAGAACCTCTAATGTAACATGTGATAGCTTCTCCACAGAAGCCTGCTTCCTCTCAACCACAAGGCAATGATCATGTCTGTCTGGAGCACACACATAATGAGCAAAGGCAGATCCAGATGACAACCTTCTTCTTGTTCTTTGCATTGCCATCACAATGGAAAGTTTCAGCAGTTCCCACGTAGGCTCATCTGAAAACTGAGAGTCTCCTCCTCCTTTCCACAAGCCTATGCACTGTACAAAGCTCTATTATTAGAACTAACATCCATAATCCATGCTGGGTAGTCAGTTTCTAGAGGCTCAACTGGTGACACCTGCTTCTCTGGATCAGCATCTTTTCCAGCACAGACTTTGGCACAGAGATGCACCTGCAGTGCTAGAAAAACAGAAAGTGGGCTGATCTTCCCTGCATCCCCTCTTCTCTTCTATGCAGGAATAACTTTGTTTTAGTGGTGTCAGTGAAGATCCTTCACAAGTGGCATCAGACAGTATTAACATTATTTACTAATAAAGAACGTTTACTCCCTCACAATCTTACCAGCTTCCCCTATCTTAATCCACTGATGTAGGTGATCTGGAGCAACCAGCTGGCAGGTGTCTTCCCTTAAAGCCCAAGGGTGTCTGCAAAGGTGGATAACAATATGATGGTAGCCAGGGTTAGCAAATATATTTACATTGAACTCCAACATGTCACTCTGACTCTATGAAGGATGATTTGTAAGACCTGACTCTCCAACTCCAACTTTACTTGGACTGTGGCACTTTGGGTTGAATATATGATCCTGTCTGTAAAAGAAAGAAAGAAAAACCAACCAAATTTCTACACTGAATAGGTCGTAAAATGCCTTTCATGCTCAATGCTCATGCCAGATGCCCTTCATGATTGACCTTCCCAGCACCATTTCTCCCAAAGAAACCACTGCCCAATAAGTGATGACCACCTATTCCACCCTGCTACAGGAGTCAAGGATAACATGAGGACATATGCCACAGAATTAACTAAGCAAGGATCATAGGGGCTTACAGATACTGAAGTTACAATCATGGAGCCTATATGGGTCCTCTAGATAAATATTGTTGTTGTTTAGCTTGGTGTTCTTGTAGGACTCCTCCAAGTGGGAGTGAGAGGTGTCTCTGACTGTTTTTTTCCCATTCTTGAGACTCTTTTCCTCCTTACTGGGTTGCCTCTCCCAGACTTGTTATGAAGGTTTGTGCTTAATCTTATTGTAACTTGTTCTGCCATGTTTTGTTGATATCCCTGGAAGGCCTGTTCTTTTCTGAAGGAAAATGGAGAAGGAAAAGATCTGTGGGAGAAGAGGAGGGAGGCTTACAAGAGTGGAGGGAGGGGAAGGGGGAGCTGAAGTTGGATGTACCGTATGATAAAAGAATAAAAAAGAAAAAAACAATGTATTCTTTTCTTGGGACATTCATATGTCCATGTTTGTATGGAAACAGCACCCGAATACATAGTGGTGGCTGTTCCTGTTTAGTCAGCACCCATCTGCAAAGGGAAAGAGCTCCCTACAGTCATCTCCCAACATGGAAAAAGGGAGAGCTGAGGACTGCACATTCAAACCTCAGGAAAGATCACTTGGGTGGATATTCTGCTTTAGCTCCCAGACTCCTCAACAGGGAAGGTCCTGGCTCTACAGCAGTGACTTTCATGACTACATACACTTGATGTGCTCTCTCACTTCCCCATCTTCCTTCAGATTACCCTGACTAGAGTTTCTGAAAATCTCCTTTTAAGTAAATCATCAGCACTCAGCATTAGTCTCCAAGTACTCTTTGGACCAAACCCATACTCTCATTGTGATGGGAAGATTGCTTCAGGCTTCTCTCCAGAAGGCACCACCCTGCCTATGAAGCAGACTTTTGGGGTCTTAGTGGCAGAAATATCCTGTAGACGTCATCTATGCTTCTGGGAAATCTGCTTTTCTTTGTAGGTGTAGATTTTTTTCAGGGAAAGTTATAAAACAATAATGAGTTGCAGGTATGCCAAAGTAAAAACAGAAAGCATGGACACCCTTAAGAGTGAAGAAAGGGGAGGTCAGAGACACTTTAGATCCAGATTCCCTATATGCAATTCATTCCAAATCAGCTGTCTGATGGACATCTTGCAAGGACTTGCTGCAGTCTGCTTTCTCTTTTACTATTGAAAACACTTTTTAATTACATTTATTTAGGATAGGGGTGTGAATTTGCCATAGAGCATCTGTGTAGCTCAGAGGACAACATATCTATGCCATCACCTTTATAGCACCTCTGTAAAATTCTGCAATTCCCTAAAGCCAGCAACATGAGAATTTTTACTCAACAGTCCACTGAGATGATTTGGAATAAGCATACACTAAATATCCCTAAGTCTCCAGAAGTTAGCTGGGGTAAAATGAAGGAGATTCTTTCAACCTGACTTATTTCATTATCATGTGCCTTCTCCACCACGGATGTGTCCTGTGGACTACATTTACCACCTCCACCTATCTGCAGCTCTCAGCCCAAGCTTCAATCTGCTCAACTCAAGGAAGCTCTCTTTAGCTGCTTAGATACCATCCAGGCCCCCTTTGCAGGAGTTAGCGCTGGCTAGGCTTACATCAAGTGCACACACAAACTAAAGTTATCTGAAAGGAGGGAACCTCAGTTAAGAAAATGTCTCTATAAGATCTCCTGTAAGGCACTGTTTTAGTGATTGATAAAGACCTGGACCATTGTGAGTGGTACCAACCCCGAGTAGTGTTCCTGGGTTCTATAAGAAAGCAGGCTGGGCAAGCCATGGGAAGCAAGCCATTATACAGGACCCCTTCATACCTCTGCATCATCTACTGCTTCCAGGTTCCTGGCCTGTTTGGTCCATGTCCTGACTTCCTTCAGTGATATGGGAGTGTAAACCAAATAAAACCTTTCCTCCTCAACTTGCTTTTTGGTCCTGGGTTTCATCGAGGCAATAAAAATTCTTTTTAATTAAATTAATTCGTTCAGATTACAACTAAATTGTTACCCCATCACTTGTATCCTCCTGTTCCTCCTTCCCTCCCACTTTCACCCTATTCCCCTCCCCTAGGTCTAAGACTGAGAGGACCTCCTCCCCCACAATAGGTAATAGGCTATCAGGTCTCATCTTGGTAGCCTGCTATTCTTTCTTTGAGTGCCACCAGGCCTCCCCACCCAAAGGAGGTGGTCAAATATGGTGCACCAGAGTTCATGTCAGAGTCAGGTCCTGCTCTCCACATAACTGTGGAGAATGTCCTGTCCTTTGGGTAGATCAGAGTATGGGTTTGATGTTTACTACTTGTATTGTCCTTGGTAAGTGCAATAGTTTGAGCAGACATCCCTTGGGAGAAGAACACTGTGACAGGTGGATTGGGGCAATAGAAGTTCTAACCAAGCCAGAGTCTTAGTGTTCGTTCTCTCTCTCTCTCTCTCTCTCTCTCTCTCTCTCTCTCTCTCTCTCTCTCTCTCTCTCTCTCTCTCTCTCTCTCTCATTATCTTGTAGTTTTAACTATAGCTGATAACTATGCACTTATTTGGCCTTGTTATATTTATGTACATTCCTAGAAGACAGCAGTGCATCTGTTTCTGTACCATGCTGGAAACTGAACACAACACTCATTATCCAGCCCGTAGCTTGGAGATCCAAAAACAATTCTGCATAATTAATGCTGACTCTACTCAGCAGTCTTAGACACCAGGACTCAGCAACAACAGGACAGAAACATAGTAGATCAGTTTCCTTGCTCTGTGTTCTTCCAGGTCTGTCTCTCAGAGCATCAACTCTAAGCCACACTGATGAGTTTCATGCCAAAAGGGGAAACTATGCACCTAGAATCTAGATTCATTAAATCTATAAATGCTGGGTTCACCAAACCTGTCACACTATCTTTATTCTTTCAAACTGTTATTTTGTGAACAGATTCTCAGGATGGGGCAGCACAAAGCAAAATGTCCCACACTGGCTCTTTCACCAGTTTGGGGCTACATGGTGCAAGGTTTAATTGTGTGTCAACTCAGCAAGCACTGAGCACAGGGGGAATCAGGAAGCAGCTTCAGTGAGTTATAAAGATGCAAATGTGGAAACACAGTGGTCACTGGCCTGGTTTACAAAGCCAAAAGCTTATGTATTTTGGGAGAAAAGAGCTGAGGGACAGAAGAAGGGAATGAGGCAAGAAAATGAGGAAAGGAAGAAATGACAAGAGACAGGTAAGAGAAAAGAAGAGAGGTAGATCATTTCCACAGTACCACCATCCTTCGAGTTTCCTCATCCATAGAAATTCACATGAATGAGTCAGGGAAAACTTAGGAACACTTTCTCTCAAATTAACCAGACAAGAGCATAAAGGTCAAAAGTGAGTTACATTCTTCAACAGGCATCATGTGTGGAAGCATTTAGCTCTTCTTCCTACATCTGTGAAATCCACTACCTACCTCCTGGAGTTTCAGAAACACTTTACCCCCTGTGGGTTCTGTGCTGGCCTGAGAGACTGAGGCAGTTTCACAGTGTGGGACTCATGTCAGACCATGAAATAACTTACCATGGCATGTCAATGAATCTGTGGGTCCTCCAGTCCATGAAAGCTTGTAAGGAACCAGCAGCTTGAGTGGCAGCAGAAACATGTGTTCAAGTCTTTTGGGACTTCCTTCTAAACATCTATCTACTAATTAAACCATAATAGAGGTGAACATAATAGAGGTATGCTGTTAGGGCTCTTTAAGAGTCCATCACACAGCCAGGGTAGGGAACCACTGGGCTAGCCAATACTTACTGCTACCACACTCTGCCCTTAACTCACTACATAAGCATAGTCAGACTCATTAAGTTACTGAGCCTGCATTTTCTAATGGGGAAAATGAACTACAATTTACCTCTGTTACACATGGTCATTTTCCACTCATTTTCATAGCAATGTAACATTCCACTGTGCAAATAACCACTGTGCATTCTCCTACTGTTTAATAAGCCTCTGGGGTTATTTGTAATTGTGAAATATTGAAAAGGTGTTGCTAGTAACATTTTTGAATATGACACTAGAAAAAAGTGTCCAACGTTTTTTTCAGTGTTCATCTAGAAGTGCAATTACTACACCACAGACATGAAAATACTTAATTGTGCGTGCTAGCCTGTAGCTGGTTTTCCAAGATAGACAAAATAGACCTAAAATGTGTAAAACATTTTCAAATGAGCCAATTACTGTTTCGTAAACATTTATGGTGAACATAGTAAATATTGGGTGTGATTCTGGTGGATAAACAAATGCACCCCCGGTAGAGACCTATCTTTTAATTGGCTCTACACAAGGGAAGGAGGGTCTGGAATGAAATACTGAGTGTTGCTGTGGTAAACACATGTATGGCTTCAACAGAGAAGAAAGGGCTCTGATTCTGATATGAAAGATGAAAATGAACATTTGAGCAAGAGGAGGCAGTGAGAGACATCCAATTCAAGCCCTTGACCTTCCGGCAGGGACAACAGTGCCTTGGAGGTCAACTTTCTGGAAATACAACAACTGTTGGTTGAAAGTTGTCACTTGACAAACGTTATGTCTGCCCTACCATTCTGGCTATCTACCTAGACAGACATATGCTCACTGCCATTCTGATTACAAGATCTGGGACATGGAAAAAGCCAAGATGGGTATCAACTGATCAATGTGTAATAAAAATGTAACTATACACCACACAATTTTGTCATTTGTGAAGAAAAGTGAAATTATCAACTCTGCACATGGAAACCAATATAATGAGTAAGATAACAAGAATATAAAGACAAATATTTATGTGTTCACTTATATAGAGATATGTACATCCTAGTGCTGAACCTTTAAATTTGGTCTTAGGTTGGAATATTTGTTGAAACCAATAAATTAGAAATGGGTGATTTGGGGAGTAAAGAAAGATCTAAAACATGATGGTTAGTAGAAAAAGGGGCAATGGGGAATAATGGAAAAGAAGTTTAAGTAAGGAGAGGATTGAAGAGATGGGACAAATGAGAAAATGGGGGGAAGGGAATCACAAGTAACACCAAGATGTTTGAAAAAGTAATATGAAAAGATATTTTAGAGGCTGAAAAACAGCAGCCCCAAAAAGAGCCCTGAGAAGTGAACAGAGAGGTGGGCAGAATAGACAGCAGAGCCAGAGCATTCTAAGAAAGAAATAACACTGTCCCAAAACAGGAATACATCATAGGGACCTGCTAGAGGATAAAATCAAGACAGTGTTGGGAAACTCCCTTACAGTAGAGCATTATGGCTGAGCCTCTTATGAAGTCCCAGATTTCCTGTGGTTTTGTCTCTAATAAAGAACAGAGGGGCTGTGGAGAGAGCTGTGAGAGAGAACAGAAATAGTGGGGCATCTCTGAGAAGGAGGGTTCCTGTGAGTCTGTGGGGGTGACTTTAGCTGAGACTCCTAGCAGCAGGGGATATGGAGCCTGAAATGGCAACCCCCTGTGCCAGGCAGCACTTCCAGTGGAATTAGGAGTACACCAACCCACCCAGAAAACCTTTGACCCAAGTTGTCCTGCCTACAAGATGTGTAGGGATAAAGATGGAGCAGAGACCAACGGAATGCCCAACCAATTACTAGGCCAACTTCAGATCCACCCCATGGGAGAAAGCGAGTCCCTGACACTATTAATGATATGCTGCTATGCTTACAGACAAAAGTCTAGCATATGTGTGTTCTGAGAGACTTCATCAAGCAACTGATGGAAACAGATGCAAAGACTCATAGCCAAACATTAGTTGGAGCTTAGAGAGTCTTGTGGAAAAGTTGAGTCAGGGGGAGATAGAGGAGACCAGAGCATCAAGGCTACTAAGAGAAGACCTATAGAGGAAACTTACCTGAGGCCCTGGGGCCTCACAGAGACTGAGCCACCAACCAAAAGCTTTCATTGGCTGAGCCTAGGCCCCTTACACATGTGTAACTGATGTGCAGCTTGGCCATCGTGCAGGGAGTAGGGGCTGTCTCTGACTCTGTTGCTGCCTGCCTTTGGATCTCTTTCCAATAGCTGAGCTGCCTTGTCTGGCTTCAGTGGGAGGAAAAGTGCTTACTCCAGTTGTGACTCGATGTGCCAGGGTGGGTTGGTACCCTTCTCTGAGGGGAAGAGGAGAAGGAATGGGAGGAGGGGGATGGGAGGTTGGGAATACGTGGAGAGAAGTGGGAGGTACGTGATCAGGTTGTATATTGATCTTAAAAAAGGCAAACTAATAAAAAAAAGAAGAAAACAATAGCTTATTAAAAAAGATGAAAGAAAGCCAACTAGAGAAGCATGGGTTTGAATAATAACCTACTTAAAGGCACAGAAACATATACATGTCAATTGACTGAGTGGAAAGAGGAGGTCGAAGCACAGGAGCCAAGGAAGGTTCAATACCAGACCCCTTGTGAAGAACTAATTCTCAGCGTACTGCAGCCCCAGCCTGTTCAAACAGGCCATTCCAGATGCTAACATATCCTTGAGTCTTCCCAATCCAATATCTGTAGCTTTTCCTAATACAGAATTATCCATTGTGTCCTGGCATCTAAGACCAAGAAATAAAATTATCTGAAGTCTCACTACTTTTACTGATGAGAAAACTGTTATCCTGGGCTTTCATTACACTCAAAAAAGAAATAATAGTAAATAGTAAATTAGATGCAGACATGGCAACGACATTGGGGTTTCTAAAACCTGTTTTGAAAGCCTGCTCAGTTACTGAGCATGTAAAACAAAAGCAAGCTTCCTTGTGATTAATACAAAATTATTGCTAGAACAACTAGCCTTTACATATATTTCTGTCTTTACAAAACACAAATTCTTCAATAAAGACTAATGACTAAAGTCAAATCATTCCCTATTCTGATTCAAGACCTTTTAACAAACATCTACTTAAATTTATGTCAGCTTGGTCAGCCTCTTATCCCTAGGTGAGAGCAGGACAGACAAAAGGCAGGACAAAGAGGGCACTGCCACTTCAGAAGTGTATCAAACTTGTCCTGAATGTTTACTCTCTCATCACTCCATCCTGTCCCCCTGTGTGGCCTTAAGTCTCAACTTCCTTTCTTCTAATGTGTATTTTCATTGTTATATGAAGATCAAAAGAGTAATGAATTATGTTTCCCTTGTACATACTAGACATATGGTAAATTCCGGTGAAAGATGAGTTTAAGTTTTATTTATTAGTTTCTCTCTTTTAAAAAAAAAATTTTATTGATTCTTTGTGAATTTCACATCATGATCTCCACTCATCTCCCCATGATTCCATATCCACTTTACAACCTCCCCTTACAAAAATATAAATAAATATGTAATATAATATAATATAACATAACATAATATGGCCAGACGTGGTGGTGGATGCCTTTTATCTCAGCACTTGGGAGGCAGAGGCAGGCAGATCTCTGTGAGTTCAAGGCCAGCCTGGTCTACAAAGTGAGCCCAGGACAGCCAACACTACACAGAGAAGCCCTATATTGAAAAACAAACAAACAAATAAACAAAAAATATAATATAATAAATATAAAATTACCAAACAAATAAACCTCCAAGTAGAAGCCACAGAGTGTCACGCTGTATACACATTTGCCCAAACAGCTTAACTTGCAAATGTTCATTGCAATGGACCATTGGTCTGGTTGAGGCTTCTGGTTTCTGCTACACCATCAATACTGGATCTTCACCAGGACTCCTCTAGGATATGCTTTTGTTGCTCTGTGTCCCGGAGATCCTGCAGCTTTGGTTCTGCAGGACTTGGCCCTTCACATTCTCCTGCAGTTTATAGATGCAGTAGATGTTGGGGTGGGACAACTCAAAGTTCTGGAGGATCTGGGCCTGTGTAGTAGATGAGTTGGCCAGCCCACTATGTCTCCTGTGTTCACACCATAGGGTCCAGCCCTGGTGGTGTGGGTGCAGGAGTTTAAGATTTTTAGATGTAAAGAATATCCAAACAAACACAAAAAAAAAATGCCTAGGAATCACATTGCCTAAAATGATCATTTGGGGAAGGTTCTGATGCATGATCATATAGGCAGTCAACAGCTGCACTACACCTTGAACTTGAAGATCTCAATCCCTAACCAAGAACCTCTGGATGGTGCAGTGCTGCAACCTCCAGGAAAGCCCTGAGGACAGTGCTGATCTATCCAAGGTCTCCAAGGAGTGACATGCTGACACACCCCTGGGATTTGACATTAACAGTGACTAACAATTGATGAGTACTGGGGCTAAAGGCAGAGTCACTGCCCTGTGGATTGAATGCTGCTTTTATTAGGTGAGTTCTGTAGATTTCTAAATTTAAGAAATCATGAAAACTTTGACTTCCAACAGATAGCTTAAAATTATCACAAAGTCACACACAAAAAAAGCCAACAGATGCACAAGCTCTGTTTCCATCTGCCTGCCCCAGCTCCAGCAGGATTCCAAACTCCTCAAAGCTTTTGGTACGTGTTGGGCTGATCAAAAAACATCACTGAAAATACATTTCATCTTAGATCATAAATTTTTTGGTACAGTGTGACTTTCACTCTTAACCAAAAAATAAAATATTAAAAAAAAAAAAAAACAAGAAACAAAGCCAAGCAAAAATCTTTACATCAAAGCCTTGTTGATTTTTACATTTATAAAAACTTAACCATACCTGCCTATTAAAAATAGAACCTCTAAGGGCCTGAACTTATGTCCCAGTAGGAACCCAAACTTTTTTGCTAACTTCAAGGAGCACTTCTCAGTAAGAGGCCAGAAGAAGGTGAAATGTCCTCCCAACATTGCTTTCTTACCTTGTGCTGACATCTCACAAGGTGTCAAAGCTGAAATACCACAGACAAAGCATTAAAGAGCTTTGTAAGAGACACTGAGTTGTGATGAACATGATCCAATCAAGTCGTCTGACGGCTGTATCACTGTTTCTGCTTGGTGGTAGCAGAATATGCCTCTTAAAACTTCCATTTAGACTCCTTTCCATCTCTCTCTACCATACGCCCATTATACTCCTATTGATTCACCTGTGGCTCAAAGGCAAGTGAGATGGTTATCATCACCAAATCATGGCCTAAAGTTTTACCCTGTCTTCCTCAACACCCAGGTAAAGGTCTGTAGTCACTCTATCCCTTGTATTATGTCCACATACCCGAGTCTTCCATGATAAGGAGACCTAACTCTACCACTGGACCTTCTGCACCCATTGTGTTCTTTGGAAGAACAGATGTGTGATAGGCACCTCTTCTTGCATGCAAGGTACTGTGGTTTCTGCTAGTGACCCTCAGTTGTCTTTTTTTTTTTTTTTTTTTTAGTCCCTGGACCACAGTGCTAGTAACCTGGGTGTTGGATGTAATTAGACATCTTCTAATCATTTGGGAGCATGCCTTGGATGGAAGTATTGAGTCCCTGCTCCTTCTTGTCCTGACTTCCCTGCTTCTGCCTCTTCTCATCTCGTCTCTCATCCCTTCATCTTTCTTCCTCTCTATTCCATCTTTCTTCATCTCACTGCCTTATGCTATGGTTGTGAAACAGCATAGGCTTGGAGTAATAGTGCTAAGTAGACATGAGTAAAACTCTCTCAGGTGTCCATGATGGTGTTGAAAATCTAGCACATTTAGTATTAAGATATTAAGTATTAAGTTCAATCCTTAAAGCTCTTTGCTCCCATCTCTCAAGAAAGCCATCTGCCTTTCATGCTAATGGATGCTCACCTGCCACTAATTGGCATATAAAAGGACATGAAATGCTTTATGAGATATTTCTAGATAACAAACAGTATTTATGAAAAACTGTTCATACTTCTTTGGGCAATAACTTCCAAAAGGATATATTTTGAAAGATTTTTAATGGCAGAACTTTCTCTTCCCCTATTACAATACAAAAGTATGGATGAAAGCCTATGAGTCATAAAGAAAGAACACTTCAGTTTCAAGTCTATGCTGTTTTAGTATAGATTTCCCTAAAAGCAAAGCATAAGGCATAAATTTCCATAAACAATTCCCAAGCTGTTCACAGAAGACAGAGTAGACTGATGAGACATGGAAAGAGAAAAATAAATAAATCATACACCCTAAGCCAGCTCCCCTAATAATCACCTAAGGATTGATCTCCTGGAAGCCCTTGTAATGTGGTTCCGGAATATTCCCCAGATACCCCAGATTCCTTGTTGGTTGGAGAGTAATCCCAAAGACATTTGTTCTCTCCTACTTCTCCCAAGAGCCAGTTGCAGCTTATCCAATACCAAGGACACACCCACACAAATAAATAAATAAATAAATAAATAAATAAATAAATAAATAAAAACAAATGTAGAGAATCCTAGAATGATACAACCCGGCTGGATGAAGACCTTGGAACTTCACATTGTTCCTTGGTGAAAAAGAACATCACAGCTGTGGAAGGACGTGGTGTAAGAAGCAAGAATGCTTGCTATCCTTGGGTTTTGTTTTTTCTGTTTCTATGATAAAGACCATGTCTAAAAGCAACTTGGAAAGGAAAGTGGGTTTTGGCTGATATGTCCTGATCACAGCCCATCACTGTGAAAGCCAAGACAGGAACTCAAGTAGCACATGAACCTGGAGGCAGGAACTAGAGCACAGATCGTGAAGAAATGTTGCTTACTGGATTGTTCTCCGGGTTGGTTGTCAACTACATTTCTTATTCTTTCTAGAACCACCAGTTTAGGGATGTCAATGTCCATAGTGGGCTGGGCCCTACCACCTTAGTCATTAATCAAGAAAATACATGCCCCACAGACTGTCTACTGGCCTTTCTGATGGTCTTATTTTCTCAACTGAAATTTCCTCTTCCCTCAATTAAAGTTGATATTAAGTTGATTGAAAACTATCCAACACATTTGTCATTATACACAACGTCCCCTTCCCAATCTCATCAGGCAATAATCTATATGTGTATCAACCATTGAGCGTGACAGAGCACTGGTCATCTAACCATATGAGCACTATTGCGTGGGGAAACAAGCTTTCATCAAGGAGATTTTAGTGTTTAATATCCAAGCCAAAACAGGGCCCTTCACAATTCTGACCTCCTATCTGCCTCTCTTTGGATTTCCAATCTTTGAAGTCCTTCTATTTAGCTTCATGCTGGTTTACAATCATATAATATCATGCCTTGGACATTCTACTCTCTCTGTCAAGTAAACCACATTCAACAAGAATCATAAATTCATTTTGGACATTGCTACATCTTTGCCACATAGGCTAGTGCCTGACCTATTTGATATTCAGTATTAATTGTTGAACTAAGACATCAAAAGTAGGGTGCCACTGGAGACTCTATTAGTAAATGAAGAGACTTGAACATTTTAAAATCATCCTTCTTCCTACAATGTGAAGAAGAGCTTATAAATGAGAATATGTGAAAAATGCAAGGAAGCCTTGGGCAAAGGTAGCTACCACATGACTGAGACTCAGCTTTGGGTAGCCCAGCATGAGGAATGGGAGAGCTTGACAGCTACAGTGCATATCTAGGAGGCAGAAACAACAGGCTTAAAAACATTCACATTTCTGAAGTGGCATAGAGGAAGTGGTCCATGTGGGATCTGTATTTCTGCATTGTTCAAGGGTAAGAAGTGAAGGGTTTTATCATCATGAATATGACACTTCAAAGTCAAGGCTGGCACTGTGTAGTGTTAGGTATCAAAGCTGACTCAGGAAAGGGGTCTTGGCTGGAGAAGCAAACTATGTTTTGCAACTGTGAGTGTGTGTGTGTGTGTGTGTGTGTGTGTGTGTGTGTGTGTGTGTGCGTGTGTATGTATGTGTGTGTATATGTGCATATGTGTGTACCTATGTGTGTAAATTCACACCATGCTTCAGAAGACAACTTGCCTCTAGACATAGAAACACCTGATTCAAAAGTTAGCTCAGGAGTTGTGGATATAGGCTTGGTCCTAGGGGAATCATTGGCTAAATGCACAACAGTGTTTGTGCAAAATACTTGGCTCAGAATTGTCTGTAGTTTAATAATCAGAAAAATTTTATAGAATACATAAAGAAATTCATATTGTATGATAGAGTAAAAAGAAAATTCTTCAACTAGCTGTATGTGGACTCATCTTTGTCCCCAAAATTCTACATTTTCCAATATATACCTTCACACACACACACACACACACAGAGAGAGAGAGAGAGAGAGAGAGAGAGAGAGAGAGAGAGAGAGAGAGAGAAGAAAGGCTTAGGTTTTTAAAAATTACATAAATTGTAATAATGCAGATATTTACACAATTCACAAGAAAAAATTTAAACTGTTATTCTTGTTTCCAAAATTATCTTAACTATATTTTTAGACTTTTATAGTCTAACAGCTGTATATATGCTATAAAAGATTGTTTTCAAATGAAAACAAAAATTACATTTAAAATACTTAGTATCACTACCACTCAGAGGCAGAGGCAGATTGAGGCCAGCCTGGTCTATAAAACAATTCCAAGATAGCCAGTGATACACAGGAAAAACCCTGTCTCAAAATACACACACACACACACACACACACACACATCTCATAATGTTATAAATATTTAGGGAGGGAAGATACAAGAAAATTGACTGTTTTCATTTTCAGATTGGGTTATCAACCTTGTTAAAGTTATTTTTACACAACAATGTTTCTCAGTTTTTCTCTTAACCCAGCTATCCACAAATAATCAAGACTTATTTAAAAAAGCTTCAGAACACAAGAACTAAGGAGTTAGTAATCTTAACCCTCTAAGCTAATTTGACTTCCTCCCAGCACACATATCAACAATTCTTGTGCTTTGTAGCTCTTCTGCTCCAGCTCCTCTCTTGTGATGTTTCCTGAACTACTGCAATGGCTGAATCCCTTGGGTTAATTCCCTACTTCCTCTTCTACCCTCCCCTCCCCTGGCTGGCAGGAAGTCCAGCCCTATTTGCTCTCCTGCTCATTGATTGGCTGTAAACTTCATTATTAGCATTATCAAAAGACAATTGGGGAGCTGTGTTTACACAACATTGGGACAGGAGATTTTGAGAATAAGGATTGCAACCAGACGAGGGGGGACAGGAATTAGCATTTGAATTACACAATAACCTTATGCCTACATAACCCAGATCTCTCCATTCTGAATTTAGCATGAATCCAAAATAATTTGCTTGTTAATGATCACTGAATCCCCAGCACATAGCCCTGCCCACACTCAGGAGTGGTTTGAAAAACATCATCACACAGAAAGTGCTCTTCCCAGGTGATAGAAAGGATAGAGAGAAAGATGTATCTGACTGTGTCATTAGGCCAAGAATCATTCCAAACAATGTCTAAAGAATCTCAGTGAGTGCCTCAAATCTTGAGAGCATTACCCTCAAGAGGGAATGATGCTCAAATTTTGGAAATGGCTTAAAGATATTGGCACAGTCAGATGACAGACAGAGAAGAGTTAACACCAGCTTGATTTTCCTCTTTCTTTCCATTTTCTCTTTCATTCTTTTTCTTTTCTTCATTTTTTTCTTTCTCTTATTTACTTTTTTTTAATCAGATATGCATATAACCTAAGCTGACCTCACATTTAATATGGAGCCAAGATGCATGGTGAACACAAGTTGTTTGGTTTCTTCCCAATTGTTGAGATTAAAAGCATGGCCATCATGGGCTTAGTTTATGCAGCACTGGTAACAGAACCCATCAGTTGGAGCATGCTATGCAAGCACTAAACCAAATGAGCTACGTTTCCAGCCTGACACTGTCATTTTCCAACTTCCTGAATCTGTTTTTATTTTGCACCCCTCCAGCATGGTCTGTGGTATCCTGAAAGGGAGTGAAAACATTGGAGAGATCTGAAACAGACAGGTTAACTAGATCCTGTAATCCTTATGATCTCAAGCCAGAGAGAAGTGGGTCCCAGCAGATCATCAGCTCACTGATTGGGAAAACAGGAACCAGTCCAGTCCCTGGGTAACAGGGTGGAACAACAACTTACTTTTGCCAAAGAAACTGAATTAATTCTCATCCGTACTACCAAATCATTATTCTCATACCTCAGAAGCCTTAGCCATCCTCTCCTCTCTTTAGACTATGCAAAACAGGGCTGTAGGTTCCAAAAGATCAGTGGTACTGCACACCCAGAATGTGCCCTAATTGTTTTTATTGCCCAGCTTTCACTCAGACATCAAACTTTATCTCCATCTTTTTCTTCTCCCAGGACATATATGCTTAACATTCCTGACTACAGCCTAATGAGGCTGTTGATGTCATTGTGATATTTAGCTTCTTTAAATCTTGATTAGCTTCATCCACTGTGCTGTGCTGGGACAATCAGAAACTCTGGGGACTGATTCCATTAGGCAGACATATATCACCAAGCCAAGCAGGATGGGAAATTCAGCTGGGTAGTGGTCAACTATATATACCACACACCTGAAGTTGATTATAAAACTCCAGTCTCCAAAAGTAGAGGTTTAGGTCTTAAAGGCTTTTCAAAGTTATAGTTTTCAAATTTTGTGAAAGTCTACTTCTCTATGGAACATTTTTAATGCGTTAGCTTATGACCACTGTTTAAGGTATAAATTTAGTTTATGTTCTTCTGGATTTAGGATCCCATCTTGACTGGCTCATTCGGCAAAAATGAGCCCATATGTCAATGGGAAGGTGACGGCTAGAAAATATCACTGAAGGTGTAAGTGCAGCCTTGCATATTTGTATAAACAAGCCTGGGGAAGCACATGTCATTGCTTTTCCTTTCTTATTTCTCAAAGTAACTTATGTTTCCCACGCTCACAAAACACTTTCTTTAAGGCACCAACACACTGTTTAAAAAAAAAAAAAAAAACAAGGCTAAAGACCAGAGCTCAGTAAATGCATGAGGCACTCATGCAAAATGCTTGGCATTACACGCTGACTTATTCCCTCAGTCTCCACATAGAAGCCCATTCCATGGGGTTTTTAGTCCCTCAACAACTCTTTAGACATTTCCACAAAAAATCTTTGTAATTCAATATGAATTACAGATAATTAATGCACAAGACCAGAGGGCATAGCTACTGAGGGGAGTAAGTGAAACTGTTTAAATAAAAACCAAGATATAAATGCCAACATGCTCTCTGTCATTTGCCAAACTGATAATAGATAAAGGGATTTTACTATGGTAAGAAAGTTACATATTAAAGATACAACAACAGTTCGATTTAGCTTCCAAACATGGACCAAATAAACTACTACACAAAATCAGTCCAGTTTTATGGCTATAATATTTGCTTTTACATTGTTTTGGGTTTATTAATTTTATTTTATATATGTATGAGTGTTCTATCTGCATTCATGTGTATATGTGCACCATGTGCATACCTGGTCCCTGTGGAGGGCCGAAGAGTGTGTCACCGTCCTCTGAAACTGGAGTCACAGATGGTTGTCAGCTACTATGTGGATGCTAATAAGCACAGGCAGGTCCTCTGCAAGAGAAGAAAGTGCTTAAACCACTCCATTGTCTGTCTAGCCCCCATGTCTGCAATGTTCTTGATCCCGGTGCTTTTGACAGCTCTAGCAGATATCAGAAGCAAATAGCTCATCATGTCTCCACAGGTCTATCTACAATGTTCCCATGCTGAGATCCCTGTCTTCCTACTAACACCTGACTCTCTCAGTGTTTTATAATCTCCAGCCAAGGTCTTTCATTATGACCATCAGCAACATACACACACACACACCAAGATCTGGCCATTCTCAGTCTGTGAACCTGTGCTTCTCTTACCAAGTGGGAAGTTTTCTCCCCAACCCTGGAATTGCTACCATTGTGTGTGCATGTATCTATGTTATGGGCCAGTTGGGTATGGTTCTTGTTTTATCTCAAGGAATTCTGAACCCACGTAAACAGAAAACCCTCTGGTTCCATGACGGCATGTTACTAGAAACCAAAAGAAGGATTCAACGCAAAGATGCACAGTGGTCTGAACTAGATAGCCATGTTTAAGTTCCAAAGTATATCTTAACTGAATATCTTCAACATAGTAGGTAATGTCTGTATACATATAATCAATTGTTAATTTTATGTACTAATTTCGAGCTATTGTAAATTGTTTTACTATTTTATTCATGTTTAACAAAACTGTAGTGCCATTTTAATTAGTAATTTTATTTCCTTCATCCAGATTTAAAAACATAATTTCTATACCCCTGACCACAACCAGCATTATAATAAACCATAATACTGTAGAGTGGGTATCCTTTCCTTATCTCTGAATTTAGGAGGAAATTCAAGAACCTCCATGTATAACCCAAACTGCCTTTGGAACAAAACAAATATCATTGTCCAAGTTATAGAATGTTTTTGTGAATTTCTGTTTTATTGAGCATTTTTAATCAAGAATGAATTTGCAATTTTGTCCAGTGGCTTTTCAGTTCTGCAGATTATCTTGATTCTTTTCCCTGGTATATATAAATATAATGATTTAAATGTATTGCCTTATAATGGAATATTCTTGAATTATTAAAAATAAATACCACATAGTCATGCTGAGCCCTTTAAAATGCACTCTTTTATTTTTGCTAATGTGTTATTCAGGATTTTCTATCATTTGTACAAATGAGGGGTAGTTTTTTTGCAAATTTATTTATGTGTAATATTTGTTTATGTTTGAATTGGATGCTGTGTTCATGACAAACATAATACTGTGGAGAATTTTGAGGAGCATTAGCAAGGTCTGCACTTTAATGGACAGAAAGCCCCTTGGAAACCATGTGGATTTGGTACATGTTACCATTTGAATATGATGGGTTAGGAACTTGGTCCCCATCTAATCGTCCTATTACAGGTGAAAGCTTTAAATGGGTTCCTGAAGGAGCTTTCATTAGAGTATCCTGTCCCTAAGCTTTTCCTATCTCTCTGCTTCTTGTCTGTTGTGCCATGAACTGCTACCTTCCATCATGTGTTCCTGCCGACATGATGATCTTCTGCCCAAGCACAGGAGGCCAGGCAACCATGGACCGACCATCAAAACCATGAGCCAAAATAAACTTTGCCCTATAAACACTGTTACCAGGTATGTGGATACAGTGACACAAAATGATGCTTTGTTGATGGCAAAAGTTGTCCTGTGACTATTTTCTGTATTTTACCTTTTACCAACTTGTCAAGTACCAAGCCAGAGAGTTTCTTGTCTTAAAATAAAAATGGTAGACAGTACCTGTGGAACAACCCAAGGCTGAACTTTATTATCCTGGAACAACCCAAGGCTGAACTTTATTATCCTTCTGTTTTACACAAATTTACCCTCTTAGGTTACTTTTAATCTCATCTGGGTTATCTCTGGGCTTACGTGCTTCTCTAGAAAAAATAAGCCTGTTTACCTCTTTCATTTTATTTACACAGATTTGAGGAGTATTTTTATGATTAAAATCTATGCTGTTTCCACTGGTAACCCTTTCTCCCATTTTTCAAATGTCTATTTGTGCCTAAGCTCCTCACTTTCTATTATTAGATGACTATGCAGCCTGTTAATTCCTAAGAATAATCCTTAGGTTTTCATTGACCAGTATTCTTCTTTGCCCTTTACATAACCATCAATTTCCTCTTCGGTTTGGGAGGCAGAATTTGACTACTGTATGCTCTCCTGAATGATACTTCCCCATGCCTGGCTAAGTCTGATGAGTAGTTTCCACAGCAATAGTTCTAGACATCGTGCACTTTTAGTACTCTGTGACATTACAGGTACTTAAGACACCATAGCTGCTTAAAAGGACTATATGTTTTTAATATTTTGCTTATGTATAGCTTTATTTATCATTGAAGACACCTGTATTGTTTATTTTTGTTATTTGTTGTAGTTAACTGAAGGAACAATATTTGGTCAAGTTTATTGACTGTTCCCTGGCCAGTTTTTAATGTTCAGTGTATAAAATCTACTGTATCAGCTAGAAATGCCTTGTCATTTTATTTGGCTTTTCTATAATCTTGCATATTTATTTTGCTTCTCAACTTACTAAACTGAGACCTTCTCACAAAATGTTATTTTTTCCCCAAGAAGCACATAGCTTCAGAGATGACCTAAATGAGATCAAAAGGAATCTGAACAGGGAACTTTGGGTATTGTCACATGTTCACGTGTTAGAGGACAATGGTGGGTACTGATTGCCAGCTGCCATCCTTTGTTTAAGACACAATCTACCGCTATCCTGGAATCTTGTCATCTAGACCAGGCTAGCTGCCCAAAAGGTGCCAAGGATCTATCTTTTTATTGCTCAGCTTATGCTACCATACTTGCTTTTTTTTTTTTTTTTTTTTTTTTTTGAGATATGAACTCAGGTTCTCATATGTGAAAGACAAGCATTGTGTGTGTCCACTTAAACCACCTCCTGTGTCTCATTCTTTTATTTTAGTAAGCTAACTCCCTATTATTAGCTAACTCACTATAATTCTAGTTATTGTTCCTTCTTTTCAAATATAAGACATATTACCGCCAGAGAAGTTGTGTGCCCCCAAATAACCATAAAAGAGCCTGTCCTTTGAAATCATATAAATCTTGATTTGAGTAGCAGCTGTAACATAGGGAGCTAGCCAATAATATTTAAATGAAAAACAAGGGTCTGATACAGCCCAGATAGAGGGAATGCCTTCTTCAGGAAGCCAGCTGGAACTGGTCACCAGAACGTCTGTTGGGCCAGTCAGTAGGAACCCTGCCTCCCTTCATGACTTCTGGACTTTCCAATTATTCTAAGATGACTTTTGGGTGGTCTGCAAGGCACTGGGGAGCAGGCATGGCAATGTATGTCGATCTCTCCACCAGAGTTCATCACAATACCATGACATGATGTGCTGTGTCCTCAAAACAACAGGTTTTCATCTCATCAGAAACTGCCAACTCTGAACATAAATGAACAAAATGAGAGATCTCCTTTTAGGGTCCAAATGTTGGTGAGGAGGGTCACTGCTCAGGAAATAAACATGAGCATTTGTTGAGTGTTTGCTCTGTTCAGATACTTGATAGATGTGTGTCAGTATTTGTAATAATATCATGAAGTATTATAACTGTACTTGATTTACATAGTTTCTCCTCTCCCTCCTCAAATACTTGTCTCAAGAATCCCTTTTTGTGCAGTTGAATATGTCCCGTTCTGTTTTGTACTGCTGTGACAGAAACCCACAGGCCAGTTATTATGTATCATTAGAAATTTGCTTACATGTCTTCAGACTGAAAATTTGGTATCGAGATGCTGGCATCTGGGAGCTTGGGAAACAACTCACTTGCCTCCTAAACAGCATGACCTGACTTTGATCCCCAGAACCTATATTTAATTATTTTAAAAACAAGATTGAGCCTGGTGATAAAAACAAACAAACAAACAAACAAAAAAACAAAACAAAACTTATAATTCAAGCTCTAGTGGAGATAGATGGGTCCCTGGCATTCAATGACTTGTTAGCCTAGCCAACTTGTCAAGTACCAAGCCATAGAGTTTCTTGTCTTAAAATAAAAAGGGTAGACAGTGCCTGTGGAACAACCCAAGGCTGAACTTTATTACCCTACACACAGAGAGAGAGAGGGAGGGGAGAGAGGAGGAGAAGGAGAGAGAGACAGACAGACAGAGAGAGAGAGAGAGAGAGAGAGAGAGAGAGAGAGAGAGAGAGAGAGAGAGAGAGCCCAATGCATCCATCAAAGGCCATCTAATTATGTCATAAGATGGTGGACAGTAGATGACAGGAAAGGTGAAGGGGAGAGAGAGAAGGAGAGAAAACAAGGAAGAAATGGAAGGAAGAAAAGGAAGAAGGAGAGGAAAGAAGGGAGAGAGAGAATGCTCCTGATATTCTGGTGACACAATTATTGTAAACATTAGAGAAAGCCATCATGGCCTAAGGACCTCTCTTCAAGTTTGCACTGCCAAATACTATGATTGTTGATGCACATGGCAATTAGATATCAGCAGGACACTTGGGAACATTCCATTCATATTGAGCTGTGGTTGCTGCTCTTCTTTTACAGACCATGAAGCTAAGTGCTTTCATGCCTCACACTTCAGATGTCTGTGTGATCCTCATGTGTGCCTGTGGACTTGAGACGTCTCCATACCCTTCTTGAGTCATATACTCTGAGTCCCAAGCTCACCAAGAGGCAGGTCCCATGAAAGTCTGCACTGACCAGGAAAGTGGGATAGAGGTGAGAACATCCTATTGAGACTCTAGGTGAGAAAAATATAGGGGATAGGGAAGTAGGTGGATCCAGAGGGTCCTAGCAACCTACAAGAGGAACATTAGGTTGGGAGGATCTGAGCCCAGGGGTTCTGCTTGATCTAAGGCACCAACCAAGGACAAAGCATGCAGTCATCATCAAACCCCTACCCAGATCTAGCCAAGGGACAGAACATTCTCCACAGTTAAGTGGAGACTGGGGACTGACTTTCACAGGATCTCTGGTGCCCCATATTTGGCCATGTCCCCTTGTTGGGGAGGCCCAATGACACTCGGAGGAAGGATAGCGGACTACCAAGAAGAGACTTGATACCCTAGCACCATATTCAGGGGGAGGAGGTCCCCCTCGGTCACAGTCATAGGGAAGGGGGATTGGGGTGAAACGGGGAGGGAGGGAGGAATGGGAGGATGCATGCGATGGGATAGAAAATGAGATGTAACATGAATTTATTTTTCAATAAAAATGTGTTAAAAAGAAGAAAAGAAAAGAAAGAAAGGGGGATATAAAAATATAGAGGACCCCTACACAGATCTAGCCAATGGACAGGACATTCTCCACAGTTGAGTGGAGAGTGGGGTCTGAGTTTCACACGAACTCTGGTGCCTCATATTTGACCACGTCCCCTGGATGGGGAGACCTGGTGGCACTCAGAGGAAGGATAGCAGCCTACCAAGAAGAGACTTGATACTCTATAAGCATATACAAGGGGAGGAGGTCCCCCTCAGTCACAGTCATAGGGGAGGGGAGTAAGGGGAAAATGGGAGGGAGGGAGTAATGGGAGGATACAAGGAATGGGATAACAACTGAGATGTAATATGAATAAATTAATAAAATATATTTAAAAATATAGAGGGAAGATAGAACATAGATTATAGAATCCTACTCCTCAACTCAAAGCCTTAATTGTTACTCACAAATAAGGTTATCTTTAATTCATTGGTATTGAATTTTGTATATTGATGCAAATTATGATCATGCAAATACTAGTCTAATTTTATCTCAAGAATAGATACCCTAGGTCTATAGATTCTATAGATGGATAAGGTAAAATAGTTAAATAAGGTCTTCAAAAGCCTCAGAGACCTACAGAATATGGCATTTAATGATGTTTTTGTTATTCTAAAGATTCTATGACAACAAGACAAGTTAACTCCTGGCAACACCCAGCTGACCTCAAAGCAGATGATGAGCACCAAAGAATCTCTTTATAGAGTTGGCTTCAAATGTGGCAAACAAGCCAATGGGCAAAATGTCCTCATTTCTGCCACAGAACGAATTCTGCCTAAAAATAGGCAAGCTTAGATCCAGGAAGAGTTGACAGCCGAACTCTGCCAGAACAGGGTAAGCAAGTCCTCAATAGTTCCTGCCTTGCAAATACATCTGTCAGAGATATTGCGCCTGAAGGCCGAAGATGATGCTCCAATGTTATAAAGAGTGTTGGGTGACTGTTCAGGTAGTAAAAGGTCTCAGTCATTTTTTCATTTTGGAAGCTGCTAAACTGCACCTCCAGTTCACTCAGGTATTTAAGTTTTATCCCTTCTCAAGTCTCTGATGGGGTTGAAGAGCAGATAGTTTAATCTTACAATTAAGCTTAGTTGGTTAGGGGTTAAGATATTTTTAGATCAAGATAGATTTTTTAAGTTAATAGAGATGAGATATAATAGATATTGATTTTCATTCAGAAATTTAGACCTGACAAGATAGGAAAGATGCTTTCTTCAACTTTGACAAATACAAAAAGCCAAATTCCTATGAATGTAGCATTTATCTAACTCCTGATTCTCTCATGGTTCTTCCTGCAGTATGTAGTTTACCTTATTCATGTGTAATAATATACATGTATATGTTAAAATTAATTTTAAAAAAGACTTGCTGGCTTGGAAAGCAAAACACCTCCCACCCCAAAGTCTCTCTACAGAAGACTCTGGAAGGAAGGCTGTCTGGGCCAGGATCACTTCGGGCTGAGAGGATGAGATGTTTGTTAAAGCAGAAAATGCTCCAATGTGCTGCCCCATCACCACATTCAGTCAGGTAAATATAAATCCTTCTATGTGTCAGGAAGATGGATCAGCAGGAAAAGGCATCTGTCGCCAATGCTGAGGACCAGAAATCAAGCCCTTCCTGAGGAAATCTGGTGGAAGGAGAGAATCAGCTCCTGAAAATCTTCTGACTTTCAGAGCCACGCAAGGGTGACGTGCAAGCATGACATGCAAGTGCTTTCCCCCAAACACACTAACTGTATGTGTTTTTTAAAATGTTTTACATAGCCTCCTATGTAGCTGTTAGAGATTTCTGTAGACCATCATCTTTAAAAAGGCGTTTCTGGTACAACAACCCCTTTTTGAGTGTAAGGAACAGAAATGTGTCCCTTCAAGACTCACATTAGCCTATTATGGAAGTTATAAGTTGATATGGGAGAACCCTGTAGAATGTCTAAACAATGTGTCTCTGTGCGTGGAGAATAAGGATTTAGAATGAAAAGGGACTATAGGATCACTAACATTTATGATCAAAAAGTGGAATCTGGGTGTTGCTCTGAAAACCCTTGTGTACTGAGGGACATGAGGACCACACTCCAGTCCTCTGTTCTTCTCAAGGCTGTACCTTTGCATCCCTGGAGAAAAACACTAGGCCCTTTCTATCATTCTGCAGGAAGAATAAGGAACTGAATTTGAATGAGCTGAGATAGTGAATCAGAACCTACTGCTGCCATCCATGGAAACAACTCATGCTGTATTGTATGACATTGATTCACGCACAGTGGCTCTGGTGGCTTCACTGTGGTCCATGATTTCTGCCATTGAGAGATCGTGAAATTTTGCAAAGTGAGAGAGAGGCAGGAATAACAATAGACCCATCTTGAAACCACCATTGCCCAAGTCTTCAGGCACACTGACTCCATCTTCAACACACAAACATGTTCACCCAATATTACAAGAATCCTAAGTTTCCCCAGGGAGTTCTATAGGGATATTGTTTAATATATTTTTTGGTTTAAATATAACTACTTCATTTCCCCCTTCACTCCTCTAACACTTTGCACAACCCTCTTTACTCTCGCTAATGGCCTATGTTTCTTTAGTTTTTGCTACACACACACACACACACACACACACACACAACTATGTGACACTCAGCCCAAACTGATACAACACTCTAGCCCCTAAAGTTCATGAATCCTAGCAAATCTTCTGTGAGATTTGTCTGCTAGAAATGTCAGAGATGCTATGCTCATGAAGTCTCCTTGACATGGCTGCCTAATAAAGACTGAAAAAGGACACCAATAACCATGCCAACAAGAAATAGGCAAAGCAGTGGATCTTATGATAGACTAAGGAATACTGAGCTCAGGGAGAATGGTTTCTCTGACAAAGAGCCCCAGATTGATTGTCCCATTCCAAGTAGTCAGCCCTGAAATCATATACATTCAAGGAACTCTGTGCTGACTTCTATTCCTTAGAACACAGGAGAGAAGCATAGGCTGATTCCCACATACAAAACTCACACACAAAAATTATTTCCCTCCTTTCTATAAAGCCAAATAGAGTATTAGCATAAAGCTAATGGAAGTAAGACACTAGGCTCTTTCCTTCTCACAAGCAAACTTAAATCCCTGGGCAGGGTCACTGGCAATGTGTTTCTACAAAGCAATTTGTTGGACCTCTTGCAGAAGTCAGATGTTGTTATTTCAACTGACATGACCACCGTGTCCCGCCCCCCCTTCAATGTGTCTACTGCCAGACATACTAATGGGAATGGAGTGACTACAGCAATGACATCTTGAGGATTTGGATCATTGAGGTTAGGTTGAAGACATAATTAGTGGGGATTTCTTGAAAACTACAATCATGGCTTTGTATACATGGTGAACCTATTCTGAACTCGCAAAAAGACACCAAACTTCATGGTTATCCAGGCCCTTGCTTAAAATAGCATAGAATTTACTTGTCATTTTATATATGAACGATACCCCGTCATATAATATTGTGTGAAATCACCAGGATCCCTGAGCTTAACCTGAAGTGGACTGTTGAAGAATGAATATGCTCTATGAGAAGGTATGGTTTGAACATGGTTTTGTGCTGATTTTGCACAGCCAGTGCATGTGATCCTGAGGAAGTCCCCTGGCTACAGATGAGTGTGAACCCTGACTTGTAATTGACAACATTAAATGGCCTGAAGAATCAAGTGGCAAACCCCTACATGAGCATTAGCAAGTCAGTCAATAAAAGGGTCAATAATTGGATTATTTCATTAATTAATAGCTCATCTCAAATTAAGAACAACTTTCAAAAGCAATTTTATTGGCTTTTTGCATTTTATATTAATTTCATATTTTGTATTTCAGATTAATTGTATATATATTTTCAAAGTTATTCACATTTTATATTCCAGATTAACTGTATATATTCAAATATATAATGATATAAAAACTCAAGTACGAGCATAATGAAATATCTTAGTAGAGACAAAAGAAGGAAAAACATAAAAAGGAAGGAGTGAGAGAAGGAGGGAGACAGGAAATGGAGGGAGGCAGAATCTTCCCTAAGTAAAGGCTTTCCTAGTACAGCAGAGATTAAGACTCTGCTGGTTAAATTCTCCAACAGAGGGAAGCCAAGCGTTGTGAGCAGGAGTGTAAAAGCAAGAGCCTTGACAAAGAATGTGAGAAACAAAATCCAAAAGCACAACAGAGAAGGTAAGAACAGAAGGAAATCATGATGTGCACAGACCATACCATCCACATGGGGACTGGCAGCAGCACCACTGTGCTGGGTTTACTCGGCGGAACGAGGTCTGTGATCTTTTGATAGCATTTTATAATGAGTGTCATTTAGAGAAACATGCTTCTATCTCTAAAACTCAACTCTCTTCCCAATATTATGATCACAATAACACTTATCTTTAAAAAAAACAGAATATACAACAAACAGAAATGGTGCTTCTGACAAAGGTATTTTTAAAAAACAGCTAAACATCTTTGCTGGTGGCTGCCCTATGTGAATACTGCTGGTTTGTACAGCTGTGCTGGGCTGTAGTGTGTCTGTCACATGGCTCATAATGAACCACACATCACCTGCTGCTCCAGTACTGCGTTGGATGCAGCAATCCTTCACCCACATAATTATGCTGAGTTAGTCCCTTAAAGGAAAATCTTAACACTTAGTGAATGACAGCTGTCCATCAATGCAAAACTAATTATCCATCCTATGAAAGTACTGCTGTTATAGAAAATAAAGGGCTTTATGTCCACTTCAAAAACATGTCAATAAGACAAACAAAAAACTTGAGGCTGGGAATGTGGCTTGATTGGCAGATTACCTGCCTCACGTGCATGAAGTCCTGGGTTTGATACCTAGCACTGAAGACTCAGCATCGCCTGTAAAGGGGACTTTTATTTGCCTGATGTAATTTTCCTCCTGGCGGCTTACTGCCTCCATCTGTTAAACTGGGCTTAGTCTTGGAAGCTTTTAGCCTCCATACAATCAAATCTGGGCCTAGAATGCTTTCAGCCTGTGGGACTTATTGCTGAATAAGCTCACCCTTTCTAGCTCTTTCTGAACTCTTACTGGCTGGTTCAACTCAGCTGTTTTGGCTCAAACTGGCTTCTCTCAGCTTCTGACTGAATTGCTCTGCTTGGCTTCAAACTAACCTCACAATCTGTTATTATCTTCTGGATCCTTCTTATTTTCTGGCTTCTTCTGTATTCACCTATGTCTAACTCGTCCTAATACATAAGATAACCAATATGTATTTATAGAACCAGAGAGTATTGAACTAAGGCATAAATATAGGAATATAAACACACATACTTGTACCTAGAGAACCATATGGAACAATCAAAGAACATGGAAGGCCAATATCTATCTAGGGTCTTCCTCTGACCATTTGAGTTACTTTCATTAAATTACACGTGTTTCAAATTTCATTTAAAAACAGTAATGATTGTGATATTTTATTTGTTAATGTTGATTGTCCTAACAAATTTGAAAGGTGGTAAAATACTTGAGTTATTCAATATCAGATCAATGCCAAAAGAGCAGCAGTCTTTTATAAGAGCATTCTAAGAGGGACTGTGACCCAGAGCATGATGTAAGAGTTCACAGAGATAAAAGCTCCTATGTTCACCACTGCCATTCAGTTGCCCTTAGACTTCCACTTCAGCCTGTCATTTTCTCTACCCACAACTCACATCCTAGGCTCCTCCACATCCTTCAAATATCCACACCTGCCCCCTACTATAGTTAACCATCAAACTTTCAGTCCAAATTTCTGAGCTTCTCTTGAGTCACACGCCTACAAATATCCCACAGATGACACAAACATGGTGCCTCACTCCCTTTTCGAACCATATCTCACAATTGATAGATTGACGAAAGGATTTCCAGGAGTCTCCTTTTGACTTTAAGCATTATTCCTTACTGAACGGTTTCCCAGCGGATGCTGGTACAGCCGTGGAAAGTATAAATAAGAAGGAGAAATGGTGGTCCTTGGTGACAAGTTAGGGACTTGTTCCAGATCTCAGCATCCTCTAAACTGCATCAGGAGTCATAAAGGTCACTGCTGGCTCTTCTGCTACAAGATCCTTCAAGTGTAAGGGGGCATTTTACAAATTCTCAGTGATATTTTTGTTTTGTTTTGTGGTTTTGGAGACAGGCCTTCTCTAATTATACAGCTCTGTCTATTCTGGAACTCTCTTTGTAAGTCTTACTGGCCTGACAGAGATCTGACTTCCTTTGTCTATCTTGTGCTGGGATTGAAGGTATGTGCCACCATGCCTTGCTTAAGTGAGTTTAAGCTGGTAATGACTAGAAAATACAAATACATCCCATGTTCATGGATTAGAAGAATGAATAATGTGAAATAATGTGACCATCCTACTAAAAACAATTTACAGATTCAATGCAATTTTATTCAAAATTCAAAATTCAAAACCTTATCTAGTTTGCTGTGCATAAATAAAACATCAGCTAATTCAGCACCACGGCAAGCATCAGAGAAGACCTGGGCTTAAACCCTAAACATATAAAAGATTGCTCCCCTCGCTCTATTCAGATTTGCACCCACTCCCAAGTAATTTGCAAGCATCTCCCTGTGATCATTCTCTGTTTACTTATCATTGATGTGATAAGCACCAACAACCAAAAACAACTTGGAAAGGTTTTCAGCCTAAAGGTCCTTCATCAGTGGAAGTTGGGGCAGGAGCCCAAACATGAGAAAAAAAGAGGAGCCCTGTAGGGATGCTGATTAGAGGTTTCTTCCCAGGTTCACTTTCATTTATCTTTCTTTTTTTTATTATTAATTTATTCTTGTTACATCTCAATGTTTATCCCATCCCTTGTATCCTCCCATTCCTCCCCCCCCTCCATTTTCCCATTATTCCCCTCCCCTATGACTGTTCCTGAGGGGAGGGCATCCTATTGGGACTCTAAATGAAAGACGCATGGGAGAATAGCAAAATAAAAGGATACAGAGGGTCCTAGAAACCTACAAGTAGAACAATATGATAGGCAGATTTGGGCCCAGGGGTCCCGCTCAAACTAAGGCACCAGCCAAGGACAATACAGGAGGTAAACTTTAAACTCATTTATCTTTCTTATACAGCGCAGGCCCACCAACCTAGAGGTGTCACTGTCCACAGTAGTTACGCCTACCTCCCTCAATTATCAATCAAGACAATATCCCACAGGCCAGTCAGATTTAATGGGAGGCAATTCCTTAGTTGAGGTTCCCTCTTCCCAGGTGTGTCTAGTTAGCAACCAAGACTACAGTATGTTATAACAAATGCTATATATGGATCTATGGAAAAATAAGATGAACTGGCCAGCAAGAAACAGCTATGAATTGTGCCCGCACAATTTGATGTACCACAACACTCACACATGGGTGTGGAAGAATTTTATGGTGAAATGGCTATAAAGCAGTAAACATGGAGTCTCAGAAGCATATTAGACAAGTGAATTCAGCTTTTTGAGCCAGCCTGATATATACGGTGATCATATCAGTCTTCCGATGTGGCTGACAGGATTCTCAGGAGACAACGCATGTGAAAATACCTAGCATACTCTCTGCTTTATATAGAAGCTCCAATGCAATAAAAGTCTTTAACATACATTTTATGAAAATATTCTATGCACTTTCTTTCTCACTAAAGCCTAAATATCTTGGAATATCCGAGCCACTCATAGTTGCTTATCTTTTCTTTCCCAGTTCTGAGCACCACACCTGGTACCTGATAGACCTTCAACAGCCAAATAAAGTCAAACAAAAATCATAAGACTGGAAATAACAGACAAATAGCATTTCTGGACAATGTGGGTCTAGGCATCTGACAGAAAGATTTACAGAGAGCAGATGAGCAGAGGGATTCTCAGAGCACAATCGGCTCTCAAACAGCTACTCGGCAAATGAAGGCAGAGTACACTTGGTGCAGAAAGACCTGAGAAACTGGAGTGAACAGGATTTTTAAGAAACTAGAAGCATCTCCAAAATGAGTGAGGTATTGGTGGAGTTTTGGTACTCTAAAAGGTCTGTGCACTTCATTTCCTACCCTCTTTTTCTCCCTTCTGACACATGGAACTTTCTTGGCCACTAGTGGATGATGGACACTGAGTTGTTTAGTAGAGGGTTGGTAGTAGAGGAAGACTTCCAAATGTCCCAGTAGTGACAGAGATTCCAAGGTAATGTGCCTGGTGCTCTTAACACACACATTTAATCCATAACCTTAGAAAATAGGTGTCAGTTTTGCATGAATTAAGATAAGACATAAAGATTTTAATAGGTCACATGACAGTATTTGGAATGATTTTTTTACTACTATAAAAATGTATTTATTTATCTGAAAATTGTACACACACACACACACACACATACATATATATAGTGTGCCTTGTTATTCATACCTGACTTACTCCCTTCTTTTCCCCTGAGGTCCCACAGTGTACCTCCCTCCCATCTTCATGTTATTTTTTTTTCTTTTTAAAAAATAACACACGTTCACCAGGCATGGTGGTGCTCACCTTTCATCCCAGCACTCAGGAGGCAGAGGCAGGTGGATCGCTGTGAGTTCGAGGCCAGCCTGATCTACAGAGTGAGTCCAGGACGGCCAAGGCTACATAGGGAAACCCTGTCTTGAAAAAAACCACACTTATAATAATAAGTCAAATTAATGTTGCCTCTCTGCTCAGGAACATGAGTAACCTACCAGTAGATACCATTAACAAATAAAAGAAACTCTTCATCCCTCAGCAGCCTTTAACTGGCATGAACCCCTCAGGTAGGAGTGGGGTGTTGAGAGCCCCTTCTCAGTTTTTGCTGGAATTTTTAACTAGCTTGACTTTTTGCAAGTTTTCTGCATGTAACCATAGCTTCTATGAGTTCATATGTACAATGGTCATGCCCTTTCCAAAAGAAACCATTACTCAGAATTCCTCCCAATTTTCCAGCTCTTACAATTTTTCTGCACCCTCTTCTATAACTGAGGATCACTTATTTTCAACAATAAAAAAAACCAACTACACTTTAACCATAATAAATCATAAACACCAGCCACGTAAACAGGAAGCCCAAAAGTCATATAGAATTCATAATCAAGCCATTTTGTTAAACTCTATTTCTTTTTGGTATTTTATTAAATTTTTATGAGTATATGTTATTCTATTGAGAACTGGGTTACGTTCCAGCAATTTCATATGAGTACACACAATGTGAAGCCAGACTCAGATTCTTAATCTCCCAGTACCAAAACCCTGTGCTTGGCATTGTTCTCATGAGAGCATAGTAGTAGAGGATGGTAGATAATCCCAGTTCCCCTATGCTACGCTTTCATGGCATGCTCCCTGGGCTCAAATGATTTCTCTTCATTTGCCATACTTGTTCCCTTGTCAAAAGAGCAACATTCAAATGTCATGAGACCTTACTCTCTGGATGATCACTCGCAGACACTTAAACCATACCCGGCAGTCAGTACTTAAGGCCCGGATCAGGGCCATGAACCCCAGAGAGATGGGAAGGTCCCGTCTCTATAAGCCCCAAGGAAGGAAACTACAGTGAGAGCCAAGCCAGCCCAGACAGTATCATTCAACAACACCAGAGGCTGTTGACAGTCTCAGACAAACATGTGAAGAAGCTCACCTTATTTGCCCAGTAAGGTCTGCTCTGTTTTGTGCTTGCCTGTGTCTTCTGTATTAGCTCTCATCTGTTATTTTCCACTTTTCTCTCTCTGTGTTTCTCATTTACTTTTACCACAGTCCATGGTGTTTTTCCATTACCTGGCTGCACAGGGCAGTCCTGAGTGTTCTAACCGGAGACCTCCAGTGACCTTGACTGAATAAGACAACACAAGCCTCTGCCTCCAGCTGCCTGCTAATTTTGGTCCTTCCTAGGTGGCCAGCTCAGATGCCCACCACATCCCTGACCTGGAGCAGATCTTCAAGCACCATTCAGCTTTTCCTTTGTCTTTGAGATTAGGCATAACAGGCTTTGAATCTTGGCTCTGCTGCTCATTCAGTGGTATTGTCAACTTCTTTACCCTCTGTGGGTCTCATTTCTTCATTTGAATAAGGAGACAATCAGATCTGCATCACTGAGTTCAGGGTTATAACTGCTTTATGAGGATTTCTGGGCCTTGCATGTAGATCAGCTTTTGTTCACATCCACATATAAAAGAAAATCTGCTACTTGTCTCTGTGACTGACTTATTTCATGTAATCTAATGCAAGATAGGAGGGAAGGGAAAAAGGGTGACCAGATAACAAGTATCAAAATACAGTCAGAATAAAGTAGTGAACTCTGGTTACAGAATACAATGAGGAACACCGTCCATATCTGCTTGTCATGTGAATTGTGGACAGGTGAACAGGGGTGCTCAGGGCTCCAAGCTCCAAGCTGTCATGGTAATGGTGTGGACATATTATATCAATCTTATCAGTATATCTAGTATAGCAAATGTCACATCTGATATCATAAATATGTCCAATCATGCATGGGTCAACATCCTTAAAAGGAGATGGAAATATTAACTGCCCTGATTTAAATTATTACAACATATAGAGAATGGTAGATAAAAATGATGATAGATGATAGATAGATAGATAGATAGATAGATAGAATTGTGTGTACTTTAAATTTGTTTGTACCAATAAAATAATAATTTATAAATATTTAGGACAATGTAATTCCAAAAAATCTGCTGAACATTCCATAAGGTTATAATGTACATCATTTTGAAAATTGTCATGTGTTGTTTCAACTCATTGAGAAGCTGTCTTTTAAAGCAAGGCCATGTATTTGTCTCAAAATATCCTCCAAGGACCCTTGTTTGTAGATTGGCTAGTCCAACCTGACTCTATAATGGGGTGGAGATAAGAAAGAAAACAGCCCAAGAATGAAAGCACCATATCCTTGAAAACAGCTAGAAGTAAACCATTACAGAGATCACTGTAGTTCATGCCATATGTAAAGGTGCCTGCAGTGAGGACACGAAGCTGGAAGTTCAGCCACAGGATCCTCCTCCACAAAGAGACAGCTCAATCAGAAACTCCAGTTGGATGTATTGGAGTCTATTGAATGTTTTGTGAGCCCCCGATATTATGTTACATTTCTGGTATTATTCGTTCTCTTACTTGGAGGCTCCAAGGAGGCCCTCTGCTTTCCTTCTGGACTCTCTCTATTTACAGAAACCATCTAGATGGCTGCCTAAAGGGCTTCCCCAGGCAGATGCTGCTAGATAGTTTAAGTCTGATTTGATCACGTTTTACTGTCTGTATGTCTTTCTATCCTGCTATTCTTTCTTTTTAGCTCACTGTATCCTTAATAAATTCACTCATTCAAAACTTTTTAGAAAGGCAATTAGAGATTGTTTGTAAGACTGACTGTTCAGAACAAAGGAAAGGACTATTGTTGTTTTGTTGTTATTATTATCATTCAACTTCAAATATCAGCCATGCCAAAGCTGAGAATCTCTGTCCTTCAGCTCTTAGTCTCTATCACATTCCCCAATATAGCCCAACTATCTATCATTTACCGTCACATTTGCCACACACTAACACATAGATGCATAGACAGATGGAATCATTTTTCACTTCTAAGATTCTGTCATTTGAACTAGATACCTTTGTTTCAATGGTGAAAAGATGGTTGTATAAATGTTAAGATAAAACTCAGAGCTAAAAATACAAAAACCTGTGTGGGAAGGTGAAGAAGTGGACAGCTGTGTGTATCATATGATTAAATAAAAATAGAATATTCCTTACAATTGAAATGTCTCTATTCAAATAAGTAGCCTTTCCATTGTACATGGATCCACCAAAACACACCTTAAGGTACCATTAAGACCTTGTTAGCATCCAGACTGGCAATACAGATGAGTATTCAGATGGAGAGATGTTATCTGAAGCCTCAAGTGGTTAGTAGAGTTATGAGTTGAAGATTATGAACCAATGTCTCAATGTGGCAGATAGGCACTCTTGATTGATTAGTGATACCTGTATGGACACAAAAAGGACTTTAAATCACACGTGATGCACCTACTGACATTACTGTAGTCACAACTAAAGACTTGAGTCACACTATCTAGGACTGGCTTACCAAGAGAAGAGTGTTGTCTTGTATGAGTCAGTCTGTGTGTCTAAAATTCCATCCATGAAATATATCTTTGTTTCATTACATGGGTGGCATCAGTCAATTTTGTTATATTTAATGAAAATGGTTATTGCTACCATGTGATTGAAATGAGATATTCTATTATGATAGTGTTTGTTAACTTGAGTTCCAAGATAATATCTGGCACTAGGCATTTTCTATGTTTCAGATTTTACAGCAGATGATAAGGTTACATTTGGACAGCCTCCATTCGTCTCTGTGTAATGTGCTATGTGGCAGTTTATGAGGTATGTATATTGTTGACATTATGTTATTGAGGAGAGAAGTTATAGGTCACTCTCTAGGTTCATCTCAATGTCCTAACTCTATATATCAGGTGGGTAGTGTTTTTGATGGTAGAAAATTTACTGAAGACTACATTACTGGTATAATTGGTTCCCTTCTCTAATACACATTAGATTTCTCTGGTGACAGAGACAAACTTCCATTGCTAAAGTGCATACAAAAATGAGCTGTCACAGTTACCTACCTACTCGATGGGTCCTAACGTGGTACTTCAATATTCACTCTCTTGACCCTTAAATCTGAATTGATTGATGGCTAAAACCAATAGAGCACAGAAAGAATGACATCTTATGTCTTCTGAGGCTAGATCAAAAAAAAGATGTTGCAACTACCTCTTAGAACATGCATGCTTGGAGAAACTTTCTACACAAATAGCTGGAGACCTTGAGGCAGCCATAATGGGAGAAAGCCCAAGTATCCAAGTGGAGAATACAGAGGAAGAAACAGGCACAGTTAGTCTCCAGATGTTTTGTGTCTCACAACCCAGGTCACTATATAGCTGCAAAGGTCACCACAATGCTTAGTGTAGTAAAGTGCTCAAGTAGCTCAATTCCAGATGCCACATGACTACAAACTATGGAAGACAAAGCAAGGGCCACTAAGGGAACTATTTCAGGTGAAGCTCACAAAACTGTGAGAAATAACAAATGACCATCCTAATCACAGAGGTGTGGAGTGTTAGGTATTGGGACTGGAGTCACACTGGCTGTGGCATATAAGACAAGTTCGAAGATATGAGGGTAGATGCTTTCATTTTCTAAGAGTGCCGTAGCAAACTTCCGAAGTTTGGGTGCTTTAATTAGAAAAAATATTTATGTTTGACTGTTCTAGAAGCTATAACCCAATAGTAAGGTTGGGTTGCTTCCTTCTCAGAAATGTGAAAAAACAATAGACCTCCTTCTTGCCCTCCTTCTTCCACATACCTGCTAACTGCCTTGGTGTTCCTGTGCATCCAGAACATCCTCTGTCATTCATCATGGGGCATTCTTTGTAGATATGTGCCCACAGCCAAATTCCCCTTTTTATAAGGACATGAGACATGCTAGATTAAATTATACTATGATTACCTAATTCTAGCTTGATTACGGTTTTTTTTTTTTTTTTTTTTTTTTTTTTTTTTTTTTTTTTTTTGCTTTTTCTTTTACTTGTGCAGCCTTGGATGTCTTGGACTCACTTCGTAGAGGAGGGTGGCCTGGAACCCACAGAGATCCATCTGCCTCTGCCTCCCCGAGTGCTCGGACTAAAGGTATGTGCTACCATGCCCAGGTTAGATTATTTTTCTTTTTTCTTTTTTTATTAATTTATTCTTGTTACATCTCAATGTTTATCCCATCCCTTGTATCCTCCCATTCCTCCCCCCGCCCCATTTTCCCATTATTCCCCTCCCCTATGACTGTTCCTGAGGGGGATTACATCCCCCTATATATTCTCATAGGGTATCAAATCTCTTCTTGGTAACCTGCTGTCCTTCCTCTGAGTGCCACCAGGTCTCCCCCTCCAGGGGACATGGTCAAATGTGAGGCACCAGAGTACGTGAGAAAGTCGTATCACACTCTCCACTCAACTGTGGAGAATATTCTGACCATTGGCTAGATCTGGGAAGGGGTTTAAAGTTTACCTCCTGTATTGTCCTTGGCTGGTGCCTTAGTTTGAGCGGGACCCCTGGGCCCAAATCTGCCTATCATATTGTTCTACTTGTAGATTTCTAGGACCATCTGTATCCTTTTATTTTGCTATTATTTTTCTTAAAATATTATTCTTACTAATTCCTTGAGACTTTCATACAATGCATTTTGCTCATTTTTCACTGTCCCTCCTCCAACTCCTATGTGATGAGCCCATACTTTCATACCTACCCAACACCATGATCTCTTTTTTATTTTATTAAGGTGAGTCTTATTCATGCTCCCCAAATACTCTTGGATTTTTTAGGGATGCCCCAGGCGTGCTGGTCAACATTCCAGTGTCCATACCCTTAAAGAAAAGTAAATCTCCCCCTTGTTCAGCAGATATCAGCTATAGCTGCTCAACTATGGGTAGAACTTTATGCCCACATGCCTCCTCCATGCTGGGATTTTGTCTAGCTTGAGTTTCTGTAGCTCATGAGCTTACAATAACATCCTCTACCTGTGAGTTCATATGTACAACTTCCCTGATGTGTTTGGAAACCACTGTTTCCTTGTACGTCATCCCCTGTCTCTGGCTCTTCCAATCTTTCTTCCCTCTCTTTCCAAGTGATCTCTGAGACTTGCCATGTAGAGATATGATATATATGTTCCATTTAGAGCTGACTATTCTGCAGTGACTTTTTCTCAGCATGGTGGCCAGTTGTGTGCCTCCATGTTGATTGTCATCTATAATCAAGAAGCAGCTTCTCAGCTAGGCATGGTGGCGTACATCTTTAATCCCAGCAATTGGGAGGCAGAGGTTGGTGGATTGCTGTGAGTTCAAGGCCAGCTTGGTCTACAAAGCAAGTCCAGGATGGCCAAGATAACATAGAGAAACCTTGTCTTTGAAAAACAAAACAAAACCAAAAGACAAAACAAAAAGAACAACAACAACAAAAGAAGCAGCTTCTCTGATGAGAGTACACTTCCTAAAAACTAAGAAGCCTATTCATTGAAAGATATCTGTTTAAAGGTCATAAAAGAAACTATAGCCTGGCAAAATCAATATGACACATATAGCTGAGAAAAATGACTCATATTCAGAAAATGGACTGGAGATAGATTTGTAGAGTGGCAGAGTGTTTGCACAGTATACATGAGGCCCTGGTTTTGAGCCAAGACAACACACATGCGCACACACTATCAAAATGTTTGTGTAGCTCCTGCAAATAAAAGACTCATCAATCTATTTTAAAATGTACCCAAAAGCCAATAGCCCTAAAAGACTGCAAGCTATGGAGTATCTGGACCTCTCCTACACAGTCATGGGTGCATATATTAGCTCTGCAATTACTCAAAATAGAGAGTTTATGACCTAGAAATTTCCATTTTCACTTTTTTCATAAAAGAAGGTAAAGATTTATACCCACTCAAAGGCAGGTCCAAGATTGATCATAACATTATTTATCACCATTCAAAGGTGGAAAACATTAAATATCCATCAATAATGGAATGAATAAATCATCTTAGTTATCTAATACATATATATTGTAAGATATAGATACTGTGTCTATGCTAATGTATCGAATGGATTATAAACATACTTCTTGGTAGAGTTTTTAGTCATGAAACATATCTACTAAGCACCTAGGTTGGATTTTCTCCATAGGGATGTCAGTAAGACCAAAGACAAAGAGTGCACAGAGTGTTTTCTCTGTCGTTTCATTCATAAGATGTTCGAGAGCAGGTGGCAGTCACTTGATGGAATACTTAGGATTGTCATTCCTTCAGCTGTCAATAGACATGATACCTGGAAGAGTAGTGGTCGGACACTGGACTCTTCTCTATCATTATATGCAAGTTATAAGTGAAAACTCATTGTGGAGGGTGGGTGGTGTGTGCTCTAATGAGGAAAGAGGTAAGAGTTGGTGAGCCTAAAGGGGAGGACAAGAGAAGTCAGAGGGATAGGAGTACAGGAAAGTATTAACTGTTAAGGAGTGGTGGAATGAATAAGGTTAGAAGCCATCAGATGGAAAGTGATGGAGGAGGGGCTGGGCTCAAGGGTCAGTCTGATTGCATCAACACAGGAGCACAGAGAGAGATGATGGGAGGCTAGAGGAGCCAGCCAGAAGCAAGAGCTGTCTTAAGCTCCAAAGGATGGGTGGGAATTTGTTTGGTAGGACAGGTTCTGAAAAGCAAGACCTGCAGGGCCACTCATGTCTCCTGGTCCATTGTGTCCAGGCTAACGAAAGGGTGTTTGTTTGTTCATTTTTTTTTCACCCACTAAATTCCTTCTGAGTTTTGTGGTAACAGTGAAATGTAATTTTAAAAAAACCACTGTGTCTATCTGGCAGAGGTAAAAGAGAAGACCCCAAAGTAGAAAAATAGCTAGTCCCGTCCAATCTTCCTTCCAGACAGGAAAGGAGGGGGCGGAAGGTGGTGTGATTGTGTTGAAAATGCACGCTGCTACATTCTTTCAGGAGCAGCGCTCTCTGAATCTGAAACCCACTTTATCACAGCTGTCAAAACAGACTCAGGCAGTACATAATTTATAACCCTGGGGTGGCATCCAAGGGGAAGAAGCCTAAAAGATTGGTTTATTTTTCTTATTAATATTTATTGCCTACGAAACAACTCTACCCCCACTGGACAAGAATATGGCCTTAATTTGAAGCAGATCCATTTGATTTGCATGTTTGAGCCTATGACTAGTCCTTGGAGCCTCAACATAGTTAAAACAGGGAGGTGACACCTCTTCATCACAGGCCACAGAGCTGTGAGGGAGCTGGAAGCTAAGAATATGAAGATATTGTCCTAGCTATCTAAATTTCATGCAAAAACTTGTCTATGACCAGGAAATGGACAGGTAAAGTTCAGACATCCCTTCAGAGTACTGGAAAGAGACATAAAAATCCCACCCAGCACAGATGCTCAGAGGGAAAGAGTAATGTGGCCCAGCTGTACATTGAAGGGCTGATGGGACTTACATGAAGCCAAGAGAAGGAACAGTATTTGCAAAGTGCAGAGTCAGGCAACCTGGGGGACTTTTCTCTCTTTGGGAACATTAAATATAAACATATATTCATATATAAATACTATTTACACATGCACACATATGTGTATAATTTAAAGAATATATAATTTTAAGAATAACCCTTTCCATTGAGACTGGGTATAGGGGTCAGGGGGAAGGAAGAAAACAAGGAATAACTATTGTTCATCCCTTCTAGAGGCTGCAAACCCGTTGAGTCAGAACTGAAGCATGCTTGAACCCCTGTGTCTACAGGGCTACCCTGTGAGACAAAGTTGGACGGGTGCTCTTTATTCCCATCTTCTGATGCCTTCCTTACCTGGTGTACTTACAAACATGGTACTTACCAACTATGAAGTTTTGTGAACAGAAAGATCCCTTGGCTCTATTCATGTACTCTTTAAACCTAGCGCAGTGAGGGCAGGTGCTATCATGGCACAAGTGACAAGTAGGGACTCTACAAGTGAGTAATTGATGAAAGATACTAGCTTAGGGTCTACAGGACATGGAGTCCGGTCTCAGACTCCAGACTCTTGAATCCAAAACCAGTTACTATTCTCTTTCAACACATTCTTGTCCAACTGTGCTTCCATCTTGGTTATCCACCGCAGCTTGACAGAAGGAAAAAAGCTCGAGGAAGCGCTAGCAGACAGTAAGACCGGAGTCAGCAGCTGCGGAGTCACACACTCTGTCTATGTGGATACAGTTCTGTGCCAGGCACCAGGCTCCAAACTTTGGCGTCTTGCTTTAACTTTTTTTCTTCTGCACCATCATCATTTAAAAAAAAATATCAAGGATAGTATTGCAATAGCAGCTCACAACTACTGGCGGGTAGTGCGGTACCACGTACTCACAGAAGCTGGTTGGTGCTTATCTGCCCAGTTCAGTTAGAGAAGTGGAGAGGGAAAAAACACAGGGTCCTAACCAAACACAGAAAAGGAAGGAGGAGGAGGAGGAGGAGGAGGAAGAAGTTCCCTCCTAGGACCAACCTGGCACAAAGAATCTATTCCGGAATGCTCTTTCCTCCTCCATTTACACCGCTTCCTTTTACTTTTTTTTTTTTTTTTTTTTTTTTTTTTTTTTTTTTTTTTTTTTAAAGTCTTCTGTGTTGCCAGGAGTCCACACGCTAGAGACAACTCGGCTTCTGCTTTTAGGTGTGGTTTTTGAGAAAGGCTTTTAGGATGTCGTTTTTTAAAATCTTTTCTGGGAAAACTTACTCCCAGAGAAAAAGATATCTTCTCTCAGAGCAAGAGGCTCTCGGAGTGACAAATGGATCGGATGCTGCTGACTTCCAGGCGCCCTGTCAGGCCTCTCAGCCATGCTACTGAATTCTCCCCAGCCCTGGCCCAGAATGCTGTGCTGGGGCTGTTAGCCACTCTCCCTGTAGGAAGCCAGGAACCAGAATTACAACTGGACAGAATGTGAGTGCCAAGCTGGAAATGAATACAGCAGGAATAGCAATGGAGCCTAGGGGTGGGGAGGGACAATCAGGAGCCACAGCTTCCTCTGTGCTGTGCAACTCGCTATAATGTGCTTAGTTGTGTCTCTAAGAGAACATGTTCAGGTCTTGACCTCCATGAGCACCTGTGAAGAGTCTCTTACTTGGAAATAGTCTTTGCCGAGGCAATTAAGCTGCAAAATCTCAGTATGAAATAGAATGGATTGAAAGTTGGTTCTAAATCCAATCAAAAATGTCTTTATAAGAAAGGAGAGATGCGTTTTGAGACATGGCAAGAAGGCCTGTGGAGAAGGAAGCCGAAAGTCAGTGTGATGTATCTGAAAGCCAAGGAAAACTGGGGTTTGCTGGCAGCCAGCAGGTGCCTGAGGAAAAGCCTGGTGTGGCTTCTCCTTCAGAGATTGTGGGAGGATCCAACCTCACCAGCGTTTCCAACCTTTTAACTGGGAGAAAATGAGCTTACACTGTTGTTGTTCTTGTTGTTTTTTGTATTGATTTTGTTATTTTTTACATATATATTTATATTATTACACCTATATAAAATAAACTACATAAAGCAAGAAGAACCACAGAACATTCAGGAATTACACTCATGTTACATTCATAGTGTTTTTGGCTGTTTGTATTTAGCAATCTTGGAAACATTTTCCTACCTCAGTGAGTCTAAAATTCTGACTGTAATGCAGTATCTATCATATCTCATCTCTATCAACTTAAAACCTCTATCTTGACCTAAAGACATCTTAACCCCTAAATAACTAGGTTTAACTGTGAAACTCAACTATTTGGTCTTCAGCCCCATCCGAGACTTGAGAAGGAGTAAAATTAATTACCTGAGCTTACATTGTTTTAAGCTACCTGGTGTAACCTGATCCACCAGGCTATGAAAACAGTTCCAGGGCCACGAGGAGGCTTTTTGAGGCTCCCAAGTAAGAAGAGAGACAGGAAGGAAGGTGTTGGCTCTTTAAGAACAAATTCCAGATGTTTCTCACCCCCACCTACATAAAAAGGGGAGCATCACCAAACTCAGGAGGCCTTTTTCCTCACCTGCAGGTTTGCAGGGCTCACACAGCCCTCAGGAGCCAGCCTTGCCTCCTTCTGCCTGCTTTGAATACACCTTTACTGGTAGGTGAAGGAGTGTTCTGACACTCCAAGGTGTGAGAACAAGCCCTGGTCACAAGCCCTCTTCTATGCTGGAGCTGCATACCTTCCCTTCTGCCTCCATGAGCCACGATGGAGTATGGAATAAAGGATTCAGGATATGACCCTGCCCACAGTAAGGAAGGAGATGTCCTGTGTGGTCTTGCTCTCCTTACCCTCTTCCTTCATCTAGACAAACTAACTCGAGCAAATAACTAACGGCTCCTAGATCCCATGGTCCCAGGCAGTGTTTTCCTGTCTCTGCCTACCTGGAGCCCCCATGACACTTGTGATGCTTCTGAGCTTTACAATCCCAGGAAAAGATCCAGGAAACCTGCAGAGCCATACGAATAGATGAAGCCTGTCCAGGTGTTGAGTGCTTCACGCAGGGAGCTGTTTCCCTCAGAAAGCTGAATAGCTCATGCTGCTATGTGTTTGCAAGCTCTGGTCCCTCTTCCAGGCACTCTTCTTCATCTGTATTTTTCAGTCTCCGAGTGCAACTCAACCTTCGACTCCTTTTCTTTTGTGCCCCTGTGCTGGTGTCTATGCCTTTTTTTTTTTTTATTAATTTATTCTTGTTACATCTCAATGGTTATCCCATCCCTTGTATCCTCCCATTCTTTCCTCCCTCCCATTTTCCCCTTTCTCCCCTCCCCTATGACTGTGCCTAAGGTGGACTTCCTCCCCCTGTATATGCTCATAGGGTATCAAGTCTCTTTTTGGTAGCCTGCTATCCTTCCTCTGAGTGCCACCAAGTCTCCCCCTCCAGGGGACATGGTCAAATATGAGGCACCAGAGTACGTGTGAAAGTTATACCCCTTTTTACAGAGCTCCCTGCTGACAGATAAAGTCAACTTGAAGAGTTCTTTTGGCCAAAAGCACATCTCAGAAAAAGATGGGTCAAGGCAAGGAGCCACATCCTATAAGGACACAGAATCGGCAGGTTTGTGCTAGGGTGGTGAAGGAAACAGAGACAGGAGGGCATGTGGGGTGCAAGTCTGACTTTTCAGAAGCATGAGATCCCCAAAGTGTTCTAACCATTCCAGGAAGCCACAACAGGGCACAGTGCAGAGGACAACGGGTCATGAAGTGTCCACCCCCAATTGCTATATCTATAACACAAGCTCTACACCTAAGTCTCAGGGAATATTGTGAACAAGGGGTCAAAAAGATTGTGAGATCCAGTGGTCCAGGTCTTCAACTGCAGGATAGTGTCTTCTAAAGAGAAGGAGGAGGATGAAGAGGAGGAGGAGAAAGAAAGAAAAAGAAAAGACATGAAGTGGAGGGGAAAGGCATGAAGAGGGATCTAAGAGGTCCTAGGGATAAATATGATGAAAATATGTTGTCTGAAATTCTCAAAGAATTAATAAAATATTATATTAATAACAGGAGACCAGATCTCCCCTTGGCTAAGCAGAAGATGCTCAGGATGCGGGAACAGAAGGACCATCTGCCTGAATGATTATAGAGCATGGATGGAAAGTCAGGACCTGGGACTCCAGCCTGCTCACTGGTGAGTGGTTTCATTCTGGCACAACACCGCACACTCATGTCTGCCTGACTGTGGCCACTTTTCTGATTAAATGGTTGAGCTGAGCAGTGGCAGGAGGCCTCCTGACCCTGACTTCAAGGCTGCAATATTTACTATCTGGCCTTTGACATAGACGCCTTGGCAGTCTTTGTTTTTAAAGTAAACGCAAATACCTCTTCCATTTACTCCATCTCAGGGGAGGACTTACAGGTTGTGCTCCTTCGAGTGGGAGCACGGTGTACATTGAGGTAAGAGCACCTCCCATCGGGACACCTTTATGGTGGGGAACTTGCAGTCCAGGTACTTTTAGGTGGGAGCTTTTAGTGTCCACCTTCAGGTAGTGCTCGCACATCCTCAGACTGATGAGAAGTCGGCTGTGTTTTCCTTGTTCTCTCCAGTGAGACAGGACATACAGCATTCAGTCGCTCCATCAGCTCCAAGCTCAGCCCCACTCTGAATCTCTGCTTCCCCACCACCGGCATTGACTCCCCTTCATGTGCTCAAGCATGGAATGGGCCTGGTGGGTATAGCTCCATGACACCCATTCCCCATTCTTGGCTACAGAAGCTGAACAAGGGTCAGGAGAAACCCGTAATTTCCAGGGCAGCCAGCTCAAGTTCCTGCCAGACACACCTGCAGGTGCTTTCCAAGCAGGGAGATAACCAGCACCTTCATTCCACAAACACCTGTCACTTGCTCATCCCATATGTGTCTTCTGAACAGCCACTGGGTTTCAGAAACTGACAGCAGGACATGGTTACACAGGGAGACCCACAGAGTTTGTGAACTCACGGGGAAACAACACTTAACAAAGCAGCCCTAAGCCAATATGAGCGTGGTGCTGAATTCCACTCATCCCAAAGACCTGAGATGTCTTCAGGAAGATATCTTCAGATGAAGGCAGGTGTGCAAGGCAGCCCAGTAGATTGGAAGCAGGAAGTTTAATCAGGGAGCAGATCCAGGCCATAATCCACAATGCTCACCTCCCAGGGATGTCTTCCTATAACTAGGTCCTACTCCAAAAAGTTCCACAAGCACCTAAAAGAGTGCAGGCAGCTGGATGGAAAAAAGGTCAGTACAGAAATGGCACAGTAAAGGTGCTGCTGCTAACAACAGGGCCCAGCACAGCTGGGACACACAAGAAGTGTCCAGAAAAAGCCCTGTAAGTGAGAGAAACTAGCTTCACCCCTGCTACTCCCCCCATAGTACTTTGGAATACCCCCAGCATTGTACCTGCATTTCATGTCAGAGAAAGACAAGGATGTAGCCCCACTGGGTTGACAATTGTTACTATCAGTGCTCTGACCAGCCCTCCAGTGTCTTAGCTACTTTGCTGTTGCTGTGAAAAATACCATGACCAAGGGAACTTAAAGAGGAGAGAATGTATTCATTGGAGCTACAGTTCCAAAGGCATAAGGTACCATCACGGCAGAGAGGCACGGCAGCAGGCAGCTAGAATAGGAAGCTGAGAGCTCACCTCAGGAGGGAAAGAAAATTGAAAGCGAGATGAGGAGGATGTAACTTTCAAAACCTGCCCCTAGTGATGTACCTTCTCCAGGAAGGCTGCCCCACCTATACCTGCCCCAAACAGCACCACCAAACAAGAAACAAATGTTCAAATACCCAAGTCCATGGGTATTTGAACCTATCTCCTTCATGCCACAGCCTCTGGACTGCATACTAAAATCAAAATTCAGTACAGCCAGGTAAAGTGTGCCCTCCAGGCACTGTGAAGGGAACAGCAGAGAGAGGTAACAAGGCCCAGCTGTGGTCAGACTTGCCTCCAGTGGGGACCACTGGGAAATCTATGAAAGAGGAAAAGGATGCAAACAGAGAGAAGGAGGGAGTTTCAGGTGGCAAGGCAAGTGTGGAGGGGAGCCAAGATAAGATGAGGTGAGGACCATGGCCATTTGGAGATTCTGCTGCCTCAACACCAGTCACACCTGCCCTAGGCTGTATCTCTCAGGTTAGAAACCAGGACCTAGTCTCCAGGCCCCTCCCTGATGTGAGACAGGAGCATGTGATCTAGCGCTACCAGCCACACGCTCTGGAGTGATCCAGAGATGGCAGGCCTGGATCATATGGAGAAGAATTGAAACCCATGGTTTTGTTTCTTAAAGCCCAGATCTCGGAGTCTAGTTCCTCCCACTTTCCCTTCCCTTTCACCATGTCCATCTCCTCCCTTTTCTCTCATTGCTGTCTGCCCCAATTGCTTCTCCACAAGATGTTATTTGTGTGATTTACAAAAGCTTTGAATGGATGTGGTTCCAAGATGACTCACTCATTTCTCCAGATTCAGTAGATGATGTCAGTGGCCTCAGTGGAGATGTGGATGGGAGGAAAGTGGTCAGACACATCTATGCATGGCCGTCTCACAAGTGATCCAGTGAGAGTATGGCCTGCTGGGAAACATCCCACAGAAGTCTGCATGCCCATGGGTGCGGGAGTCAGCAGGGTACAGGACATCCACTAAGGTGATAGAAGTGCAATAGAAAGAAGCTACCAGGCCTTGGAAAATACCAGCTCATCTGCCCATAGGAGTCCCATGGTCTTCAGTGGTCCTGGTTTGTGTCTGCACACTTTTATCCATACACACAGAAGTGCCACACATACAAATGACTTAACAGTTTGCTGACCCTCAAATCCAAGGTAAATCATTTTCTTGGTTAACATTGGTCACCAGAGAAAAGAACTATAGAGAGTAAAATATGAAAGTATATTTTTATGCCCCACAGGCAGGTTCAAACTGAGGTAGAACAGAACAAATGCAGCTCTTTGGTACAAAGAGCCGAAACAAATTAAAGCAATAAATCTAGGACAATGACAAAAGCCAACTTAATAGGACATTCCAGCAAAGGTTCATTTGAACACCACACACACAGACACACACACACACACCCATACACAACAGAGACCATGTAAAAATTACATACATAACACACAACACAGACTTTATACATAACATACACACATACAGAATACATACAACACAACACACAAAACACACATATACATCAAATGCACATACCATAACACACATATCATCACCACATTTTTCTAGTATGTGCATGTATGTTGTGTGTATATAGTTTGTATATGTGACATGTTAGACTTGTGTGTGTATATGTTATATACACACATACATATATATGTGTGTGTATTGTGCTTATACTCTGTGTGTTTTATTTAGTGTGGGGGGTATGTTTGTATGTATGTTGAATATGTATGTTCTCTGTGTGCTGTGTGTATAGTCTATATGATCTGAGTTGTGTGTTATGTATATATTTTCTATAAAATTTCTGTTGTGTATGGTGTGTGTGTGTACCTATGGTGCATTTTTGTTCAGATGAACCTTTGCTGACAACTATTAAGTTAGCTTTTTTCATTGTTCCAGATTTATTGCATATATATATGTGTGTGTGTGTGTGTGTGTGTGTGTGTGTAATAATATATATTTCAGGTATGCACAGATGACACACATGCCTTATATCCACATGTATCATAAACACACATAACATGCACAGTATTCTCACACACATACCATACACACATTAGACATGTATGCCACATATACATGTGTACATAATACATACTACACAGACACATACTATGCACATACCATACTTCCTTCGTGTACATACAAAATATATGCATACATTATGCTTGCCACTGTATACGTAACACAACACATAGAACAGATATTATACACACCTACCACACATGCTCACCCACATACATATTGTATACCTATACTATGCATTCCACACTCCAAATACACAAACACCATACATGCCCATCACATTAAACCCTATACATACACACATACCATTTACCATACATGCACATATCACATGCATGCTGTACACGCACAGCTCACATGCACAGCCAATATCACTGTCTGCCCCTGTCACCATATCACCAGAGCTCCAGGAGCCAGACAAGAGTGAAGAACAACTGGGTGAGTCAGAGGAGTTGCTTATGATATGCACAAAGTGTTGCTTGTGATACTCACTATGCGTTTTGTTTTCTCTCCATCACTGAATAATGCCTGAGTCAGTTTCTGCTCCCTACAGAGGACTTTGTGATGATAACTTTGCAATACACCATAGGCACAAGACTCTTAGGAGGTGGCTGTGAATCGCCACTTCATCAGTGCATGGCGTGGATCCTTTACAAATGCCAGTGTTTCCACCATCACCATCACTTTTGACTATCTGAAACCTCATTAACAGCCACAGTAATAATAGTTGTCATTGCTTCTCAGACTTTGGGCTTAGGTCAAGTACAGCAACTGTTAATTCTCATGAACCCATATCTACAAGGACTGGATCATGAGAAAAATGCAGCGAGGTTCCAAAAGGCGATGATTTGCCCAGATCAGCTGCACAGTTGTGCATTGCCTCACTCTAGAGTTGCATCCATGTTGGTCCTGATCATGGTTGTGGGCATTTCCTCAGCAGGTGGCAGTAAAAGGCTTAAGGGGTCAGTGCTTTCTTGGTCACAGAGACTTGTGCTTAAGTTTCATTCTGTATCCAACATATTATATCTTTTCTCTGCAGAATCTTTCCTCATAGTGCCCTTCCCCACACTGTCCCCAAGCAGGGCCACCTTTTGAGGAGCAGTCTGAATAGCAAGCATTAGAAGAAGGGTGTGGGTACAGCTGTCCACTGCCTCCACCATGGGTGGGGCAACATCCTTCATGTGAGGGCATCCTGGACTATGGCTGTGCTTGGAATCAGTTGATAGCACCAAGGGGTGTGGTTTATGTGTAGAACCAGCGTAAAGGGCTAGAATTGGCTCATATGAACCTTATCAAGGCTTGCACTCTGATATGTGTATTCTTTTTTGGACATGGAGCTGCATCTGCTTATAGAAAGAGAATCTTTGGTTAACTCACAAGAAAGCCCCAGACAAGTAGATGAGCTTCTTGGGGGAGAGAGAAAGGAAAGGATAAAGCAGAAAGATAGGAATCCTTTTATTCAGTCTGCAAGCATGCCTTGTTAGTAAAGAGATGCATCTTATGAGTTGCGGATAGAGTTCAGTTATAGAGCACTTGCCCAGCTAAGCTATCATGTGTATGTTAGTAAGTTGGTCCCAGTTCCATAAAATGAGTGCAGAGAGAGAGGGGTGGGGTGGAGATAATGGTCATATTTCCAAGGTCCTACCAACCACATAGATCCTCTATAGAGTGAGGTTGTTGGTGTCTACCTCCCATGTCAACAAGCAGTTCACAACAGTCTTGGGCACATGCTTACCACTGTCCCCAGTACTTCATTAGAGCATGCATACCAATCTGGGATGCCAACAATGGACAAAATCGTGTAGAAGAAGGCTGTTGGTACAGATGGCCCTTAGCTGCTTCAGGGCCCTGATCAGAGGCTCGATAAAAAAAAAAGACTTTCACTAGGGTAGCAGCATAGAGTTCCCTCAGAAGATCAGATGAACTCAAGGAAGCAAGCGAACCATTATGCAGTCATACTGGCTGAGGTCTGAATTGAATGGAATCTGTCTGCACATCACGAGCTCCACCCAGCACCATGTGACCTACTTTCCATGGCCCTGATGTTGCTTGGCTCCGGGAACCTCTGTACCCACTTAGACCCCTCTCACCCTGACCTTTTACATGTCCATTCTACCAGGGAGAGCTTTTGTGCCATCTTTATCTTGCCTCAGTTTGTAGACAAACAAGTATCATTTCAAGTCCTTCCTCCATCAGCTTTTGGCTGATAAGTCACACAGAAAGGCCCTTACACCCTGGCTTCTTTTCCCACCCCACAGAGACCAAGCAAACCTTTCTCCAAATTATCAAAATAAGACTGAGAGTTTCAGCTCCCCTCTGTGGCTGCTGCTTTGAGGAAACCCTTCACTTCCTTAAGCCCAATTATTTGCCTGGCAGAGACATTAACAGCCAATAAAAAATGGGCTTTAAAAGTGTTACAGCACTACTCCACATACAGCTAGCACTCGATAAGCCCTGCTGCCCATGTGACAGGCATGGTCCAGCCAATCCTACACTCTCAATTATTCCTCTTCTATTTGCTTCTCACAAGATTACTCACAGATGACAATATCTGAGCATCTATTGTGTACAGACTCTGATATATTTACAAGCATGGCCTTAGCCTTTGACATGCTAGATTTAAGGGGATATGAGCTCATAGACAAATAGTCACTACACAGCATGAAAATGATCTCCCAGCTACTGCCTTCATGGTGTTATGTAACAAACCACTTCCTAAGCCTCAAACTGTCATGTCACTATAAGCACTGTTGTCACACATCAGGTCCCATGGGCTGGCTATAGGGGTAGCTGAATTCTCCTGAGTCTCATTCATTGGCTGTCTGAAGGCTCTAGATTGGAATCTTGTTAGTGTCTGTCTCTTTTCTTACCCTCCCTTGACCAGCAGTTTCCAGTGCAACTCTCCTCACTGACAGATAATCAGAGCTCAAGAAGGTGGTTTCAACCAGGCAAGGGCACTTGATACTCCTCAGAGGGCTTGTCCTGTCATCTCAGTGCCGTAGGCCTGAGTCCAGGCTGAAAATCTATGCCCATTGTATCTACTTGTGATGAAGAAGGGATACAGGATAAGGATGTGTCTAGACTGTGCCAGCTGTCATAGGAGTCTTGACTCACAGGCAGTCGTAGATGCAATGGACACAGGGAACAAAGAAATGAGAACCCAGACTTGGGTTTAAAAAGCACATTTGAGAAGGGAGGAATTGGAAGCAGAGGGCATTTGTCATGGACCATCCAGGTGCTCCATGGGGCCCACCCTGAGCCATTGGAGAAAAAAGGAAGAGAACATAACTGGATCACACACTCTAGTGCTTCCAGCTGGTCCTGAGTGCTTTCCAATAAATGAAAATAACTCCCCGAGGTCACTTGATAACATTGGTGAGAGAGGTCAGAAGGGCAAAACGATTTTTCTAAGACTCCATTAGTGCAGATCAGACGACCACCAGGATGAGCTTTGGCTTTCATTACTCACCAGCATGGGTTCCCCAGGCTCCTAAGGACGGCTGCCCTGCAAATGCAAATTATTAGTTGCCATTTGAGAAGTCTTAATTATCTGGATCCATTGGAAACTGTGTCAGTTATTTGAAACCCAGAGGTCGATCGCTCAGATCAATGCTGAGCCATTAAGGCAACACACAGTCAATAGAAACAGCCCAACTCCCTACGCAAAGCTCCAGATGCCTGAGGATCTTCGTTTTCTGAAAAGAGAAGAGAAAACTTCAGTCCGACAGCATAAACACTAAGGAGGCTGACCCGCACAACCGCAGTCCTCAGGGGGACACAGAATTAGATTGAGAGCTTTCATTTAGGTTGCTTGCAAAGTTTTTCCCTTTATCCCTTGCAAACTTGACCAGCTTCAAAGTGAGCCAAACCTGAGGGGTCTTTCTGTCATCTCATCGCCACTGCAGCCCCGTGGAACCACAAAGTCCTGACAGAGAAGAGGAAGGTTGGGCACTGTACGTGATGCTGTCACCGCTTTGCTGGAAGGCTCCAGTACTAGAGGGAAATCAATCATGATCTTGCCCACCCTAGATGTTCCAGTGTGACTCAGGCAAAATGCCACCAAGCGTGTCCCTTGGCTGACTCCCTTCATCTCTATCAGCAGGATATCTGGAGCACAGGGTAAACATTTAGGTGCCAGTGTTAGTGTTTCTCTTTACAGAAACATCCACATGGCCATGCTCACTCATGCTCTCAGCAGGACCTGCCACCAAATCGTGTCCTGGATCTACCCCCTGACTTCTGTGGCCTTTGCTCCTACCATGGCCCAGATTCCAAGAGTTCTTGCAGGAAGAACATTTGCAGCTATGGTTGTTCTCCTGTGTTGCCAGCCCTGTAGAGTGCAAGCTCTGCACAATTGCACACCCAAGCCACTGTCCAACATGAACTAAAAGAATTCAGCACAGTGGGTTCATCCTTGTCTCCTGAAAAATTGTGTTGAGGTCATATGCTTGGTACTAGCAATTGTCACCTTAATTTTATCTTCTGTGCCTTTTAAATGGGGAAGTGACCTAAATCTGATGACTAGGGTAGTCATTAGAAGAGGACACACAGACACATCAGAGAAGGTCATGTAAAAACTCCAGTGGAGACTGAGGCAAAGGGCCTCCAGGACTATATGCAGCCAGCAGGAAATGAGAGAAGCACCCTTTCCATCAATGTACTGTAGTGGCCTAGACATACTAATTACTGACTCTGTGTCTGTTAGCACCTCAATTAATCTTCTTTCCCCAGAACATAAACTTGATAATACTAGAGATGCCATCTATATACTCCATTTTAGGGTTGGAGAAAATGGCTCAGCTTGTTGCTAAACCTGACCATCTGAGTTCCATTCCCAATGGAAGTAGAGAACCCATACTTCTGACTTCCACATGCATTCATGGCATGCACACCCACACCCACAACACACACACACACACACACACACACACACGCGCGCACGCGCGCACGCACACACACCACATTTATATATAAAAAACAAATAAATAGTCCACATCTATCACATTATCAGTGACGTCATGCCTGGTTCACACTACGGCAAAATGATATGTGTGGATAACGCCATAGAATCACTTTGATACCCCTTTCTCATCTTTGAGGACATTAAACTAACATGTTCACCTACAGACTTGTCTTATGACTGGCAGGACCCATCCTCAGCATAGGACTTTGCACACTATGGTCCTGCTCCTTCATGTCCAGGTAGCTGTGAACAACTGGACAAATAAGGACCAGTGACCTCACAAGACCTTTCAAGTCTCGTCTTGTACTCAGTGGGAAACCCTCAGATCCTTACTACTGCAGCACACTCCATACCTTCTTGCTTCATGCATTAAACTGATGGTAATCCATTCAGTACCCAAAGATGCTCTGGGCTCATTTCATAAGAGATCTGGTAGTCTATACATGAGCCAAGGAAAGGAAACCATATAGGTGATATTAGCTGACTGATCACACACAACTTGGGGAACTCAGAAACCATATTCCAGGTGATATGAGAACACCATGGATACCCTAACCAAGAACATACTTTTGCTGAGTGGATATGGCAAGGTGGTGAGGAAAAGCAGTACACAGACCAGGTAGGAAAAGGAAGAGTCTGGATATGATGTTATGGAGAAGCCCAGGACTCTCAGGACATGAAAACAAAGAGAAGAGTGACCAAGGGAAGCTTTCCCAATCACCCACCTTCTGAGGTTCAGTAAGGAATCTAGCCTGACAGATTGAGTTGCTCCATCAAGGCTCCAAACTCCATTTTTCACTCTTTGAACCAGCCAAGCCAAGCTTTCTAAACTGCCTCTCCCCAGGAAAATCATAGGAGTCTGTTATTGGTGGAGGAGATGGCTGATGGTCTGGGAGCTATCCCCAAGTTCTCCTACAGTGCCTACAAAATAGCAGTCATTGCTGCCTGTCACTTGGGTGAAAATATGGCCACATGTATGGAGCTGATTTACTACCAGAGGAAGGGGCATTAATCCAGCTACAAATTCTCTCTGCTAGGACATGAGGTGGTAAATTACAGCTAGCTAGGCAGCAGCTCCAACTCTGTAGGGTGTGTGTGTGTGTGTGTGTGTGCATGTAGTGTGTGTGTGTGTGTGTGTGTGTTAATAAAGGAAACTCTTTTAGTTCTTAACTGAACCACATTTCCAGATCTAAAAACCATAGCAGATGATGAGATTGTACAAACAGAAAGCATAGAAATGCCTTCTCCTGGCCTTTACTGACACTTGAAAACACAGTTAATTGAGTGAGCCTTTTTGTCTGCAGTCAGGACATTCCATGGTTTTGAGTATCATAAGAGAATTAACTCAACCAGAATAATTTATAGAACACCTATTGCATGCAAGGCAGCTTTCTAAGAACAAAGTGTCATGATCTCAGCCATTAATATTATTACCTTTATAACTTACTGAATACCTCTCATGAACTGAGCACATTACATACATATCTACACATTTTAAACACCTCTGGAAGGCTGTCTTTTATTTTCTCATCTACTGAGAATGGGCCATGTGCTTACAAGAGATAAGCTGGCTGATTTTGTGTACAAACTTGACACAAGATAGAGCCATCAACTGAGGAAATGCTTCCATGGGATCCAGTTGTAAGGCATTTTCTCAATTAGTGATCAATGGGGGAGGGCCCAGGTCATGGTGGGGGTGGTGCCTCCCTGAGCTGGTGGTTCTGGATTCTATAAGAAAGCGAGCTGAGCAAGCCAGGGGAAGCAAGCCAGTAAGCAGCACCCCTCCATGCTTCCAGGATTCTGCCCTGTTTGAGTTCCAGATCTGAGTTCCTGCAATCATGAACTATGATATAGAAGTTTCAGCCTAATAAAAGCTTTCCTTCCCAACTTGCTTATTGCTCATTGCATCAATAGAAACCCTAACTAAGACACTCGGCTTTTCATTACATCATACATATTAGATCCAGATCTCAACGTTTATAGGTCTCCTGACATACTGAGGTTGGGGGAGTTTCTGCTATTGGTTGTGTCCCTCTGTGTAACCCCTCCCGCCTCATTCAGCTGAACCAGAACCCTTCAGTCCTCTACTTGTATGGGCTCTATGGAAGACATAACAGGGTTTTGTCCCACGTCTCCTCTATCCTTTTATGAGGGTGAATCTCATGTGCTAATTAGCTGATGAAACACCCTTCTGAGAATGTCCTCAAGGGCAGCTCTGTGTGCTTGGAAGAGATGAGCATTCATATCAGAAGAGTGAGCACAGATGACCACATGGCAAGCCTTTAAAGAGTTAATCAAATGAAAGCTGAGGTCATTGGAGGTGGTCTTTATTCCATCTGGTTGGTGTCCATAGAAAGAGAACATAGCCAAACACATATACAACAAAACAAAATATAGAAGACAGAAGAGTGGAACCATGTGATTAATAAGCCAAATAATACAATATGCCTGTAAGCCACTAGGTGCCAGAGGGTATCAAGGAAGAGCCCTTTTAGTTTCTGGCGGAGAGTGGCCCTCCAAACATTTTGACTTTGATCTCTAGCCTCCAGAAGTATGAGGCAGCTTATTTAAGCCACCCAGACAATAGAATGTCTTACAACAGCTCCAGAAAACAGTTGCAAGAGACCAGGGCAATGTTAATATGTTCACATTATAAGCACCACACTTTCAATGTACCCAATTTACAAATGACAGGTGAGACTCAAAACTGTGTCTTCTCCCTTGTGGCTCAAAAGCTAGAAAGTAGCAAGACTGTCTGTGAAAAGAGCAGAGCACTCTGGACCCCTCAAAAACACTGTGTCAATACTTTCTGAGATCCAAATAGTTCTTAGCCTTCTGAATTGTGAGATCCATTCTACCAGGGGATGGCGTGGCCAAGTCAGTGACCCACTGGCTGCTTGTTGGGAAGTCACTGAACATTCCAGTTTCCTATTCTGAGAAGGGAAGAACAGATGTTGTGACCAGTACTGTAGCACAGAGTGATCAAATAACGCTGAAAAAATAGAACACTAAAGAGTAAGTAGCCAATGTTTTCCTGCAGAAGAAAGTGCAATGGGTTGTCAGAGGGAGAATGTCTTTTGCACACAGTATTCTGTGGATCTACTGCACATACTTAGCAAGCACTCTGCCATCCCATAATTATCTTCATGGTTCATGGCCAGAGTCAGTGGAGTGGTAGGGATGGGTGTCTGCATCCCAGTGTAAGTACAACTTCCACATTCCCAGGCTGCTGGCCATAGAGTTTCATAAAGGAGAGAGGAAGAAGAGAGGAGAAGAGGGAGCAAGAGAGAGAAAGGGCAGGAAAGGAGCAGGGAGAGAGAGAGGGAGGGAGGAGGCACAGAGACCGAGACTGAGAGTCTAGCCCAGCACTGATTCCCCTAGCAGCAAGATGAGCCTCTAAAGATGGAATCAAGCAATCCATCAAGGAGGAAATTAGGACACTAAAGGAGGGAATTGAAAATGAAGCTGAGACTGACAAGGAAGTAGATGAAGTATGAAAAGAATCTTTCTTTTTATGCATTTATACATGAGCACATCAAAACTATCACATCTAAGAGAGGCCACGTTTCCATTTGCACATGAACTTGTAGAAGTAAAATTCAAGATGAAGGTTGCAATGGCAACAATGGTATGGTATCCAAGTGTGCCCTGAGCCTGTGCTGCAGATATGTGTGTGCATGTGCGTGCATGTGCACACACACAAACACACCCACAGAGAGAGAGAGAGAGAGAGAGAGAGAGAGAGAGAGAGAGAGAAGAGAAGAGAAGAGAAAAGAGAGAAGAGAGAGAGACAGACAGACAGACAGAGATACAGGGAGACAGAGAGAGAGGGACAGAGTATGTGAGACAGAAAGAGAGACATATAGAGAGAAAGGCAGAGAGAATACCTTGGGAAAGCCATTGGTTCTGTGAGTTCTAGCTGTTTTTCGGGGAGGCATCAAGGGTTCACAGTGAAACAGGTGTGGGGCCCTGCTAAAAAGTTCATTGTCCCCTTCAGCCAAGCATGCCACCATTATTTCAAGGCTATTGCGATGCCCACTGAGACCAAAAGGCAGAGTAGAGACCTGGCTCTGGCCTCCTGGCTATCACCCAGGCTCATGGCCCACTGTGGCCTGTCCTTCTAGCTCCACCGTGGGTCTGTCTTTTTCCCTATGCAGCATCCTGAGCCCCTGAGACACGAAACTTGTTACAGCATGTCACCTGGTCCCCACCTTGCACAAGTGCACCAAGGGAGCTGAATACATGAAAGAGGCCAGCAGAAAAATAATTGCCAGGCTGAGAGACTCGATAATTGCCCAGTGACTGAAGTCTGCAGATGCAGGAGCTTTGGAGTTAAGTTAATTGATGTTCTTGACATGGGCTATGAAACAACACGGCAGCCTGTAGTAATGATTGCAGGATTCGCTAGTCCCCACGGGGAAATGTGAGCCTCTGTTTCTAACACCTTGATGTGTATAAATGTAAGCCCATCCCCCTCCCAGCAGCACAACCAGGAGATTCAATTGTGGACCTTTGTCTTAACAGCACTCAACTGGAGGATTACTTGTGCTTCTTTAAAACGTGCTTCATGATACACATATCAGGTCCTTTGCCCTCTTTAATTGGTTACTGTTATTGGTAATGAGATGTCCAATCTCTGCATCATTTTGCCCATTGCAGCACTATTTATAGCAGCTGAAACATGAAAAGTGTCTGTCAGTATATGAACGGATAAAGAATTGTGGCATATATAGAATGTTGTTTCCGCCAACTATGTGGTAAAACTGTACTGTATTGCCGAAAATGCCACACACTCTAGCTACAGGACATGGCAAAATCATTCTAAATAGTACGGATAAACCTCCTCCCTGCTAGGTAGCGTTCACAGTGCCAGAAGATGCTGTGGAGGCTGCTGTGGGGAAAAAGGCAGCAATATTCTTACCCAGTGTTGGACTCTGTGTGCTAAAATACTAACCCATCAGGCAAGAGGCACTCACTGCTGCAATAGTGCCAAGACTGTTATAGGGCACCCCACTGCTTTCTGATCAGATTGGATGCCTGCTCCATAGGAAGGATTCATGTTTAGTACTGTAAATCTACTCAAAAGTCCGTGACTGGGAGACCATTGGCTCTAGGGGAGGAAACTAGGGCTGTTCTTTTGCTAAATGGTCATGTTGTCAAACTGCTCTCTAAATATTTATGTTTATAACCATAGACCTGGCTGTTCTTAACCATAGTAGAGGAATTTCTTATTGCAGTGGGCAGCAACTCAGTGCAGAGACTCATAACTGGTCAAAGTGCTCATAATGAGTGACTAGGGGTATTCAGCCCTAAGCGGGATGTCTTTATCAACTTCCAAGGCTCAGGGAAGATTAAAAGGAGACAGAGAAAATAGAATAGTCAAACATGGTTGCACACACATTTAAGACCAGCTCTCAAGAGGCAGAGGCATATAGATCTCTTTGAGTTCTAGGTCCACATGTTACTGCAAACACATGGTGCACAGACCTACATTTAGGCAAACACTCATACAAATAAAATATCAAAAATTAAAATAGAATAAAAACAATGCACAATTCATCTCATTTTAGTGAAGCCCATATGTACATGGGTCAGGGGGCATAGATGACAAAATGAACACGCCACCCAAGGACTGTTGCTTTGCCTTCTCCATTGCCTATCCAGTGGCAATAATTCCTCACTGAGCAGTGGGGTCTCACGAGCTTCGGTTCTGGCTTGGTCTATATAGCAAGTTGCAGGCTAGCCAGAGCTGCATGGTGAGACCTTGTATCTAATGACTGAGAGGAGCTGGGCAGGGTGGCGCACAAGTCTAATCTTAGCACTCAGGAGACAGAGGCAGACAAATCGCTGTGAGTTCGAGGCCAGCCTGGTTTACAAAGTGAATCCAGGACAACCGAGGCTACACAGAGAAACCCTGTCTCTGGGAAAAAAAAGCCATTTATTAATTATTAATTAATGAATTAATACTGAGAGGAACTTAAAAGGAATGTGTCAGAGGATGGTGAGGAGTGCTGTGAAATGCTTTCTTGTGGACGTGAAATGGCTGTTGCACTCATGGACTCACAGTGGCTGCAGTTGCACACACAAGACCTATACAAGATCGAACCCATCAAAATTCCAGCATAGATGAATAGATTTCAAGGGGATTCATCAGTAAAGAAAAAACAGCCCCGTGAGGAGATGTGCACATTAACTAGATACTATAATCATTTCACAGTGCTCCATGTATTAAAACATTATGCTTGCATACCTTCCATTTGTGTTTATGTGTGTGCCTGCAGGAGTTGTCTCCCAGCAAATTCTAAATCTACTCAAGTGTATTGCAAAATCCACTGCCACACAGAGAAGTGTTAATCACCCTCTTCTTCTAGAAACTACCAAAGTCCATGGCTATTGGGGAGTGATGTTAGGTCACACTTGAGTTCTCAGTGTGACATAGCCAAAGCACCATCTCAGATAGCAATTTCTGCCAATCCAGCTGCCATCTCGCTGTGGTGAAGCCCATTCTGTTTCTTGAAGTATCCGGGCAGCTTGAGAAGAGTGACTCTTTGTTGGTTGTCTCATAGACATACTACTGAATCAACCAAGAAGCAGCAGACCTTCAAGGGTGTCACCAGATTCCACATCATATATGTCCACTAGAATTCTAAACTCAGGTGTTCATAAATACAGCTTCTGTTCTGCTTTCCCTTGGTCACCGTATAAAGACGATGTGTTCTCTAGTATGTATAATATTGAAAGGCACATATTCCAAGGACCTGCTTTGTTCAAAGAACCCCTAGCCTATGCCCTTCTTGTTGATAAGGAAGAAAATGAAACCCCTGGGGAGAATCGTCTTGATTTAATCACCAGTGAGGAGTGCTGGCACCTTCGTACTTACATAAAACATAAGCATGGGAAACAAGGAGCCAAGAGCCAAGGCAGGAACACTTCTACCACTGATTTAACTCTTCTGCCTGAGTGTGCACCACCTGGAGGATTTGGAAAATTATCTATTCTTTCCTTCAAAATAACCTCAAAGCCTAATGGCTCTTCTCAACACCCATTCACCATTTCTCATGTTTCTCCCTCAACAATGAAATAGCGTGCATAGTGTGAACCCGTTGTTGTACATGCTACCAGACCTCCCAGGACTAGAGAAGAGATTCGGAATTTCTGATCTGGCTCTGGGAAGCTCCTTTTGGATTGGTTGAGTGACACTAAATCTCTCTGTGGCATCTGCTGACCTGTCCAGCTGTGAGCTTGGCCAGAATGCCTCGCTTCCCCAGGCACCTAACTTTCCATGAGGTGTGTCATCATCTCGGGCCCCTACTGGTGATATCTCATGTCGATCAGTAGCTTACATGTCAATAAAACTAGATTACAACAGAGAAAGGATCAGTATGCAGTACTTAAAAAATATCTTTCAGTATTGATGATTTGATAGATGTGTACAATAAAATAGGACCAGCTGTCCCCTTTCCTCCTTGCAGCACTTCACATATTCCCCCAGCACCCCTACCACAAACTACATGCTTCTCTTTCTCAGTTATTTTTTTTGGGGGGGTGTTGTTATTGTTTGATAACCCACAAAGTCCAGTTAGTGCTGCCCATATGCACATGCTCTTTGAACTCTGCATTCTGATAACCAATGTCCTACTGGCAAAAAACAAAAAACAAAAACAAAAACAAAAAAACAAAAACAGCAAGTGCCTTTTATTGGTTCTTTGGGAACACAAACATTATTTCTGCCTCACACCCATTTATACCAGTGTGTCATGTATGAGCATACAAGTCTTTCCGGAGACACAGTGATTGCCTCCTTGTTGTTCTGAGTTCAGGCTAGCTCTCTCCACCAGGACTGTATCCCTGGCTACACAGAGAAATCTTCCTTTAAACGGTGACTGCAAGTGATGCAAGCAGCTGTCTCATGTGTTCAATGCACTTGTCAAACTTGGGAAGAAACTGGAAGGCAGTGCCCAAATCAGCCTTTACATGGTGGTAGCTGCCATACCCTGATAAGTCTGAACTGCATGTTATAAGGTGGGACACAGGTAGAGAGGAAGGCTGACAGGCAATTCTCTGTGAAGCCAGAGTCCCACAGGATTGGCATCTCCCCACTCCCGCTCTGCCTTAAGTGTGACCTAGAAACAGAAAACACCCTGCAGAGAGGCAGCAGAAGCCTTTGCTGCTCCCACCTCAGCCCCAAGTACAGAGAACCAAAGCATCCCCTGGGGTCCATAACAGCATGTAAGCGCTTTCACGTGTTCGTATACTCGATTATTATATTTAGTGTACTTTCAAAGACCCTGAATTAGTTGGCTGGTGTTGAGATAACAAAGTACCTTTGACATGTTTCTGGGCATGTGAACAAATCAATACTTTAAAAATAACTTCCAGTCAAACAGAGTAGAAATGTTCATACATTTAGATCCATTAAGACCCAGCTACTCTGTAATTAAATTTTTCCTAACAAAATAACTAATTGTATATCTGTAGGCTTTCACACACAAAATTATGACATCATTGTTTATAATAGAAATAATATTAAATTCATAAAATTCTTTGGTTAGTTAATTTATGACACATCCAGTTGGTAAATAGCATGCATGCAGTACCAGTGGTTTATTACATATCAGTTAATAGCTGGGGTATGAAACTATGATTAAGATCCAATTAACTCAATGAAGATGCCTACATGGACACTAAAACTGAATAAGAAAACATTCCCAAATTCTCATGGTTATTTCTAGTTAGGAGGATGTTACATAATTCTCTCCTCTTCCGTACTTTCCTGACCTTCAAAAAGAGACATCTATTGTTTCCAAAATGAAAATCAATCACTTAATCACGATGTCATCTTGTTTGATAGAACCTGAAAAATTGCTGAAAGAGCTTGTCTTGCCTTCCTTCCCTCACAGAAAGCTAGAGCTCTGATTCTGAACAACGTGTCCTCCTTTCCAAGATAGATTATATCTCAGAATCTCATCCATGTTCTCAAAATCCTGTGGGTTCTTGGTCTCTGAAGAACAGGAAGCATCTCTGACATTGCTTGGAATAGGATCCTCTCCTATCCAAACACTTACATAGTGAGAAACATCATGTTTCCTCAATGAGCACTGCTTGGCCTCGTAATCTCCATTTGCCTGTGGAGGGTGTGCTGGAAACTACCAAGATGCCCCTTCCACTCTCAAGAATTTGCTGCCTGAAATGCTGAATATGTTTTAAGTTGATCATCCTTGTGGTGGTTTGAATGAACATGGATATGTCCATAGGGAGCAGAACTATTAGAAGGTGTGGCCTTGTTGGAGTAGGTATGCCTTTGTTGGAGGAAGTATCTCATTGGAGGCAGTGGACTCTGAGGTCTCAGAAGCACAATCCAGGCACAGTGGCTCACTCTCTTTTCTTGCTCTCTGGCAGTTGTAGAACTCTCAGCTACCTCTCCAGCACCATGTCTGCATGTGCACCAACATCCTTTTAGCAAGGATGATAATGGACTAAACCCCTGAACTGTAAGCCAGCCCCAACTAAATGTTTTCCTTACAAGAGCTGCCATGGTCATGGTGTTCTTTGCAGCAATAGAAACCCTAAAAGAATCCTCTTGTGGAATTATATTAGTCAAAGAAAGCTACATTGCCTGTATTCAAGGCATCTCCTTGGCTATTCCACATCCATTAGCAAGTCATTGGTAGAAACACAAAAGCACAGATCCTCTGATTCACCTCTAAACAACCATGAATTACTTGACTTGAGACTTCCAGATGGAATAAAGGCTCAATGTGGCTCCTTCACCCAATGATGAATCCTTCTTCTGATTCTTAACACCATAAATGTGACCACCAGAGCAAATACTAGTAAACTTTACACATGCTCATATCCATCCTCAAGTCTTCTTTCCAAAAGAATGCCTCATAGTACCTGCAGACTCTTCCCATCTTCTCCTAAGATATTGGTACCAAAGGCCCCATTCTGCGTGACATTGATTTGTTCAGTGTCACCACATTCATGCTGGAGTCCTGACCAGTCCTGACCTCATTGGAGAGTCAGATCCCTACTCACAGCCCCAGTGACCTGTAACTCCCCTACTGGTCCTTCTATACTCATTCAATGACATATTTTTTACAAGCTCTTACAACTTAGCAAATACCCTGCTAACTTCGAGGAAAGAGAAGACAGGTGTCTTTCTTGTTTCCTTAGAATTTTCAGATCAGTAGAGGAAATAAACATTAATCAAGGTATCACATAAATTCATACATATTAGTTTGTATGATATGAAAATACTAGTATTAAGACAGTTTAACTTATATATCCAGTAATTTGCTTTGGCTCAATGTGAAAATTATAAGTTGTGTTAAAGTCCTATGTCTTATCTTCTCAACATGAGAAATAAATCAATACTAACAATTTTCTCTATTCATTATTAACATTTCCCCAGTACTCAAACTAAACATTCTATCCCATTTTTTTGTTTCTTTCCTCCACTTCTGCCTTTTTCATTAAAAAATAAATAAAATAAAGCCATGTGTTCCTTTAAAACTCTGATTGGATATTGACTTTCTTTCCCTTATTTACCTATATCCTGTATGCTGCAACTAACATTCAGAGTGAAATTTAAAAGGGAGTTTGGGAATTAAAACCCAAGCTAAGCAAAAGAAAAAGTTCAGTAAATAAATGTCCAAGTGTTCAGGCCCATTTCTACTGATGTGCTTTTTACAGATACTGTTAGGAGTTGACAGATGACAGATGACTTCCTGTTTGCCCCCTGCTAATCCCAGATCAGTTTAATGACCATGTACTGAAACCATTGGAAACATAAGCAGGACTGTGTGGTGACTACCCCAATACTAAAGTCTGTTTCCAGGAGAACAACTTGCAGAGGTCTTAGGGAACTGCCCAGCATGTTTGTGTGAGAGACATGGGGACATTCTTGGAGAGGCAGTGAAGATGTGTACAAGAATCCATAGTGAATGGGTGGCGTGGGGAAAGGTGAGGCAGAGAACTGATAGTGGGTAGTTGTCAATGGTCTTCTTTGGAGAAGAAACTTCTTTCCCAAATTGGTACCAGCTTGATTACTTCATGTCCTATTTCTCAGATGTGTGTTGTCTTCAGCAATATGGTCTTACTATAAAATTATGGAGGTCAATCAACAGAAATGGCAATAGGCTCTAATGCTTGGGAATGACTGTGGAACCCCCTCTTAGCCACAATGCAAAGAGAGATAATACATACCTGGCACTGAGATTTTTATCTGATAGTCAGTGGTGTCTGAGGAAGCATTGTCCTCTGTTATGGGGTAACTCCATTTAAACTCCTTTATATATTTGAAATAAAAAGCATGTATATTTTTTATTGTAGTAGATGGCAGGTTAATATAGAGACATAGTACAAAATTCAAAGTACTGAGAATAAGCAATTACCAGTGCTCAGCCAAAGGTGGGACATCTGTAACACAGCACCTACAACCAACACCAAAGACTCGGGAAACACTTCCGAAAATGAGGCAGACAAAAATGTAAAAACGAGAGGATGGAAAGGGATGCTGTTCAATGTTGTCCTTTGGACATGATATGGACGCTATACCCATGAGCTGGCAGCAACAGTGCTTATCTACATAAGGCTTGTATAAGATCAAGCCAATTGAAAATTCCAACATGGGTCGGGGAGGTCCCAAGGCCCCATCACAAGCTGGAGGACTATTGGCAGCTGATGGGTGTTGGGGGATAGAGAGTCATTTTTCCTTAGTAGTGCAGGCACTGTTAAGTTCCTTGTGACCCAGTGGCTGATCCCTGGCAGCATTACTTGAACTCAGAGGGTCAAAAACTAAAAAGACAGCTCCATGAATGGGAAAAGGAAGGATACCAAAATTAAAACAACTAAAATAAATAAATACTTATAAAAAGAGGATATCAAGTTGAAAGGAAGATGAGATGGAAAACTCTTGGGGAGAGGAATGGCAGGAGAGGAATAATAGGTGGATATGCAGAAGGTAAATTTTTTACCCGTATGAAGTTTTCAAAGAATAAACATGCATAAAACTTAAAAATACACAAATTTACTTAAAACAAATATCTGAGCAAATAGCTATATGTATTCAATGTTATTTATTTTTATACACACATAAAAACATTCATCTTTCAGAATAAAGAAAGAAAGTGTAGAGGTCACGAGCCTCAGAGAGGCAGGTGCTATTCCATGTGTGTTGAGTTTCCAAATGCAGAGCTCAAGGAAGGCAGTGACATAAAGGGAGGAGAAGAGAATGTGGGTCTACTGATGGCATTCACGGGTAGTGGGGATTCAAGCAGACCTCTAGCCTTCTTTGCCCTGCCTACTTGGGCAAGAAATGTGTCCGACATATTTCTGTTGAGACAGATGCCAATGGGAAGGGGACTTGGGTTTGTTACTTTTCTTTTGTTATGATAAACACCAGGATGAAAGCAACCTGAGGAAGAGGGAGTCTGCTTTGGCTTACGGGTCCAGCCAGAGGGAGAAGAGTTTATGGTGGCAAAGTGGAGGAACCAGAAAGTGGCAGATATGAAAGCAAGAGAAAGAAACTGAGGCCAAAGCAAAGAGAGTGAACTGGAAGTAGGTGAGGTATTCTTTTTTTTTTTAACTCTCCAAGCCCACCCCAAGTGACATACTTCTTCTAGCAAGGCCTGCATCTCTTAACTTACACCTGAGGAACCAAGTATTCAGAGGCTTAGACTATAAGAGACATTTGCCATTCAAACTATCACAGTGCTCGATCCCCAGTTCTTGGCTAGCTACTAGCTATATCCAGAGACTATCCCCAGCTCCCAAGAGAGAGCTTCATGGGAGTTCCAGAATTCAGAGCTACCTACTTTTATTTTTATTTTTATTTTTTTTATTAATTTATTCTTGTTACATCTCAATGTTTATCCCATCCCTTGTATCCTCCCATTCCTCCCCCGCCCATTTTCCCATTATTCCCCTCCCCTATGACTGTTCCTGAGGGGGATTACATCCCCCTATATATTCTCATAGGGTATCAAGTCTCTTCTTGGCTACTTGCTGTCCTTCCTCTGAGTGCCACCAGGTCTCCCCCTCCAGGGGACATGGTCAAATGTGAGGCACCAGAGTACGTGAGAAAGTCGTATCACACTCTCCACTCAACTGTGGAGAATATTCTGACCATTGGCTAGATCTGGGAAGGGGTTTAAAGTTTACCTCCTGTATTGTCCTTGGCTGGTGCCTTAGTTTGAGCGGGACCCCTGGGCCCAAATCTGCCTATCATATTGTTCTACTTGTAGATTTCTAGGACCCTCTGGATCCTTTTATTTTGCTGTTCTCCCATGCGTCTCTCATTTAGAGTCCCAATAGGATGCCTTCCCCTCTGTCCCAGTTTCCTGGTAAGTGAAGGCTTTTGTGGGACATGCCCCTTGGGCTAGTATGCAGATATAAGTGAGTATATACCATTTGATTCTTTCTGCTTCTGGGTTAACTCACTCATTATGATCATTTCTAGCTCAATCCATTTATCCACAAATTTCGGGAATTCCTTGTTTTTAATAGCTGAGTAGTATTCCATAGTGTATATGTACCACAGTTTCTTTATCCACTCTTCTACTGAGGGACACTTAGGCTGTTTCCATGTTCTGGCTATTATGAATAAGGCTGCTATGAACATGGTTGAGCAAATTTTCTTGTTGTGTGCTGGAGCATCTTCTGGGTATATTCCAAGGAGTGGAATAGCTGGGTCTTGAGGAAGCCCTGTTCCCATTTTTCTGAGATAGCACCAGATAAATTTCCAAAGTGGCTGTACTAGTTTGCATTCCCACCAGCAATGAAGGAGTGTTCCTCTCTCCCCACATCCTCGCCAGCATGTGGTGTCACTTGAATTTTTGATCTTAGCCATTCTGATGGGTGTAAGATGGAATCTCAGAGTTGTTTTGATTTGCATTTCCCTGATGACTAAGGAGGTTGAGCATTTCTTTAAGTGTTTCTCAGCCATTTGATACTCCTCTGTTGAGAATTCTCTGTTTAGTTCCAAGCCCCATTTCTCAATTGGGTTATTCGGTTTGGTGGTGTTTAATTTTACTTTTATTTTCTTATTTAGATTAGTATGTTATAGTTCATCCACATAGTAAGTGTGCAGTAAATTTTGTGCAGAAGAGAAAATGATGCATGGTAGTTAAATACATCATCTCAGAGAAATGTCAAATGCAGACATCTTTAAGTAGAACATTATGATAGGCAGATTTGGGCCCAGGGGTCCCGCTCAAACTAAGGCACCAGCCAAGGACAATACAGGCAGTAAACTTTAAACCCCTACCCAGATCTAGCCAATGGTCAGAGTGGGGCTTTCTCACGTACTCTGGTGCCTCACATTTGACCATGTCCCCTGGAGGGGGAGACCTGGTGGCACTCAGAGGAAGAACAGCAGGTTATCGAGAAGAGACTTGATACCCTATGAGCATATACAGGGGGAGGTAATCCCCCTCAGGAACAGTCATAGGGGAGGGGAATATGGGGAAAATGGGAGGGAGGGAAGAATGGGAGGACACAAGGGATGGGATAACCATTGAGATGTAACAAGAATAAATTAATAATAAAAAATTTTTAAAAAATGAGTTACAAAAAATACTGACAAAGGTCTAGCAGTAACAACCTCTGGACGAAAACATGCACTTGCAAAAGATCTCCTTCATCCCCCTCCAGAAGAGAAGAGGAAACACAAGAAAGAAGCACACAGTATAGAGCCCTGATCTTTACTTTGTTAATGTGAAATGCCCAGAATGCTACACAGTCTTTCACTGTGCACAAACAATAGTCTTGTGTATTGGTTGCTTCACTGACCTCTGTCTGCCTACAGGCAGAAAAGCAAGGCTTACAGAATGATGATCCTACAGGAAGAAGCACCTGAGCGAAGAAGAATTAGAACCACCACACAAACACACCTGGATATATAATGAAAATCACTAACAAGGGCAGATAAATGGTCCCACCATCAACCTTCCATCCAACACACAGATAACAGCTACAGTGGGCAGGAGGCATAGGAGTGCAACTAAACAGGACAGTCAGGAACATGAAGCTAGCATTAGACTAGCATGGGGCTGAAAAGAAGATACTACTCAAAAGATATGAGAACAATTCTGTTTTCTCTGAGCTGATTTTTCCAAAATTCTCCAAGGTTTCAAAAATTTCCATCTTGTCACAAGTTATTGGTGAAAAATATTACCATAATTCTCTGAGTTAATGAATCTTACTCACCCGTCCTGCAGTGAACTTCTTGGAGGTTCCTGCTTCTTGGACACACACCTAGGTCTTTCTGATGCCAAACAAAAGCCAGGCTATTTCCAGTTTGCTGCACGCTGTGCAATTGTACAATGCGATTGTCCTAGACTTCCATTGTTTTCTTTGAAATGCTATTCACAGGTCTGCATTAACCTGCTGGCAGCCATATTCATATTTTTAACTTATAAAGAGTATACCAAGTTCTGTTTGAAGATCTTAGTTAAGTATTGTCAGAAATGATAGATCCGAGTCCTCATATCTAGGTGGAGACCCAATATTCATATGCTTAGCCATCCTGTTCAGAGCATAGGGGAAAGCTGGGCAACTCAAGCACAAGGCTCCTGGTCTCTCAGTGGTCTAGAGAGAGAGAAGGCAGTCCACAACAGAGGACAGACAAGGGCAAGCAAGGGGCTCCAGGCCTTGAACTTGCCCAGGTGACAACAGTGAAATCTAAAAGGTTGAAGAGGCAGGAAAAGCTGCAAGAAAGAACAGCTAGATAGGGAAGAATGTGATCAAGGGCAAAGAAGTGCATAGGCTTCAGTGCCTGACAAACTGTGAAAATGTATATTGTTACCTCTAAATCACAGAGTGGGGAGAAGAGCCTCAAACGGACCAAGAAACCACACCATCCACAAGATGCATAGTCACCTATTAACTCTTTGTCTTCTAGAACAAAACATTGTGTCATCAACTTCTCCAGCTCAGAGAACTTTGGATTTAAGTAGCACTCTGCTACCTGCTTTTTTCCCTTATAGATGCCATTGCATGAGGCTTTATTAACCTTCACAGTTATGTGCCCCAATTCCCCAATAAACCTTGTTCTCTCTATCTGTCTGTCTATCTACACAATCCATATACCCATCCATCTTATGGGACCTGTCTCTCTTGACAGCCATACCTATACAGTCTAATAAAAAGGCTGAGCACTTATCTCACCCAGGCCTACAATAACATCAACAAAGTCCAGTCTTGGAGAGGGTTGACTTAAATGCTTGGGAAGAGCCCCAGACATAATATCTTCTTCAAAGGAAGTCATCATCTAAAGGGGAGAAGTAGGCACAGAAAGGGTTCGTGTTGTGATAATAGAGTAACTGGGATCCCAGTAGAAGCCCTGGTCCATCTGCAGGTATCCCATAGCACTAAGCCCTGGAGAGTCAGGGAACTGGAGAGATTGAGTTTCTGGATGAGTGACTAGCCTTGCCTTCTGTCAGAACCATTTGTCTGCTGAGTCACTTTTGATGCATAATTCCTCCATGTTTCAGTGGCCTCAACTGGATAAACAGCTGATGGTAGAACTGTTTCAACAGTTAAAGGAGCTGCAAGCTGGAAGCATCATCACCTGCCTGGTGTTCCCGGAAAAAGGCAAGGTACACTCACCTGAGCAAAAGCCTAAGGTTAGTCTACATAGACAATGGAGGAAGACTATTCCCCCTACTCTCATCCTGGTCTCATATACTGCTTTATCAAAGCTTAAACTTTTCTTAAACAGGAGCCCCTTGCTGATGAGCTAGCCCGTAACCATCTACATCTGACCACTATCCATCCAGCTGCAGATAGACAGGTGACTGTTATCCATCCTGCAAGCCCTTCAAGGTATCCCAGTTGCCTAGAGTGAAAGCTTCCCCTTCCACTCCTTTGAGGCATGCTTTATGGGGGACCCGATGGGGTTGGGGAAAGGAGATTCAGACAGAATCTCACTGGACCTCCAGACCTTGATCTAACTCCCCGCCCTCAAGCACAGAGTCAAGGGCTGGGTCATCCATCATCATTACAACCTGGTCATCCTGCCCTCTGAGTCGCCGCCTGGGAAACTTCTGCAAGAAGCCAGACTCCAGTGCCTGGATCGATTCTAAGCCTTGCCTTTTGTTTCTAATCAGAACAGCGCTGCCTGACAACAAGTCCACTCTTCTCCGAACACATGGGGCTTTCTGAAAGGTGTGTGGATGATGATGAATTAGGGCTGAGGCCCAGCCTAATGAAGCCCATGTGTCTTCATAAGCTGAGACTGGAAAAGTGGCTACAGATAGAACCTGGAGAGGGGGGCATGGTTGTGTAGCTCCTTTGCTGGGCACTGAGCATACACTGAGCTGGGCCTTTGGTAAGGAATGTCGTATGCAGTCTTCCAGTGCATAATCAACCAGGGAGAGTGGGAGTGTGGGGTGATGGGGAAATACAGAGATGGGGAGATGGGACGTGAATGTGAATCTAAGATCCCCACATCTTCCTTGTATGAAAAAGGATGTTATGCTTGACACATAGCATAATCATGATCATGTGAAGAAATTCAAAGACACTCTTAGGTCAGTGCTTGGTTTATAGTCAGGGATTTAACTAAGAAAAAACAATCTACATAAGGCTAACACAGGCTTTGGGCACACACATCTCTCCCTTGTGTATGCCTTTTCTCTCCATTCAGTTATCAAGGCAGATGTTGGATATGATCATGTGAGCTTTGGCATTTGGTTCTCCCATCAATCTTGCAAGGAAACAGAATTAGTAACACATGGTTCATGAAAAGACAAGTTCAAAAGTGTGAGGTGATCTCCCCAACTGTGCCATGGTAGATACACCTATGGGGACAACTGAAGCATCCTTCATGAGCGGCTAAGGTTGAGGATCAACAGTAAGGAAAAGGCTCATTTTCGATATGCAGACAATGTACTTCAGCACAAGAATTACTATTACCACCATTCCACCATATTAGCAATATCTCAGATGCTATTGTCTAAATACAGCCTTAGGCACATTTATGACTAAAGCTCAAGGAAGCTTCAGGTCCTGTCCACATGTGCAATGGGAATCATAAGTGATCCCATACCTGACTTCATAAAAATCACCAATGAGATGCTGTGGAGGGTCATGGGTCTTTGGGCCTTATGGTACCTCTGTTTCTGTATGTTGCAAGCCAACCTCTTCAGGACAAGCCCCACAAATGCACTTCAGTGACAGTGGCTCTGCCCTTCTCTACTCTGGAGCAGTTACCCTGCCTCATCTGCTCTGCTGTTATTTTAGAGTGCAGCTCTCCCTGGGAGCATGCAGCCTTTGTCTATGGGAAAGCCAGCAGGAAATTTCCCTGCACTGGGCCGATTCTTGTGTTTCTTTCCTGCTTTCAGTCTCTAGGCGATTTTGAGAAGTCTGAAGCTAGTTTCAACACGATGATGCTAGAGGCAGGCATACTTGAGTCCTGAGCCATTGTTCAGGACACTGCAGTTTGGGGGAGGGGAAACAACAATATCACACTTCTAATAACTGGTTTATAAGTCAGCACCAGCCCCCTGTTCATATTCATATTTTCTTTCTCCATCTGTCTTTCCTTCCATCTTTCCCTCTCCAAAAATACATCCTTAGCAGTATCCCAGATGCTATTGTCTAAATACAACCTTAGGCACATTCATGATTAGAGCTCAAGGTCCTGTCCACATGTGCAATGTGCAGAAGTAACCACTGCTGAGTACTCTAATATACCTTCCACCTAAGGCTCTCTTTGACCCTGGACCAGCAACATCAATCCCATCAGGCTCACTAAAACTGAAGTACTGAAGTGTGCCCAGCATCCTGTTATGACAAGTTCAGGTGATGCTGGTCCAGCTGAATTTGGGGATGCTTTGCTGCCAGAAGTGATTATTATGTTTCACTCTGGTGACAAAGTAGCTTAAGTTGTCATCCTACAGGAGAAGAGGTGTGTTTGGGTTCATGGTCTCAGAGGGCTCAGTCTATAGTTGTTTGGCTCTGTTGCTCCAGTCTGTGTTTAGGCAGAGAACCTCCTGGAGAAAGCTTAGGATGGATCATCTTATAGCAGGTAGGATGCAGAGATGGGGCATTCCTTCAGTGACCTCTATCTCTCCCATCATGTTCCCTCTCATAAAAATCCTGCATTCTCCAAACAGCACTGCTTACCAGTGATGACTAAAATCTTCTGCATATGGCCTTTGAGGGATACTACAATATAGAGGAATTTTAATCTAGCAACATGTCTGCTCTGGTCATATCCAAAGGCCTTCCAGGTCCATGTGATTGGCTGGAATGCAGACACACCCTTAGTACACACTTTTAAAGCCAGATAATGACACCTAATTGAGGGACAGACAAAATGACAAATCAGAGAAAGATTTGACAGAATAAGATACACTAAACTCTCAGGAAAACATCACAGAAAAGAGAGGCTATTTAAAAGAGTGTAAGAAGAGGCAGTTGAGTTGAGTTGAGTTGAGTTGAGTTGAGTTGAGTTGAGTTGAGTTGAGTTGAGTTGAGTTGAGAACAGTCAGTTGGCAGTGAGTTGAGAGTTGAGAGGCAGTGCAGTGGAGTTGAGCTCTTGCAGGTCAGTGCAGGTCAACAGAGGCAGTTGAAGCCAGAGAATAAGAAGAAGCCAGACAATTAGAACAAATTTCCAGAGTTAGTTTGAGGCCAAGCGGAGCAATTCAGTCAAAAGGTGAGAATTGAATCAGTCAGCTTGAAGAGGAGTTTGAGCCATAACAGCTGAGTTGAGCCAGTCAGCCAGAGTTCAGAAAGAGCTAGAAAGCATGTGCTTTTTCAGCAGTAAGTCTCTGAGGTAACAATTATATCTGGAGAATAGAAATACTTTTATGCTAAAACCTAAAGCATAACACATGCCTGGTGGTCCTCACTCACCTGTGGTTTCTCCTGAAGCTGAGCTTAATGTGTTTCCCAGCATCCCACCACCTCTCTGCTTGCTGACTCTAAACTTTAGTGTCGACCAGGGGTTGATAGCATGTGTTGGGGTTCATACTCTTATGGCTATCCATGCAGCAGGGGCAGGAATATATTCTCTGTAGCTTTGCCTTACCCTCACAGCCATGTTAGTTTGTAAGCAATATTAGTGATTTAGCCATAGTGTTCGATCTTTGCCCAGGCCAACTAAACATCAGGCACACATGGTTATCCTGGATGTGACTTCTTTGAGACACAGAGGCCATCTGGAGATGGAAACCACCTACTAAGGGCTACAGAGAAGTCAAACTAAAGAAGCAAGATTTCTTGACTAGAGTGAGGTTCCACTAATCTGGATAATATTGTGGAAGCTAAGACCTGACTGCCTGCCTGCAGTGAGATGCTCATCTCTGTTATGAAATGTTGGCAGGTCCCTTAAACTCATCAAGGTTCTGTTTCCTAGTTGGAAGAAGCATACTGTAAATTGCACCACTCCAGAGGGATACTCATTCCCAGACATCAATGAATGATCAAACATCAGACATTTGTCCCAATCTTGGACAAAATTCAGTGTTCTCTGGACAAGCAACATCTGAGACTCACACTATGAACAGGAGATATTAATTTGTTTGAACCTATTTTTTTTTAAGTAGCCATGAGCAGGATCAGTGAAGAGACTGTCAGCATCAAGGGCTTGGCCAATGGTCTGCACAGCATGAGAGAGAACACGTTCACTGTCACTGAATGGTTTTGAGCTCCCCCCGAAAACACACCGAGGAGTCAGCATGGAGGAGTTCCAGCACAGCTAGACTGGTTATTGTGTTAACTCTTCATCTATAAATGGCTGGCCCGATCCCAGTCCTGCTGAATAGAAAGCCTTCCAGACAGAGCCCAGGATGTGCCTCGGAGCACCCTGCACAGCTGGCTGTGTTGTAGTGCCAGCATGGAAAACTCTAGCTGTATGCTGGGCTGGGACCTGGATCTGGAGTGGGGGTGTGAAAGTCTGTCTCCAGAGGGTTTCATTAGAGTTTTAGTTTTAGCACCCCCTCCCCCTGCCATCTGCCCAGCACCTCACCTTTTACAAGAGGGGTTTCTGCCTACTCCAAGGTCATATGGTGAATGAATATCAAGTGCTTGGCTCAAAAGCAGCCTTAGGAAGCTTCCACCTCTTTCTCTTCCTCTACCTACTGCGGGCATTGGAGGCACCCATTCTCGAAACCTTGTCACCAGAAAAGCGTGTGTTGGAAACTGGTCTTCCCTGCAGCTCCCCTGAGGTCACCCTGCGATGAGGGGGTGGGGTCTCCGCCATCCTCTTGGGCCATTCCACACCTCTTCTCCTCTCATGATGCTCATGGAGCTCAGAGGCCCTTTGGCCTCAGCATCCACCTTCCATTCCTCTCACAGCCTCCTGTCTGCCTCGGTCTGCCTCTGCCTGCAGAAATGCTCCCAAGGCTAGTCTCAATTATCTTAACAAAGCAGACAAATCTACAAACTGCAGTGTGTAAAGTACTAGCTGTCACCTGTTCTCTGGGGCTTGTATCCCCACAGCCCACCATGATAATTGAGAAGTGCTGGGCTGAACAGCTAATACCTGCTGGAGAGCATCCTCCTTAGTAAATAGCAAGCCTCTGGAAGCAGCTGCAGGCATGGCACTGATGGCCAGCAGTAAAGGGGGCAGGGCCCAGGGACCCTGAGTAGCAGCATCCAGGTGAGAGTAATACTTACCCCTCCTGTGTTACCTCCAGGTAGCTTGGAGCTAGATTAATAGCTCAGAGGCAGAAAGAACCTCAGCCTAAGTGCTGTGTACGCAGATATTTTTTTTCCTCTTTAAAATAATCTTTATTTTACAGAGGGTTTTTTGTTGTTTCTTTTATATGGGTTTTAATATTGTAAGACTTCTCAAGTCCTTTCTAAGGAGTAGACAGAATATAAATGATAAATGAATAAACATATAAATAAATAAGGAAGATTTAAGCGTCTTTTCCAAAGCAATTTTTCATTTCTTCTTCCTGTCTGTCACTCAAGAGAAACACCCTGACTATTGTCGGGCCCCTTTCATGCCCTTGTTCACCCCTGTATAGGAAGCTGTCTCACCAGGCCCTGGCATACACTGTTGTAGATATGCCTCGGCAGCTACATTACATGAAAGGGGGCTCTGAGTTAGTAATGAGACTGTCCCGAAGGATGTGGCTCTCATAATGGGGTGTTGACAGAAGGATTAGATGTGGTAGAGACTCCAGGGTCCCCAAGTCTGTGCTCTACAAATCTTAATCAGCCCTCAGACATGTCCAAAGTCAAGAGAAGCTAGAGACCAGTGTGACTCGGGTAGAATCTGAAAAATGGCATCGGGAAGGAGACAAAAGGCCTTAGGAGGTTTTGCTTTGTCTCCCACTAGGGTTTTCCTGAGTGGGTCACAACTGAGGCTGTCTCTGTCAAGATGGAGGGACTTAAAGACAGGGCTGACAGTGGGGGAGACGGGACCATGAAGGAGTAGAGGGACTGGAGGGAAGTGGCTCCAGTGTACGACAAAAGATGCTGTCATACCACCCCCTCCCTCATACACAGAATTCAATCAAGTCTGTGCCTTTGGCTTTGATCTTGACCCTTCATGAAAATTCTTGAGTACACTCGGAGTCTTACTTAGACGTTTGGCATTCTGTTTAGCAGTAGTGATTTCCCAAATGTGGCGCTAAGTACTAAGACACCCTCTACTCATAAGCAGGGACCTCCATGAAGGACCCTCACAGAAAGCTGAGAGGCCTTTATCTGACATTACATTGGTCCCCAAGCTTGTGTCGGGGGTCTCAGAGCAGGGTGGGTCCCACAAAGTGGGCTGCTTCTTGCAGGCTTGGGTCTTCCAGGGTTTGGAGAGGGGGTGTATCCAGAGTGAGTTCTAGAGCACCAGTTCCACATGTGTGAGTGGCCCCAGTTTTGCCAGCTGTTCCCACTGGTAAGCTTTCTTAGAAAAGGACACAGACTGGAAGCCCCCTCCCAGCCTGAGCAATTCTGCATCTCTTCTTAGCTTCTGAGTGGTCAGGCAGGTGATGCAAAAACTGCAGTTCTCCATGTTCAAGGTCAGAACTGACTAAAAGCTTTGGGGTCGATGATGTGGGGATCAATGCAGCATCTTCCACTGCAGTGGTTGTTGGTGTTCAGACAGTAGCCATTTTCTCTTTCTTTCCAACAAGGGACTATTTCATGAAGACTACGCACCCCTGTAAAAGACTACACTGTTGAGCCCTCCTTACAGCCAAGAGCGGTTGCTTTGCATAGCTCAAGAAGAAATAAAACAAAATGTCAGACTTCTAAGAAGACTACATATGGGCAGCTAGCTGGCTTTGCAGGGATGGGCCAGGCAAAGGAGGCAGAAGCAATGGCCAGGACTCTAGCATCAATCCTAGCCCATGAAGTAACTTACCAAGATGAAAGCTCTCATTGTGCCTGATGACCCCTCACACTACCTTTGTTGTAGCTGACTGTTCACCAGCCCATCTCTAAGGCTTTCCCACCTGCTCTCCCATGTGACCCCTATATGACTCTGAACTCACTCTTTCATAGCTCCTTCTACATATAAGATTGCAGAGGCTCATCTAACAAGAATAAATGAATAAAAACTAAAAAAAAAAAAAAAAAAAAAAAAAAAAAAAAAAAAAGATTGTAGAGGCTCCCAATGGTGACATGGCCTCTGAGGCACTAGAGCTCATCTTGAATTGGACTTGTTCTTGAGATTAAGCATCTCAGTGTCAACTTTGTTCTCCTCCTCCTGGGGGACATAAGGCACAGGGGACAAGTGCTTTGTGCCAAGACTATCACTGGGCCCAAAGAAGACTTGCTTTGCAATCTGGTCAGATCCAGTTTTGATCCACAGCTGCTAGGGGGCCAGGTTAAATGCCTACTTCATGACTCTTGGCATGACTACCCACCTTCCCCTGCCCAGCAGGGGACTCTGTGCTCAGCAAAGCGGACCACTGTGTCTAGGAGAACCACAGCTTCACAGACCTGTACTGTCATTGTTTATCCCTCATAGGCATCCTTCACTTGACCATATGGCCTGAGGCTACAGACAAGAGGCAAGGTGTGCTCTTCCAGCACAGTTGCTACAGCCCTGCAGCACAGCCAATGATGGCGAAAGCTGTTGATGCTCTGGCCTATATTCTCAAGGCCCCTCACTGACCACAGGGCAAATTTTAGGTCCTGGGCATGGTAAGAGGGCCTGGTCCATCCTGGCCCTATCCTGTTCTACAGTGTGAGCATCACCATTTCACTACACACATTTGCTCTTCACCAGGCATATTCCCTCTGCTTGCTGCTTGGATGGTGTTTCCATCTTCCCTAGTCTCCTCCACCTGCCAGTTAGAGCTCAAATCTCACCTCCTCTAAGATAGGTTTTTTTCCTTCCTGCCCCATTTTGTACTCCCTATAACCCCTAAAAATCCTTTCCCTGGGCTGATGGAGTGTTTCTGTGTTCCTCTGCACACTCTGGAGGATGTTTCTTGTGGAAAATAAGCTTTTTAATCACCTTTTTTCCCCACCTTGACTATTGAACTGCTCAAGGACCTGTTTCAGGCACATGGCCACTAGTCTCACCCTGTGGCTATATGTCATTTCTTTAACCTCAGTAACCTTTCCACCACTTTTTTTCTTTCTCTTCTATCCTTCTGCATTATGATATACTTTGCAGAAAAAGATACTAAATCCTTTAGTGGAGATGGGGGGATGGTGAACACCAAACACAGAATTCAGTCAGTTAAAATCATAAAAGTCCACCAACTTCTATGAATTCAATTACACCACTAATAAGGGCAATACATTTCTCTTGAGAGGCAATGAGACAGCATGCTTTTTTCCCACCCATGTAAAATGTTGTTGGTATTTTAGGGAAATGAAAAATAAATTGCCTTGCCTTCTCCCTACCATTTATCTCCTGCTGATGTTCCTCTTCAGCAGTCTTTAAAAAAAATCTATCTGCAAATCCAGGTCAGAAAATTAGGAGTGACACACTGCAGAGTGCACTCAGACTTTGCAGCACACACACAGCAAAAGCAGGGTCATCAAGACAGGACAGCCCAGCTCTGAATGGGCCTCTTCCCCGTATACCCAGGGCTACCGACACCTCACAGATGTGTGCACCTGTTTCCACTGCTGCCAAGCCTAGAAGGTCGACACAGGACAGACCACTATCCAACTCAGCACGTTAGAAGTTCAGTATGAGTCTCATGAGCTACAACCCAGGCATGAGGAGTGTCCTGCTGCTTTCTAGAGTCCATCCTGCCATTCCCAGCTTCTGCCATTCTCCTTGGTTTAGGGAACCTTCCTCTACCAATACAACTCCTCACAGCTCCTCTCTCTGAAACTGATATCTTCTTATAAAGGTGCTTGTGATTACATTGGGTCCCAAGGTCCCCCAGTGTCTGCCTCCCCAGAGTCAGTGGCTTTTTGTGGGGTTGTTGGGAATTGAACTCAAGTCTTCATTCTTGGGAAGCAAACACTGTACTGACTGAACTATCTCCCTAAGGCCCGGCTCCTTAGCTTTTTGGTAATATTTACTATAATTCCAATTTACCCCAGCAAACAAGGTTGGCTCAAGTGGCTCCATAAAGGAACAGAATCCAGGCCACCACCCTGTAAGATTCTCCTAATTGCTGGTCTTAGTGCAGATCTTCATATGACGTAAATTCTTCTTCAGGAAAGGGAGGCTACAGACCCTGTTGATCTGCCTGTCCCCTGCCTCACACTTTCTCCTTTCTCCCAGAATGGCTCTCTGTTTCTGTGAAGCATCTATTTACAAAGCAGGTCACAAACAGGCATCTAAAGACAGAAAGTCATTATGGATCAGACAGGTGTCTGTATGTGTCCCACATAGGCCAATTCTCTTCTGCTTCCCCCTTTCTTCCTGCATCTGTGCCCTCCACACCATCCTCCTTGTCCCACTGCCACAGCAAGAGAGGATTGTGGAGCATTTTGCAGATGACATGTTGTTGAGCCCAGGATAATGCCCCATCCCTCGCTGCTCTGTGAGGGCCTTGGAGAGATGTTTCTTCATTTATTCCTGATTCTCACTAAGCCAATACTGTCATTCCAACTTGGCCACTGAGGGAAATTGCAGCTTGGAGGACTATGGAGCTGTGTCCATGTTCCCAAAGGATACCATTGCTGGTGGTGAGTGCTGTTGCCCAGTAACTGGAAGAACAGCGGAGAAGTGTGGGGTCCAGGCCTGCCCTATCCCAATCCTGAGGCAGTGTTGTTGCCTCAGGGGCATTTCTGAGCTAAGATGCAATGCCCCCACCTTATCAGACACACACGGTATGAAGCTTGCCCATGCACAGCCTGCAAGTTGGTTCTGCAGCCCCAGCCCACTCTGCAGGAGAGGCAGGACACAAAGCTCAGGTCAATGGTGACAGGGACCAACCAATGCATATTTTCCTTGTAGGTTTTGCCTAACTAATTGCTAAACGTGAAGTCCACTGTGGCCCCCACTCGTCACCTTGGCTTGTCCCTTCACAGCTGTCCTTATTCTACAGTCATGTGCTTAGGATATGGAGTGTGTGAGTTTTGCCAGCTAATTGGATTCCCTCTTCTGGCAAAGTAGTGAAAATAAGGCTCCAGTGCTTGAACATGGGGCATCAGATCCCAAACCAAATGCAGACACACCCACACAGTTTCCAGTAAGGCTATGAGAAAGGCATTGCCACCTTACAAATGCATCGAAACCCACTCAGAGATCTCCTCCACTGCTTAGCCAGTGGGGAAGGAGAGTAGAAAACAAAGCTGGAGTCTAGTTTTAGCTGTCAACTTGACACAGTCTGGTTATATTATGGAGTCTCACTTGGGAGCTTGCCAAGATCAGATTGGCCTCTGGCCATGTCTGTGAGGAATTGTCTTGGTTTTGATTGATATGGGAGGGCCTAGCCCACTGTAGGTGGCACCTGCTCTACGCAGGTGGTTCTGTGCTTTATAAGAAAGCTAGCTCAGCATGAGCCAGGGAGCAAGCCAGTCAGCAGTCTCCTTCCATGCTTTCTGCTTTGGTTTCCCTGTGGGCTCCTGCCCTGACTTCCCTCAGTGATGGGCTGTGACCTGAGAGCGTAGGTCAAATAAACCCTTTTCCTCCCCTGTATGCTTTAGGTTGTGATATTTGCCACAGCAATGGAAAACAAACTAGAACAGCCTGGTTTCTGAGAACCAGCCCTCAAATCCAAGATCAGGAGCCAGGCAAGCCAATCCTGGCAGCAGCAGCAGCAGCAGAAGAGGCTCTTGGGCTCCACTGGTGCTTGGCTCCAGCTGCCTTAATACCTGAGACTGGGCCCAGCTGCTGTTTGGCTCCTGATGAGGCTAGGATCCCAGAGGCATGAAGAAAGGCAGAAGAGCCAGAGCCCCAGTCAGCAGGGGCACAGGGAGTCAGCCAAGGAAATTGAGACCAAATCTCAGCAAGAATGGGGAGGTTAATGCCATGAGTCGTGTGGTACAAGCACAATGACATGAGCAGTGGTCGCCCTCCTCTACCATTGGAGGCTACTGCTTTAGAGGACACACAGCTAAATGGAACAATGTCATGCCAGAGTTGCTGCTGGACCACTCTCTTTGGCTAGGTGACTTGGGGAGATACCAAGGACCAGCAGATACAGGGAGAGAGCGGCCACTTCTAAAAAGGCAAAGTTTCCCAGCCTCCCAAAGGGCCTTGGAGGGAGCACTGTTAAGGTCACCTTGTACCTCTGCAGAATGGCACTCGGACACTTTTCCCATCCTTCCTTCCATAGAATCGTCTTTCCAGGCAGCTTGCGAAAATGTGTTTTTAATTTATGTGAGTTACTGTCCTACTTCCCCATCCTTTGATGTATCACCATGAAGAACCTGAGTGCCAGAAATGCCTCCTGAATAGAACATGACCTGACTTTCAAGCCAGTAGGCTAGTGGACAGCCAACTCTCCAGGCATGCTGACTATTTTGGAAGCCATTGTAAGCAGAGCCAGCACTGGCCCAGGGAGTATGGAGGTGGGAGCTGGAAGGAATTCAGTGAAGAGGAACCAGTGGCCATTGTTGAATCTGAAACCACCTCCAATTTGTAAAGTCAACTGCATGATTCTAAAATGCACCCAACTTGCACTGTAGTTGAGAACATTTCTGCCCCCCCCCCCAACCCCATACAGTAGAGTCAATTTGGTCCCATCTCAGCATCATCTCCATGTTAGGCCACTGGGGACTCAGGTAAAGATACTGGTGCACAAGTCTCTTCTTAAGTTCAGGACACACACACACACACACACACACACACACACACACACACACACACACACACACACACAGGCTTTGTGTGGATCTGTGGAAAGGTGCTCCAATTCAGTGGGCTCCAAGAAGTGTATAACAAGCATAAATTCCTCTGCTTACTATAGTCTGCAGTTAGAATGCCCACACCATTAATCTACTAAATATGGATGTTGGGATGCTGTGACCAGTGTCCATCAGATGCTAGGCTAGGGGTAAGGAAATGAGCATGGAAAGCGCTCCTGGCAGAGATAACTTACATAGTAATAATGTCACACTCTTGGGAAAGAGGCTGGAAGAAAGGCAAAGAGTTTCTGATGGTGTAAACTCTAGGTGTGAAGGGTGCAAACTGCAGAGGAAGAGAAATCCCCAGAGACTAAGACAGGAGTAAAGTGTGTTGTTTGACTAGTGTTGAGCTCAATGCAGGCTGACTTACAGAGTTCAGTAGGGAGACTGAAGAGCCATTGGGAAGGGAGGTTGGCTCAGAAAGGAGAGGGTTCTCGGGGCCTACGGAGCTTGACCTTTACCTTAGAGACAATTAAACTGCCTCAAAGAGCTTAGTGTGAAGATGTTTAGATATCCGGGAAGGCTAGTCTAAAGCAAGGTAAGGAGACATGATACAAGGTAAAGGCTAGAGACCTGGAGAAGCATGGAGAGATGCTCTCAACAGGGCTAGCTTACAGAAATAGCATAGCTTCCAGCCAGGGCCCTGAGGCTGGGTAAACTCACTGGCTTTATGTTTCCACTTGACACAAGCTAGAGCCACCAGAGAGGAAGGAGCCTCAGTTGAGGAAATGCCTCCATGAGATCCAGCTATAAGACATTGTCTCAATTAGTGATCAATGGAGGAAGGCCCAGCCCATTGTGGGTGGTGCTATCCCTGCGCTGGCAGTCGTGAGTTCTAAAGCAGACTGAGCAAGCCATGTGAAGCAGGTTCGTGAGCAAGACTCCTCCGTGGCTTCTGCATCAGCGCCTGCCTCTAGTATCCTGTCCTGCTTGAGTTCCAATCCTAACTTCCTTTGGCGATGAATAGCACTGTGGAAGTGTAAGCTGAACAAACCCTTTCCTTCCCAACTTGCTTTATGGTCACGTTTTGTCTTGTTTGTCTGCTTGTGTTTTATGTTAGCAGTGGTATGGGAGAAGTACTGCCCTTACTGAACAAGTATGTCACCATTTTCTCACAGCTCCCATGAGACCGGCTTTGCTGTCCCATCTTGAGAATAAAGGTAATAAACACATATGCAATGAGACTCGCCAGTTGGAAGCCAGCTTACAGATGGCACCTAGTTGTCTCGTCCCCTGGTTCATAACCTTATGCTATGATCTCCAACCAGGGTGGCTTTTGGCCAACAGCATGTACCACAGGTGATACAATGTCACTTCTGAAGCTAGGGTCAAAATGTCGGTGGCTTCTCTGTTTCCTTCTCTGAAAGGCTCTCTCTTGAACCAGCTGGGTTGGAGGAAGCTGCCACCAGGTTGTGAGGGTTCCAAGGTAGGCTGTGGCAGGATTCATGTAGGCAAGGAACGGAAGATGTGGGTAACATAGCCTTGCTGAGTCAGCTCAGAGACCCACTGAGCCTCCTGAGACTCTGGGACAGAAGAATTCCCAGTTCCCAATCTCCAGAGAGAGGATCATAAATTATTGTACCACTTACTTCTGAAATTATTCCCTAGTGTTAGTAACTCATATACCAGGCCTTAATTCCAGTAGGACAATGGGCCACCAGAGGCCCTCTCTGAGGTCTTCAAGCGAGTGGTGCATGTTGAAGATAGGCATTTAGGGGCAGGGGTAGCAATAAAAGGTTGGGCCTTGTGGGTAGGATGGAAGGGATCTTCTTACCCATATGGTTAGCTTTTGTCAGTATCAGGTGAAGTGGGGGACACAGATGGCAATTAGGAAACAGCACAGAGCAAACTGCCTAGGCAGAGCGAAAATGAAGGATTGCTGTAAATCTTCACCAAGTAGGAGTGTGACAAGCAGTTAGGGCCCATGAAAAACATCACTGTGCCAGCACATCTATCTGATCAGGCCAGACTGGGCCAATCTGGTCACATTCAGGGAGGAATCCTCAGATAATAAGAGGGAAATCTTTTGGCACAGCATCAGCGACAGCAACAGCAACTATTTTCACAACTCCATGAGGCTGTCACTTTGACCATAGAGCTTGAGGGTCTAAAGTAGTCAAATGCACTTGGAAAAAAGCCAGGAGCTGTTATTTTTTAAACCCTGGGGAGCTGCTGAGATCCTTTAAAAACCAAACAGGAGAAAGGTTATTTTTCAGCCTTCCATGCTTGAGAGCCGTTGATGAGAAGATGTCAGCAAGGGACCCCAGGTCTCTGAGAATTAACTCAGCCAGAGAGAAGTCGAGTCACCTGCCTTGCAGATGGAGGAGCTTCTCTCTGCATCCTCTATGCTGAGGAACTTCCCCTGGCATCTTCCTCTTAAAAAAAAAAAAAAAAGGAAAGGAGGACCTCGGACCTCGCAGCCTCCACTGTTTATAGTCAGCCTGGGGCATTTTGGAGTGAGATGTTGGAAAGGCAGTCCACAAAGCCTTGAGGGACTGGCCAGTCAAGGAAGCCATGAATACTGAACTGTGATTGGTTTCAGGTGTAGAGTTTATTCATTGCTTTTGGAGCCAGAAGTGGCTGGAGGCCTCTTCCACCCAGACTGCTGAGTTATGCTAGTGTCATTTCCTTTGTGTCATATCTATCTGGCTGGAATGACACATAAGAGACATGTAGGAAAATCTGGCCCATATGGATTGGAGATGTACATGCCGTGTGAAGGGAGGTGGTGTGTGCTTGCATAGGCAGGATATATAAAACTGTGTTAGTTAAGATGCTGTGGGAAGCTGGGATGTCCTCAGCTCCCAGCCATGGAGGGTATCAGAGGTGCTGAGGGGAAGCCCTGTATTTTATCAGCTGCTGCCTAGCTCTGCAGATGCTACTGCATACACACCAGAGGCTGCCAAGAGCCAGCCCTCCCTATTCTAGTCCAGATCTAACGGTCTTCCTTACCACCTCCTGTGCCAACAAGAAAAGTGGGAAGCCAGGGCCACTTCCTCCCTACTTTGTCCGTACTGAAAACAAACCAGACAGGACCAATATTTTTCTTCTCCAAAGTAAAGTCTAAGTGGGAGCTAAAAGAGATCCTGAATACCCCAAATGTTCACACTAGTTGAAATTACTCATTCTATAAATGCCAGGGAAATCTCAAACAAGCAGCGACTGATGGTAAAGATGAACTCTGAAATTCCATGATCATTAGCTGAGCAGGAATTTAAGAAAGAGATAATAAGTAGGTAGAGGCCCACAACCACAAGGGGTCATGTGAAGATGTGCAGCTGACCAGGAAGCTGGGTGATCCTGAGGACTCTACACATGATGGCAGAAGAGGCTGAAGGCAAAGAGGCTGAAGCCTCCTCCATGTGTAGAGACCTATTGATTGACATAGGGTACATTTGCTCATCTGGCTGCAATCCTACCCCATCTCCATGCATCTACCCTTGCTGATGCCCTTCTTCTTTGCTGGTATCAAGCCCAACACCGGAGCATAGACTCTGACTGTCAGGGAAGGCGACAGCTGTCTTCCATGCAGTGCTCCAAGCCTTGATGAAGTCCTAAGAGCTGACAAAGTCACTCTTGTATGCTTTCTTGATCTAATCCAAGCTTTTGTTTCACTCTCAGGACCATCAATCCTGGGACTCACTCACTAACCCATCTAATGTGGGGAAACAAGCCCCTTTCCTTGAGATCGTTTTTTGCCTGGAGCACCACCCCCCATTTGCTCTCAGCCTTTAGCAGCTCATCCTTGAACCCTTGCACCTTGCTGACTTCGAGTTCTGCACAGATGCAAGGGGTCCCTTTCCAGAAGTCCATCCTCACAGTGCAGCATCAGACTCTGACAGCTCTCTGCCAGGCTTTTCTCGCCAGCTGCACGTGGCCCCTTTAAATAGGCAGTTTAAACACCATGCGTCACTAGCTCCTCCTATGACCAGTCTTCCCAGCTCAGGGAGACCATCCTTTTCAATGGCTTTGGACCTGAGTCTTTGCCCCATCCTGCTCATGTCTTCATCTCACCATCAGCCCTAAGTGCTCTCCTTTCAAAATCCACCTGCAATCTGCCACCATGCTGCATTATGTTGGCTTTCTCTTCCCTTCCATAGTCTTTATGAGATTTAGCCACTTTTGTGAATAGTCACTACCTGATGTATTGCCCTGTAATTTAGCAGAGTGGGGTAAGACACACTGATCATTTCACTCTTTGATTCAACATTTCTGCTCATCCTGTTAACGGCTCCCATGAAACTCAAAGGTTGCCCTCCATGCTCTGTCTTCTCTCCCTAGCTCCCTAGCTCCATTTTTCTCCATTGTCTGTTTCGTTCTTCTACTTCTTAAACTAGCATCCCTGCTGTCTTTTTAGCACGAGGAACACTTCCACCTCAGGACCTTTACACACACTAGCATGTCAGTGAATGGCCCTTGTTCACTTGTACTGGTCTGCTAAGGCACTCTTATTCTTCAAGCAGCCCGGGAGCGGCAGGGCTTTCTCTTGTTGCCATAGCTCCACCGCCACCTGATCTTCCATTTTGTGGCTGGTTGCCTGTCTCCACCAGAATGTAAGCCTTTCCAGAATGGACTCCCTCTGGTTCATTCTCTGCTTTCTCTGTAGCTAGCAGTGTATAGTTGTTCTTAGGAAATACGTATGTGTTTAATGAAGGTGGTGAAGTGCCAGGCCGGAATTTATGTATCAGAAGTGCAATCGGTGACAGGACAGAGCTGAGCTGGGAGACTCACAGCCATAGGACTTCAGTTGAGTCAGCGAGCAAGAAGGGGGCTCAGAGTCCTTCATTTATCATAGTCTGCTCTGAGTCTAAGGTTTCTTTCTACTTTTCTAAATGGGTTAAGGGGTATGCTGAACTGTCACGGGCTTCCCTAGCTTGCCCATAGACCTCTGCTCTCACCCTCTTCTGCAAGAGCCTGCTGGCTGTAGGGTACTGCTGTGTCTTCTCTAGCACACATCTTGTAGTTCACAGAGTCAGAAGATGGAAAATGTACATTTGATAAATATAAAGATCAGAACTTCAGTAGTAGACGTGTGTGGTTTTGGAATGCATAATGAAAGGATAAGACAAGGTTAAACTATTCAAAGTTATTCTATGTTTAAACAATGCCCCAAACTCAGGGTGCCTCTAGGAAACATGGGAGGGGAGAGAGCAACACTTCAACAACGTGTGCGACTGCTCTAGAAATTCCAAGATCAGGAAGCATGTTGTGTCATCTTCCAGAATACCACGCTCCTTGGTATTATGCAATTAACATCACAGTGCACTAGCAACCGATGGAAGAAAAAGGAACAGAGTAACACTACACAGAGACCATGACCTTTGTGTTCTATTTCAAACCGCAGGCAGCACTGAAGTCCCTGCTCTGTTCCATGTGCCCCTCCTACAGAAGCCCTTCTCCCAACCTGGGACAGGACAGGACTCTCTTGCCTAACACTCGCATTTATTGGCCCATAACTGAGATGATAAATCACTCTACATCTGCTGTCTGCATAGATTTTTGACGTCTTGTGGGGAGTCACAGTTACACAAAGGTCTCAAAAATGCAAACTTTATAGAGCTGTGCAGTGATAACTAGATTTGTCATCTTCATCCATATTAAAATAGAAGAGATTTTGATGGGGAACCTTTATTAGCTACACACAAACCATTCTTTTTGTTTGTTTCTGAGGCAACAAAATAGAATGTTCTTTGAGATGAAGAAGAAAAAACGACTTCTAAATTTAAAAAAGGCATACTGGTTCATAAAAACATTCCAAAAAGACAAATTTGGGACAAAACAACAATAATCAACTGATGACTGTCAAGTTCCCAAGTGAGTTCATTCACTGAGTAGGCACAACGGTGAGGTGACTGTCCCTAAGCAGCCGTAACAGAAAGCAGTTCCTGAAAAAGAGAAAGATGAAATTCATTTGCACACATCAACAAAGCAACAATGATAACACCTATGTCGAATGGTGAATTTCAGGCCAAAGAGGAGGCAGGCAGGGATTGAGCACACGCAGGGCATGCATGAGAGGCAGTCCAGCAGAGAATGGCTAAAGTCAAGGCAGAAAGCATTTCTGGGGTAAAGACGGTGGATAGAGAAGCAGCATGACTGAGCTCAGGGCATTGTGGCCTTCAGGGCTGAATTCAGAATGGTGATGCCATGTCACACCAACCATTGGAATAAACGGTGATATTCCCATGGTTCCGTTCAGCACCATCCTTTCATCATGGTCAAACATGAGCCTGCACTGCTGGGTATTTAAACAACCCCTTTATTAATGAACACCAGACTGCTTCTTTCTATGGAAAAACTGCTAGTTCAAAAGCCAGGTGGGGCTGGAGAGATGGCTCAGAGGTTAAGAGCACTGACTGCTCTTCCGGAGGTCCTGAGTTCAATTCCTAGAAACCACATGGTGGCTCATAACCATCTATAATGTGATCTGATGCCTTCTTCTGATGTGCAGATGTACATGTAGACTGTATACATAATAAATAAATGAATATTAAAAAAAAGCCAGGTGACAGGCAGAAAGACCATCCCCAGCCCAGCAGCACCAGTGTGAGCATCCCTGCACCGGAGCTCAACTGCATAGACTGTGCCAGGGGACAAGGAAGCATATTTATAGCTTGCGGAGACCTAGCACCTTCGCATCTTTCTAGAGCATCTTGCTCCATATGTCTCCTGGCAACCCATGTTCCACCAACATCGAATAAGTCCTCAAACACATAAGCTAGCCCACGCGGCCATCACCTGCACCACCTCACACCAAGCCAGCCTGTCAGCACTAGTGTTTTTCTCATCCCCACCTCCTTGCATGACTGTCACTTTCACAACCCTGTTTCAGCCTCAACCCCCGCTGCTTCCACAGCAAGTGTGTTGGGGTCACACTTGGGAGAATCAGATGCTAACTGCTTTTCTAAGGACTAATACATCGAGTTAAAACACTTTGAATAAGGCAGGTCTATTGACCTTTAATCAAAGATAATGCTCGAATGACTTTTAATGCTTCAAGTTTATAAACTGTAATGTCCTAACGAAAGCCTGCCTGAGCTTACTGAGGGCTGAAAGAGAAACCTGCACAACCAAGCCAGGAGCTGGTAATGTCTAGCGGAAACAGCAGGCTCTTTTGGCTGCAGATGAGAGGGAGGTCTTTGGCCAGCTGGCGGATCCAGAGAAGCAGAGAAGAGGGGAAGATGGGCACAGACATTGTGAAGCCAGTTTTCTCCAAGAGGTTCAGGCCTCCAGTAGAGAGGCCCTTTACAGGCTGGCCCGCAAGAGGCACCTGTTATAGTAAGCAGGCTCCTGGAAGAAGAGAACACGCCTGATGGGTGAGGATTTCACCCCTCCTGTAAGGCACACAGATGGGCACCCAAGGCTGTCTAGACTGAACTCACCAGTCGTGCCTCTCCTTGCTTATTCACATGTCCCCAGGCCACCAAGTGCCACATACCCCCCTGCACGTACACGTGTGCACCCTCCCCTCCATCCACTTCACAACCTGTTTATAGAATTGTAAGAGAAGACCAGAGAAATCCTGGTCCATTTCTAACTGATACGACACGAATCCACCTCAGTTCCTCAACCTAACAGTCACAAGATCTGCACCTTGAGTGTATATATTTTAATGGTGGAGAGAAGGGCAAATGCCTAGTCATGGAACATTTGTGTCAGAATTCACAATGTTCCATGGGTCTTTGAGTGGTGACTGGGTATGGAGACAGTGGCCAGGGCAGAAGCTTCCCTGTGTGTGGTGTGATTCAAGCCTTACTGAAATTGATGGGCAAGTGGTAGACGCTAAGCTGGACTGATGAGACAAGGGAGTTTGCATCTGGCAGAAAATGGCATGGACAGGAAAAGGGTCACGGGGTGAGGGGTGGGCAGGTGAGGAGCAATCCCTCCTGCAGGCAGAGGAAGAGACAGCAGCAAGACCTTGGCAGAGCTCCACTCACAGCTGAGTAGAAGATCTGAAAAGAATTCAGCCTGGGTGCTGATCCAGAAGGAGGTGGGGTGTGGAGGCACTGAACTAGGAGTCCTAATGCAGATCAGTGTCATCTGCAAGTGGCTATAATTTCCCATTAGATAAAGAGAGTCTGATGAGGATAGGAAACTGATTTACAGCTTCCCCCCCCCCCCCCCCCCCCCCCCCCCGAGGCACAGAGACAGGACACAATATACCACTTTAAAGCTAATGATGAGCGCTCTCCTTCCCGCCTCTGTACAATGCTGCACAGGAAACAAGCATAAGCCTTATTTTATTCACTACAGATTTTTGAAAATAGTAGCACAGAGGCAGTTGTTGGGTTTCTAAATACATTTTTATGTTATCAGTTTTATATGAGACCTTTCTCTGAGCATCATGATAAGTATCTTTATGTCATTTGGAGCTAAACTGGGAGCACTAGATTACCTGCACTGTAATGATTTCCATGACATCTCTTCCCCTATAAGGGGTCTCAGCTAGCCTCACTGTGCCTTGGGTGTGACTCACTAAATCCACCCCTATCCACGGCTGTGTGATGAGCCAGAGATAGGAGGCTGTTGGTGCCAGGGCACCTAGGTTATCCACTCACTGCTCACTGGGCTCCAGGAGGTTGGTACAGAGTTCTGAAGGGAGGCTAGTGCATGGAGGTGTGGGCTGTGGACTCGGAGAAGGCAAGCTGAAAGGAGATCCTGCATATGCACTGCATCCCTCACCTACCCAGCCGAGATCATCTCTCACTTTCACCATCTAACTTGGCTGAAGTTTCCTCCAGGATCACATGTTCTTACACACACACACACACACACACACACACACACACACACACACACACACACAGAGCAACAGGTAAGAGTAAAGACCTTTGATCTGTTTTGGGCATGTTCTTCTCCATAGCGCTGTCATGTTGATTTTACAGATGGGGACCCTACAGTTGAGAGGAGTCACACCATTTTACCCCAGGTTACCATGCTGGGTGATGAGTGTTCCCACAAGCTATTCTGTGAAGGTATCTTCTTTCATCTGGCCCTGAGCCCCTGTTGACAACTTCCTCTTTCTCCAATCACCATGCCTGGATTTTGCATGCCTTTTCTGGCATCTACAACGCACTTTACATGTATCTGCCAGAGGCCAGGCTGGTTGGCGCTTTGCTACTTTCCACAGAAGAGTGTGGTACCTGCAAGAGCAGAAACTGTCTTTATCTGTATATCCTTTCCTCCTGTTGCCAAACAGATGCTCAGAAGATAGTTACTCCAAGTGAATACTAAAAATGATTTGACTTGTAATACCTACCGAACACAATGTTCAGGACCTAAAAGAAAAATCAATGCATCTCCTTATGCAGGAATGTGAGGCCGTGATGGAGAAAAGAGAGGCACTGATAATCATAATGTTTGGCTGATGCCCAGTAGAACCGAAGGGAGCAGCCAGCTCCGCATTGTAAGAATCCTTCACTATGATGAGGCCTGTATTACACGGAGACCGGAAAAGGTGTTTTAAGACTCTAAGACTCTGGATCAAAGTGGCTATGTTCAAATCATGCTTCCAGAGTTACAAGGACTTGGAGCTAACATCATCACCTCACCTTCTTTCAAAGCTTCAGTTGCTTCCTCTATACACATGGACAACAATGCTTAGAGTAATTAGAATCCAGTGAGACAGTCTACAGAAAGAGCTAAGCACATGCTTGGCCACTGATACAGCTAGCAACTACTGTATTATGACATTAATACTGAAATGAAGTAACAGTCACAAAACCAGCTCTTCAAAGAGAGCAGAGGATGACAGTCTAATTAACAGCAGAGGGGACACAGGCTGAGTTCAGAGGACAATGATCCACTTATAAGCAGAGAAGACTCTGGAATGAGTTCAGAGAGGGCAGAGGATGACAAGGGAGTTAACAGCAGAGGGGACAGTGAACTGAGTCCTGAAGGTCAGGGCTGGTTCCCATGTGCAAAAGAGCAGAGGATACGGATTCACCACAACAATCAGATCTCAAATTACTTTATTAACCTGAATCTTTTAAATCACTACATTTCTAACTTATATGCAGTACAGAACTCACACTGTGAATGTCATCACATAAAGAAACAGGTGGACTTCAAGGAAGGGACAGGAACAGGACACATGGAAAGAGCATGGTGTGGGGGGCACTATGGGGACTTCCTGTGGCAACAGGAGAAAGTCAGATGTGGGAGAGTGGGGGCAACGCAAGAGGATGTCCTGAGGTAATGACCTTTAACCCTACCAGGCAGACTACACTGGGAACTGCCTGGGAGAGAAGGAAAGCAAACACACCAGAGAGGCTCCAGAGACTATTAGTGCAGGATGGCTCTGACAAATCAATAGTTCAAGCCACCGAGAGGGATTCACACTGTGAAAGACTTCCAGGAAGTGGTAGAATACTGGCAGGTAAGCCTGGTTGGGGAAAGTGTATCTCTGGGGATGTGTCTGTCCAAGGATGTGTCTGGCTCCTTCCTGTTCCTGTTCTTCTCTGAATCTTGCCTGCTGTGGCAGAAGATCCCCTAAGGCCACAGGCCACAGTGACACAATGTCTTCCTAACATAGCAGCCAGTAAGAACACTCAGGACAGACAGAAATAGCTCTTGTCCCTAGAATAACTCCCTATCAATCCAATGAAACTATGGACACTGCAAAAATGGAATAGACCTAATATTCTCCAATTCCTGTCTGTTAGAAGACCACGCTCTGCCTACCCATAAGCCCTGATTTCAGAAGCATATGTGAGCTGGGTGTGGGGGCACACGCCTTTAATTCCAGCACTCGGGAGGCAGAGGCAGGTGGATCGCTCTGAGTTCGAGGCCAGCCTGGTCTACAAAGAGAGTCCAGGACAGTCAGGGCTACCCTGTCTCAAAAAACCAAACCCCCTTCCCAGAGAGAGAGAGAGAGAGAGAGAGAGAGAGAGAGAGAGAGAGAGAGAAGCCCATATGAAGATTAACTCACTCACTCTGGACTCAGCATAGGGTCTGATCCAGGGAGTGCAAGTGCTCTTCAGAGCCCAGCAGGGAAAGGGCTAGTATTCCCAGAGCCTGTACAATGGACCATTGCCAACATCCTGACTGGAGCCCAATGTCACAGTGTTGACCCATAGAATTCTATGATAATACACCATTTACTACTGTATAAACCATGGAAAAGAAAAAGCTACATGTATTATTTGATATGCCAATTCCTAAAAAAGAATACTTCAGAAAGAAAGAAACCCAAAGCTCTAACACTGTCACATTCCCTCCCAATAGTAGGCAAAGCAAAAACAAAACAAACAAACAAACAAAAAACAATAAGCAAACAACAAACCCAATAAACACCACAATTCATTTTTTTTCAATGGGTGACTTAGTGATTCAGTTAATTCTAACTATTAAGAAAAGTTTCTCCTTTATATTAGATACATGAACTCAATCCTGACCACCAACTTTCATGTGACTATATCACTGTCAGGTTAAATACGCTCACAGTATCACTCAAAGTTATAGACCTATAAACATGATAGTGTGCACCATTTCCCTGGTAGTGACAGGAAGGGACACTGGCTCTGATGTGCACAGCTGAGTGACAGAGCTCAAATACAAACACTTGAGAAGATCCAGCCAGGCAAAATGGTATACACATGTGATGAGTTTCAGGCCATCCAGGGCTACAGAGACAGCAAATCACAAAACACAAAAAGGAACAACTACCAAAATCCATTAACACCTACAAACGTCACACCCCAAAAGAGAAGTAATCAGAAAGGTCGAAAGGTCATGTGGCCTGGGACCTGAGTGGTAGTGGTTATCTACAAAGTGAGGTCAAATTAATGCTACCATCCCTCTTACAGATATTTGCCTTACAGACCTTCAGATTAAAAAAAAGAAAATTCCACTAAACACCTGATTTAACATTTATTTTATAAAAGCCCCAATATTCAAAAATCAGAAGCAAATAGCACTGGTCTATTAGACCAGGTCAACTACTTTGAAAACCTGCTTGTATGTTTCTGTAAGTTTTTGCATGTGTGTATGTGTGTGTGTGTGTGTGTGTGTGTGTGTGTGTGTGTGTGTGTGTATTTAAATGTTCACATTTGACATTTAGTTTTGCAGACATTTTCACTTAAAAATGTAGAAAACCTTTGCAGATTATTGACTAAACTGCTCTATTCTCATTGAAAATTATGTTGGGAATCCAGGTGCTGACAGCCTGGGGCTCCAGTTTCTAGCCTCTGGCCCATTCATGCTGCAGATGCCTGCTGACTGCCCAAGGAGGTCCTTTAGGACCTAAGGAAGCTGTCACAAGGGAAGCGGAGGTGGGGTGCCATGCCCCACGCCACAGCATTAGTAGAACTGCGGCTTTTCTCTTCAGCAACTTGGAGTCATGGGACAAGAGATCCTTACCTTTGTTTGCTCTGTCACACTGAGCTCCACTGACAGTCCAAGATGGTCGACAGTTCCTAACAAAAGAAGAAATCTGTTTACTCAAAATAAATATAAGGAACCCCCAAAATAAAGATAAACATATTATATAATCTACAATTAAAACTTAAGCCAAATGATTAACGAATAACTTTATTAAAGCCTTGTCAGTTTTAAGAACGCCCTCAATTACTAACCAAAAGATGTATTACACACAACTAGTTATGAGGTTTTACAGTTGTTTAATAGGGAAGAATTGGCCCCAATTAAACTGGCTAAACTAAGGCTTTTTAGATTACTAAAACAAATTAAACTTTTTAAAATGAGAATTTAGGTGACCTTAAAGCCTTTCTAAAATGGATAATGAAACTGGCTAAGTTGTAATCTCCCTGGTTTTATTAGTTATATTAAGATAAATTAAGTGAGATTAAAATCTTATTTGATTTATTTACCTTTGAAAATGAAGACCGTTTAAGGGTTACACATCCTCAGCCTTGGCGAGTGCGACCTCAATTAGTCAAGTCAGAATGTCTTTAAAAGCTTTGTGCTTAAGCTTCCAGCACGGAGCGAGGTGTTCATTAAGGTACCAAAAGTCTCATAAAAAATCCAAAGTTGCACTAGTGAAAAAACGCTCGACAAGATGAAAACTGATCACATCCTTTTCAGAAAAATCCAGTAGTTATTTTAAAACCAGTTTTAAAACCAGATTTGGTTTGCATGGGTTTAACGTGCCGCCTGAGCAGCTCGATACCGTGTGGACTCTTTAGACCGCCTCTGAACCTATGGTGAGTATATCATGGCACATTTAATTTTATACCACTTTTAAAATAAGCTGTACAATATTTAGTGTGACCCTTTTATGACAAGCGCTGCTAGAGCAACCCTTTCCCTGTTTACAGCTATTTATGAAGGCCTTTTTAAATAGAAAAAAACATGAAATCGTTAGCTCACACACACGAAATTTCTTTCAAAAGTTTATTTAGTATCAAGCAAGAGGAGACTTTGCCTAACACTACAGAACAGAAGAGTCACTTACAAAAGAATCCCACATTGTTTGCACTTGTAATCGGCTCCCTTTTTACGCAAGTTGGCAAGAGAAAAATAAACTAGCATATGGCTGAACGATAAAATAACTAAATTCTATGGAAACCTTTAAAATGAAAGGTGAGGCTTATGTTAAAAGAATGGATTAACATATTTAGTAAACCTATTCTTTTGTTTAACACTAGTTAATCAAAGTTATTTTTTTTTCCTTTTCATGACCTAGTTTTCATATACAGACTGCAAATAACAAAATTTTACATGTCCTTCTCCCTGCCAAGTGGAGGCTTCAACAAAGTGGTTTTAAGTTCCATCCATTCAGATTTTAAGCATTTTGATTTATTTAAAAAGGGATTGTTCATAGAAAAAATTACTTTGAACAGTATACAGGACGGTGGAGATTGGCTATGTCACAACATCAGCCAGTACAATCAGTATCTGCCATACGGCTGGTCTCTGTAGACGCCCTTCGCCGTCCTCGCCGAAGGAGCCTTATGTCTTGAGTTTGTCCATTCCTCTTGCCCTAAAACCAGGAAGATGAATCATAATTAGGCCACTGTCATGGGGTCCCAGGAGCTTCATCTGTCAGAAGCAGTGGTGAATGTCATACTGGAGATACGGGTCTCCGATGTACTAATAAAAGAAACACAGGGGATTTACTTAAAAAATATTGTGAACACAATACAAAATGATCTTGTCACCAGCGATGTGATCGCCTTGAGAAGAGAGTGACCTTTGTCTTGAGAACAGCAACTAACTGGAAGAATTTCCTCACGGAAAGATCATTCTAATTTCTTCCTACAGCAAAGACAAGGAGCAAGAACACGGATAACTTGGGAGAAGAGAAAACAGAAAAACCAGAGATCAAAGTGGGAAGGGCAGACTGAGAACAGTCACTGCCTCTTTACAGGCTCTCCGCACGGTGGTGGGGACTTCGTGACACCACGTCATAGACAGCATACATGTTGGACAGCTGTCACTAGACACAGACATTCTATCGCCTTTACCTCCTGAGATTCAACAGTGTCTAGTGTCTGGACTTTTACTGAGTTATCTCCAGGTCTCAGACAGCAAACAGTTAAGTCCCTGCTGCAACACACAGCAATTGAAAAGCCATGTGTCCTCAGAGACCAATTTAAAAATCTGTGAGAGAAAAACGCTTAAAATGACCTCTTCTGATACAAACATGCAATCAACGTCACTCCCTCACCAAGCCAATGCATCTCTCTTAAGTGTTTGTTATGAATTTAAAAAAAAAAAAAGCAACCCAAGAAAGAAAATAAAAAAACACCCAATATATGACCACCCCAGCTCCTGGCAGGTGATTCAACAAAATGCACTCCAAAGTGCACCAGAAAAATGCATTTTCAACTTCATTTCAGGGAACTGTCACAGAGTCACCTCCCCAGGATCTTGAGTCTTGCACGGGACACTAGGCATTCTTGGAGCTGTGCCCCCCCCCCAGGGCCTTCTCCTTCCCGCATCCCCCTGCCCTGCAGCAAAGGCAATTCTCCCCATCATTCTGTCGCCACTGTCAGTTCTGTTAATTAAACCTGCCACACTTCTGCATTTGGGGCTCCAGTCATGGATTGTCCAGGACCCTTAGGAGCTCCCTTGGAAGGAAGAGAAGTTACTTCCCAGAGAGCCTGACAGACCACTGTGGCTCCTCCCTGGCACGGTCTTTGTAACCTTCCTGAAGTAACTCTTACTAGAACCTTTCTGAGGCCCTGAGGTTAGGTGTAGGAGAAGCATGGGAGCTATAACCTCAATGGCTTGCCTTCCCTCACTGTCAGGGAGCCAAGACACGTCAAGAAGACCCCTGCCACCCAGTGTCTGCAGTTTGGCAACCTACTCAGTTAAAACAGTGAGAAGGTCAGTGCTGGCCATCACCCCAAACACAACACCTAAGCTTGGGCTCTGAGCTCACGCACTTCACTATTACATGAGCCTCTGGCAAGAGCAACGTGTACACATAGGAAATGAGAGGAGGAGGGTCCACACACAAAACAAATTCATTAGTAAAACGAGTGTGGATCTCCCTTCCAGTCAGGACGTTTAAGGTCTGCCCACGGCCACTTGGCGTCTCTCTGTGTCATTACTATGGCCACTCACTCACCATAGGAATCGTAAGCCTCCTCACCGAGTCCATGGCCGTAATCATAGTAATCAGCTCCGCTGCGCGAACAAAAGAAAACCCTGTTAGCACAAGATGTTTCTGCTGTGGAGTTAAATCATACCCAAAGAAGTGCTCACAACTAGATACACTAAAAATAGAGCCGGCTAAAGTGGAATTAATTCCTCCTGAGATGGCAGAAGGCTGAGAGGAGGCAGACTTTTTTCACCAGCAAAGGCTCCCCCTCACAACTCTCGAGTCTGTCTTTCAAAGCACATCTGGCCAATCACCCCACAGTGCAGGAAAGGCCGGAGGGAAAGGATGGATGGAGTCCTCTGAGAACCCATGCCAGCAACCAAGGCAGGGTTCACACCAGGTGCTGTGGAGGATGGGGCAGGAGGCAGCAAGCACTAAGCCTTTGTAAAGGATAGACAGGGTTTCTTTGACCCCTGCACATTTCCACAGAACTCAGGACCATGACAGTTGTGGGCACTTTACTCATCCACTGAACAGCAGGCCTGAGAGCTTTTGCCCTTCTCCATGAGCATTACTGTATTACCACTGAAGTGGCAGAAAACTCTCCACGGGTGCCTGGACGATGTGCAATGCAGTGCGGATGAATCATCCTGGGGGGGTTACAAGGCCTTTTCGACACACAGGTGAATCTCGGTTCTAATCTACCACATCTTGACAGCAAGTAGAGCCTGCTATCACCACCACTGTGCAGACACGACAGAAAGAGGCTTCGTCTTCATACCACATTTGAACTGTCTGTGATTCTGTTTTGGTTTTACAGGCAGAAGCTGTGTCACCAAACCACAAATGGTCTTCGTAGCTAAGGAAAAGGTTCCATTTATCCCTTTATGCTTTCTTCTTTCCCACCAGTTTTTTAAGGAACATGCATCATTGTTTCAAGTCCCAACAAGCAAGCATGAAGGTTCCAGGCAGAGTGGACCCCACACCTCCACACCTCCAGCAGCCTGGTGTCTTTTGCTGGCTACTGAGATTCATAGGCCCTGGAATCAAGGTAGGAAAGCTGTCACCCCATGTTACAGGTTAAGGATGGGTGCCAGGGATCCAGCCTAACATCTCACTGGTTACAGCATAGCTCAGTCTATAATGCACGGACCCCAACTGCAGGCTATACCCACACCCATCGTACCTTTTGCCCCCATGTTTCCTTTCTCGTATAAAATATACCTACGACCAAACAGTCCAAGGCACCATGAAGTCAGCTAGGTCCCCTCAGACCCCAGCAATGGAGTGGTACTCCACCGAGATGCAGCTTCCTGTTACTGCCCCTTCTGCTGGAGATGCTCTTTCACCCTCCCAGCTACTTTCTACTCAAACATCGCCCTGAACGTTACTTTCACAGTCCTCCCATTCGTAGTCAAGCTGGCTCCCAGCCTAAGATGCTGTCATCATTTTTCATCCTCGCCTGTACCAGAGGCTTCCACAGCAGGCATGAGGGGATCGATATATGGGGGAGGGTCCACACACGTGCACGCGCGCGCGCGCGCGCACACACACACACACACACACACACACTGTATAGAGTGCAATGTTGTGCAACGCTCTGAAGGGCCAGGAAGATGGAAGTGAAGGAGAGCTAAGAAGGAACAGAGTATGCACAGCACAGAAGAAGATAGGCTGAAAAATCCAAGAGTTTCCAAGTGTCTTTCAAATAGAATTACGAAGTTCTCAGAGCATAGGTGGACCAGAATCTTCTGCAGGATAGGTCTCCACTAAGTGCACAATATGTGGCAGACACCTTGTTAACCACATCCTTACAGGTTAGCTAGACACCGCTGAACACACTGGATCCAATGTGAATCCTCTGTAATCGAGGTTCTAGACCATGCTGAGCTGAGTTTCTCTAGCTGTCTGTGCTGTTGGGTCCTACAGCAGTCACCAAAGCAGCTGGTAATTATATTCAATGCAATGAACAACCTTTCCCGGGAGGCATAGGTAGCTACAGGGCTTTAGACATGTTCAAAAACCTGGCTGGCGGCTTCTCCTGAGCATATTCCACCTGAGCTAAAAATCTGTTTTTCTTGTTATATGACAATGAAGCTCAGAGACGCAGAGGGGCACTGTGCTTGCTAATGTTCCCTGGTGAAGTGAGTCCCATGTATAGGGCCTGAGTGGCAGTCCAGTTGGGCTGGCTAGATCCTGCCCTTGGCCCCCAGTGCTATCCAAGGCTCAGCCACAGAAACCGGCCCCGAGTTAAATCAAATTATTTTCTTGTTTTGTTGCAAGTAAAGTGACAAATAATGTCTCCAGGAAACTAAATTTAAGGAATCTTTGTTTTCTTTCCCAAAGTCAGGGGAAACATTATAATGGCTTCTTAGAAAAATTAACTTCCTGAGTCTTGAAAGTTTTGCCTATTGTACAGATAAGGAGAGAGTACCCTTCGTGAAGCCGAAAGGGCTTCCTTTCCGTAGAGACTTCCTGCTCAAACTCAGGGCTGACACGGCAGACAGGCACTGAGACTAAGGAACCCAGAGTGTAACAACCGCCCCTTTTATTAGATGATGTCACACAGGCTGGAGAGTTATCTGTGAAGAGCACTCACATTGCTCAGCGTGGGGTGGGGGGTCACGAATGTTTTCCAATGATCAGGAAGAGAAAAGGCAGCATCATTTGGCCCAGCACTGGTTTGGTGATAAGACAATCTTAGTTTTGACAAGTGAAAACTTTAAATTGACATTCGCTATCATTTCACCCGGTTTCTGATTATTTATTGCAAGACTGTCATCAAGCTGTGGAGCTGGAGCAGCTGCGCCCCATTCGCCTACCTGTCAGCTTCCTCCGAATTGCTCTCACAGCATTTCATGTCGTGTACCTCAAACGTCTATTAACCAAAGCTGTGTCCTATTTCCCAAGGATAAACTAAAAGCCATGACATGGCAGAGGGGAAACAAACATCAAGAAAATGACATTTAAGGGCACAACTTACAGTATTAATAAAAACAAACAAACAAACATAAAAACACAACAAACAAACAAACAAGAAACCATGAGGTTGCACAGTCCACACTCTATCACAAAAGATCCAGATTAGTGTCCCCAACCCCCGCCCTTTGCCAAGAGGCTAAGAATGGACTTCTCCTAGTCACGTCCCCAGACCTCCACACTCCTGCCCCCAATGCCATGATCACAGAAAGCCCAGATGCTCAGTGTACTTCCGGCCTGGAGAAGGTGCCAGTATTGTGATGGTCTAGCTCACTGAAGGTCCATCATGCCCTCTTCTTCTCCAGTTTACTAAGAATGAGCTCATTCATTCTTAAAACCTTAAGGACTTTTCTTGGTTCCATCATCCAAGTCAACAAACAAGCCCGGGCACTTCACAGTGGTGCACTCCTCTGGCCTCTTCTGATGGAGTTCAAGGCACAGGCTGGACCCTCTCTGAGGCTTCTGTCCTCCTTCCAGAGGTAAGCAGGGGGAACATGCACTGAGCACAGACTCCAAAAGGCCAAGTCCCCCTTTCCCAGATCACCCCTTGAGTAAGTTAAGAAGAAATGTTTGCCAGTTACTTCCTTTGCCCCTAAGCCTGCTGGTTAGAAGTTAGACCTTTCCCCTAATTTCTACCTTGAAGCTATTGGGCTCATTTTTACTAGTCCCTTGCTTATGTCAGCGAAGGAAGCCTGGGACATGACATCATAACACTGCTAGTGTGCCTTGAATTGTGTTTGCTCCAGCTGCTTCATCCTCTCCCCAGCTCACTCTCTGAAACTGCACTATGGAAAGTTGAGGGCAGTGTTTCCATGTAGCCCTCTAAGTGTCCACCCACCCCTACCCAAAGCAGGGGGGAGGGGGAGGAGCAAGTCCTTTCATCACTAGCCCCCTGGCCCCTAGCACATATGCACAACTATGACACTGCACTACTGTGCAGACACTGTGCAGTGAGTCTCCCAGCAGGTCCCCACCCCAGGTGTACTGGTTTCAGGATGTGTAAATGTCACCCTTCACCTTGTCAGTCCTCCAAACTCCTCTTGTCCTTTAATTAGTCACCTCTGTGGCATCCCTGAGGATCACGTCATTAAAACACAAAATAACTCTGCTTCTTCAGGCCTTCTTTTTGTGGGTTCCTCTCAGTTTCTGGTAGGGCAGGGAAGCCCGTGTCACCATCCCCATGTCCCCTCACACTCTCAGCAAGGTACTTCTTGGCTCTTTTCTACCACTGGCAGTCCCTCTTCCCTTAGACCAGTCAAGTTAGAGCATTTGAGTTCAGATGTTAGTCCTCTTTTCTTACTTAAACAAACCCTTTGGTCATTTTACATAGTCTCTTTAAATAAGATCTAAATACTCAAGCTTCTCAAATTTATGCAATCTTTCATGATGTTTCTAAGATTTATATTCATGTGCCAACTGCCTTTTAACATTTAAACATCTAACAGACACTTCAAACAAACCCAACTCCACATCCCATCAGGATGCCTGTACCATGCCAGCCAGGGCTGTGGGAAGATTACAGCAGCCCACCTCACCATGGCAACTCTGATCCTGCATCTAACTCTTCTGCCCAGTACTGCCAACTGATATACACAACACTTCTGTGCCCTTTCTTTTCAGAGAAGGTAAGACCCATGAGAAAGGAATGTGGGTCGGTTTTACTCAGTGATATGGCTAGACTTCCCTCAGAATAATGTCCAGGACAGAGGAGGCACAACACACTGAATTTTAGTTGAATACACTGAATGAGTGGTGAATGAATGAATGATAACATTAGAGTTGGAAAAACTATATACCCAACCAATCTGGAAAGATGCAATGTTATTTGCGGGTAATGCTGAACAAGAGGCATCTAATCTATCTCCTCCTCCTCCTCCTCCTCCTCCTCCTCCTCCTCCTCTTCCTCCTCCTGTTCTAACTGAATCAGATGGATAGGCAGAAAGCCTGTTACTTTGTGAATGTAGAAGGAGCCTGAAAAAATAAAATTTGGCTCTGAGCCTGAGCAGAAGTAGGCATTCAAAACCACAAATGGGACCTTTTTGTGTGTGAGACACTGAGCTAAAAGTTCACACAAAGACACAAGGTGCCCAATCCAGTAGTTACTGCAGACAGGCAGGTGCCTGTCAGCAGCACAAGGGTATGGATGCCCCACACTGACTCATCTTCTGAGGTGGAAAGGAAGAGGGAAGAAGACTATTCAACACAGTTGTCTAAGAGAGCTGAGTGACAATGGAGGGCAAAAGTAGGAAGAGGCAAAAGAGGTTGGACTAAAAACCATTTCTTGGACTCTTGTAGGAAGATTCTAATTTGGCAACTATACAAAAGGCATTATTGGCAAAGTTCTAACCGTATATTTAATTTATAATCATATTTTATATACCATATACTAGACATTCCACATATCAGGCACTGCTCTACAAACCTATGAAGTAGATATTATTAATTGCTTTTTATTCTCCAAAAGTGAAGCTGTCTAGTGTTAACCTTACTGTGTAAGAACGGCTACGAGAAGACCAAGGCTGGAAGGTCAGATGACTCAGCCTAAGGCCCACACCAGGCTGCATCCCTCACATCTGCAAAGCTATGGAGTCTGGAATGAACCCTCCATATAGCCAAGTGGCACACAGCCTGCTTATTGCTAACACTTGTTTGTCTTCTTACTGCTGCTCTGTACCCATGGCTTATGACCTGGCCAGTTCTTTAGCAGCTGCTGTGCTCTTCAAAGTGAATAGAAGACTATTCGTCTTTGGTTTTAGAAGTCTCTCTTCTTTCTAAAAATTCTTGCTCCTGTCTTAGCTTCTTTTCCTACATTGTTGTGATGAAATTTACTGACAAAGGCAATTTAAGGGAGAGTAAAAAACCTTATATGTCTTATAGTTCAGGGTGGCAACAAGGTCAGAGGCATCAGGAGACAGGGATTAACGAAATCTAGTACTCAGTTCCACTTGTGCATTCTATATTCTACACAGTTGATACAGTTGAGATGGGGCTTCCTATATCACTTAACATAATCAAGATAAGCCCCACAAGCATGCCCAGAGAGGCCCATGTCCCAGGTCATGCTAGACACTGTCAGCTGGTGACAATGACTCCCCTGGAACTGTGCTTCCTACTCTGGTAGTCCTGCCGAACTCCTTCTGAAGTGAGTGGCTGAAGCCTTCATCTCTTGGCCTCTGTACATTTTTTTTTCCTTCCCTAACCATTTTCATCCCACTTCAGAGCTGGCTTGGCCATTATAGGCCATGTCTTCTTATCCACACAGATATTAATTACAAAAGCATCCACCCTATGAGAACTGTTCTCTCAAGGTATGCCATTTTTACTATGCTGAGCCTGGTGTTTCATAAAAGCTTTGCAAATTTTGGCAATGCATGAATTTGTGCCTTTATGTTTCTCAGCTTGCTTGTCTATCAACACACACACACATACACACACACACACACACGCACACACACACACACACACACACACACACCTTACTTCAAATACTTTCTTGTGGTAGTATGAAAAAGGTCAGAATATCCTAAGCACTGGGATGTTCAAGTTATTTATCTGTCTGGGGGTCCCATGGTTCCCCTGGAGCATGGTACTATAAGACCCATGGGCCTTGTGCTGTCATAACAGTCACTTGGGCAATACTCGTCTTCATTGCTGAACACAAGAAACCAAGCCAGGCCTCTCTGCTTCACAGACAGTTCTTGGAACCCAGAGAAGGTCCTCTCAATCATGGCTGCCCATGTGAGGGCCCTCTGTCTGGCTGGTTCCTGTCTCCTGATCCACCTGTGGCTTTATCTGCTTCCTTCCTCTTTCCTTGGAAATCTTTCAAAACTTTCTTTCTTTCTGACAGTTCATGGGGCTGGATGGAAGGAAGGATGGTTGGTGGGGAGAGCAGATGGATATTTTGATTTATTTCTCTATTTTTTTTTATTAAATTCCTTTCAATTTCCTATCATTTAAGCCCTAATTCTGAAAGTCTCTGTGAAGCCGGCACATTGTTCAGTTGTCAGAACAACGTGACAGATGACATGAACCTTGTCACTTACACTGCTCCCCATGACTTCACATCCTGCAGCACTCCAGAAGCCAAGACGCCCACAGACAGACGTGATCATGGAGACTGCAGCCAGGCAGTACAAACCGCAACTGAATCCAGTGAACTGGGCAAGTATGCTCTGTCCCTGTGGTTCTGACAGCCTTGGCCTCCAGCGCTGCTGCATCCCCTCCTGCAGCCGGACTACTAAGCGCGATATCTATTGAAATGAATTTACAAGGCTGATTCTCCCAAACATTTGGATTGTCTCTTTAAGGAAAACCTTTCTGAATAAATTATCATAAAATTAATATTTAAGCTAATATTTGGTAAATTTTTATTATGTGACAGACGCAAGTGATCTACGCCAACTTCCCTGTTCAGTGTTTCTATTCTACCAAGGAGCCATTAATTCTTATACTAACCATGAAGAATTTCTTCAGATAAAGCAGAATAAATGAAAAGTAATATTTTAAATGAAATTTTGAGAGTATTCTTATTTTCCCATTATCATAGATAACTGAAGAAAATCTAAAATTTCTTCAGGGTAAATAACTAAAAAAATTTCAATCTACTTTCAATAAGAGCCTTCCTTACCTAATAGTGCTTTCATAATATTTAATGATATTGCTCACGAGGACATTGAATAAAAAGGCACAAAATCAGGTTAGAGCAATTGATGAAAGAGGCTATAAGCAAAGACAGGCCAGCCTACTCACCCCAGCTATGCAGCCTCTTGGCCTTTCCTGGATTACTGCTCACCTCCCACAGGGACCCAGCACCCTAAAGGGTAATGGTACCTAATGTGGGAAAGGAGATGGCACTAGTCTTACTTCCGCCTGTCTTCAGGGTTTTGCAAAATGTGTTCTGGTGAAACAGAAAAGCTATTCCTCTTCACTGGAGGATTCATACTTACATGCACACTGCTCCCTGCGACAGGGAAGTAAAGCAGACATTTCTGGCCACCATGAGAAGTACACACATGTATAACACAATTTAGACACCTTGCCCTACCCTGGTGCTGCAGGATCCAGGGATGGCTCCTCTCTTGCTCCTATAGATTACCATCACATCCTGAAATGGTCCAGAACCAAGGATTTCAATGTGTATCCTGAGGACCTCAGGGCCCATGAAGTAACGATGTTGTCGCAGTAATAAAATTTTGAGATGTTATTAGTCTTTTTCACCTTGCTGAAGTGTGCATCAAATCATGTGGGTGAAGTTGTTGGTGCTTTACCAATAATTAAGACAGTGGTAGGAAACCACACTCTTCACCATTACCCCCCTCCCCACACACAGCTACAACTCACTGACTGCTCACATCAGTATTAGCATGCCTAGCACTGAGGTCCTGTCTAACTAGGGAAATGCACATGGTTTTCCATAGTCATAATGCTTCTGCACAGATAGCAGACTAGACTACAGGATCAGCACCACACACTCGCATGAGGAAAGGAAAGAGGTCCTTGTGGATGGCTTTATTGCAAGCTCTCTTAATATCAGTAGTCTAAAACTGAATCCACAGCATCTCCATGGTATGTGAGCAATTTAAACAGCATTCCATTTCAAAGGCCAGGAAAAATTTATAGTCTAATCAGGAAATCTCCCTGTCTCTAAGAGAGCAGTGCAGTAACCCTATCAGTTCATGAAAATTGAAGGTCCAGTTTCTTGAATTTCACACCTTTCAGAACTGACCGTTAACCTAGCTGGGAGCTAGCACATCACATACAACATACACCATGGTGCTGATGGGAGGGAACACAAAGGAAACTGTCAAATAATTTTATCATGTTGTTCTTCACAACAAAATAAAACTTGGTGAAAGTGATAGGTATCTTGGGAATGTTAGGCAAAAGGCCTACCACTAAATTATACTCCTAAACATCAGAAATAAAGAACTTAAAACCCATCCTGATATTTAATCAATTTTTTTTCTTTTTCTCAGACAATATACTTTAAAATGACAGGAGAAAAAACTCTTTCTTCTCAATAATAAATAGTAACACACACACACACACACACACACACACACAGAGAGTAGATGAGAGAGAGGAGAGAGAGAGGAAGGAGGAGGATGAGAGGGGAGAGAGGGGGAGTGAGGAGGGAGGATGAGAGAGAGAGAGAGAGATGGCTCAGTCCTTAAGAGGACCTGCTGTACTTAAAGAGGATCTGAGTTTGGTTCCCATACTGGGCAACTTACAACTGCCTGGGACTCCAATGCCAGAAAACCCAATGGCTTCTTCTGGTCTCCAGGGGTACCTGCATTCATGTGCATATATTCACACACATACATACACATAACTTACAAGAAATTAAAATCTCATAAAATATAAAATGATTGTATTGAAATATTTAAGTTATTTTATTTTATAAAACATACAGGTATTAAAATCTGACTTTTAACATGGCATTAGTGTCAGTTTATAATCTATGCATTTCTGTGGGGGAAAAGCCCATTTATTTAATTTGTTAAAAGTCATGTCATTACTCTAGAAAAACAATGTAACCAGATTTGTTTATCCATTCATAGTCAGGCTTATTAAATACTTTAGGAACTGAACAGGGCTGGGGAGGTGGCTCAGTGGTTAAGTGTACTTGCCACACTGGCACAAGACACAGGCTCAGTCACCAGAACCCATGATAGGGGGCTCACAACTGTCTGTGCCTCCAGTTCTAGGGATCCGAACCTCTTCTGGTTTCCTCAGCACCTGCACTCCCTGCACATACCCACACTGGCAGACAGACAGACACACACACACACATAGACAGGCACACAGACAAGCACACACACACACACACACACACACACACACACACACACAGACAGGGAGAATACTTCAGAATTCTTCAGTTTCAATCTCTATTTCACAAAGGAGAAAACATTCAAATTTTATAGACTAAGAGACGTCTTTCAAGTACCAAAACTGGTAACCTGTGAGGCCAGGATGAGAAAAAAGATCCCTGTCAATGAAAAGCAGCCTACTTATTTCCTCTAAGCCCAAGGCCTTATATTCACAAAACCAGCAGCATCTGACCTTTTCCTCATACTTCCCCAGAATATGTTTGCTGACACCTTGAATGCGCAAGAGCCTAGCCTGGAGTGCTAACTCTGGCAGACACATTGGGTGCAAGCAGCAACAGGGAGTCTTCCCGCCAAAGCTTTCCTATCCCAGGGTTTTGGACCATGCACCCCCAAGCCACTCTGTGTGCTGGCATTGGTCTCTCATAGTGTAACATAGACCCTACGACTTTATGCATGGGCTCACAGACCCCAAAAGCTGTTCTGCCTGCGACTACTCCACCCCAGCAGCCAGAATCCAGGCATACGGTTAACCTTTCCCACTCTCACTTAGATTTTCTATAAATTATCCCTTAAGTTTGCCACAAGAGAACATTTACTTGGATAAAGCTGTCATGCGGAAGTCTGACAAGCACACGTGATGCACCACAGTTAAAGCACAGCCTGGAATCCTCGAGGTCCACGGTGGTCATTCTTCTTCCTTTGTGCCTCAGACCAATGCCTGACCAGCTCACATCTACCGGTCTCACAGACTCTTGGAGGATTAGATATAGTTATCATATTATTAGCGTCAAGCACTGATGGACAAAGGCAAGACTGACAGAGCCCCAGCATTGCCAAAAATGAAGGGGCCAGGCCTTTGGCTTAAAGGCTCCGTTGGGAGTGGATCTGGTCTCCCTTTTGGAAGCAGCACCCCTTTGAGTAGGCGGCTCAGTCTTTGGAGATCCAACTTCTAAAAGTGCCTCAGACATTAAAAAAAAAAAAAAGCTCAGTCAAACACAGAAAGGAAGGATGCGCAAATGAAGAAAGTTGTTTGTAGTGCTTTATAAGTCAGCACTGCAGCTGTGGTTTGGATGACAGGCTGATGACGAATGTCACGTAATTAGAGTTCACACATGCAAAGCACTTCCACTGGCCTGCCATTTAATGCAAAATAAATGCTGGCTGTTGTTCCTAACCCTATTGTTATAATTACATTTGTAAAGCCTCATTTCAGAAGTAATAATCGCTTTGTCTAATAAAAATGTTTTAAATGCCAATCAAAGATACCAGTTGCCTCCTACAGCCCCTTTCTACTCTGAAATACTTAAAGTGTCGCCTCTGCTACAAATAATATGAACATGCAGGCTAGTACTTTGTCAAACCAGAGAGAAGAAATTGATCTTGGAGGGTCATGTGAACTGCCCACTGGCATTCAGGCTACCCTATCTTAAATCAGTTCATAGAAATGATTATTTTGAAAGACTCCCGGATATTAAACTTGGATTGCGTGTCACAGCAACACACTCCAACACATCTGCCAGGAGGTTTTTACTCTGTTTAAAGTTCATCTCTCCCGGGAGGCTCCAAATCCCTTTCCTCTGTCTACCACAGAGACTAAAGTACCAGCTTGCACACTGGGAGAAACATGCCTCAGACAACACTGAAGACCCTGTGTCCAAGGCTCTTCCTTTCTTAATGGAGGGTGCTCCATATCAAACCATAACTGTTTGATATGATCTAGAATCACCCCAGGGCCAGCCGGGCTGGCACAGCTGTGAGAGATCATCTAAGGCTGAGCCTAAATGTGGGCAGTGACATTCCATGGGCGGGGGTCGGGAATGAATAAGAGGAAGGTGAACTGAGCACCAACACCTACCATCCTCTACTTCCTGACTGTGGAGGCCATGTGATCAGCTAACACGATGCTTTCCCCCCAAATTAGGAGCCAAATTAACCCATACATTGTTTTTGTCAGGTTATATTATGACACTAACAGGAACATAACTAACACATGTGGAATACAGAAGACAGTAGTCATGGAAGTAACTGGTTATAGATGATGCACTGTGCTGGTCTTCTATCTGCCCTGGTGAATTGCCTATTCCATTTTATCAATCTAGTTCAAAAGCCACACCCGTCTACCACTTCCAACACATGCAGCTCCCACACTATGCTGTGCGAGATGATTTTGATGGCACTACAGCATCTTCCTCATTGGCAGCTCGTTGAAATGATACACAGCACCTACTCTGTGCCAACCGTGGGAATGCAGCAGCAAGCACAATTTGGCCTTTGCAAGGAAAGGTGATTAGTCTCTCATGCAAGCCAGACAAGTGGGCGTGTGCAGTGTGGTGCTGTAGAGTTGTGTAGATCATGGGGTGGGGAGGGTGGCTCAAGCAATTTTAGGGGACACAGAAAGGTTTCTAGGAAGAAGAAAGGTCTGCACTGACAAGAGAGAAGCTAACGAAGGGAGAGCATGCTAACTGAAGACTCAGAGTCTGATGTGGGATGAGGAAGCGGCTTCAGAGGCACAAAGTGATCTATCCGAGGACCCGAGGCAAGGCTGCCACAAGCAAGGGAAAGCCCAGTTACTCTGACTTGCTTTTCACTGCCATCTAATTTAACCATCAATCACAACAGTCTAATCTGTGATATGTCTGAGTGCTTTAAAAAGAAGGCCTGTCACTTCAGGTGACAGAGGAGATTACTGGAATTAAATCTCATGAGCAAATCTAGCAGAAAAAGCCAGAAGAGACACTTTGAAGGTGCAGGAAACAGGCCTGTTTGGGTCACATACCCATGAAATCAGGCACTCTACTGACTCTACTGTCTTCCAGATAGGTATACATTTTTTTTTCTTTTTGCTGTGTCCTATATGCATTTCTTCTTTATTGAAAAGTTTAATTTTATTATATTAGTATGAGCATTCTGCTTGCATAGATCTATCTGTCTGTCTGTCTGTCTGTCTGTCTGCTCTCTCTCTCTCTCTCTCTCTCTCTCTCTCGTCCGCCTCTCTCTCGGCTCCCCATCTCTCTCTCTCTCTCTTCTGGTGTGTGTGTGTGGTGGGGTGTGTGTGTGTGTGTGTGTGTGTGTGTGTGTTACCTTCAGAGGCTAAAAGAGGGCATCGGCTTTCCTAGAACTGGAGTTAGAGATGGTTGTAAGCTGCCGTGTGGCTGCTAAGAACCAAATCAGTGTCATCTCCAAGAGTCCCCAGAGCTCTTTAATCAGTCACCTCTGCAGCTGCACTTCCTCTTCTCAATCGGTGGAGTCCTGAGGGCTGCACCAGGCACTGCAGATGGGAGCTGGTGACAATGCATCCCCCAGGCCTCTGCCGAGGAAGCGGTCACGGAGATGGGAAGACTCAAGGAGGGAGGCTTCCAGGAAGCATCCTAACCAAAAGCTGACCTCCCGAGAAGAGGGGTGGACAAGAGCACCAGAAGCCTAGACACCAGGCGCCCACACTGTCCTCTCACTAGCTAGGAACTGCTTCTATTCTGCCTCAACCAAAACAAAACAAAACAAAACAAACGAACAAACAAAAAACCCTTTTTGGACTGATTTGTGGAAACACAGAACTCAAAGGATCTGAGAGAAGGGTATGGGCGTGCCTCAGGCCTGACCAAGCCCACAGCTGCACTTGTACTGGAACAGAGGAAAGAGTCCTGTACTCCCTACTTAAAATATGCAGATGGTGCCACATAACCAGAAAAATTAATTGTAATTAGATCCCCAGAAACAAAAAACATGCAAAAGCTTAGCAATCCTTTGTTGGTAAGGACCCCCTCTAACTCACCCTGCACCCCCTCCCCCCGCCACCGAGGTCACATTGCATGACCCCGGCACACAAGCCTAGCCATGCTCCCTATGTGCGCTTCAAAGGACACACACAGGCAGCAGCACTGTGTAGCTAGGCAATGCCACGTGGATGCTCCTTCACAAGCAGGTCTTCATCTTAAATTGGGGTGTTCTGTCTTACTGCACCCACTTCAGAAGATGAGATCAAGGGGACGGTTACCACGAAGCAGGCTTCGGAGGCAAACAAACAAGGATCTAGACTCCAGATTTCCTCATGTAAATTTAGGCAAAGTTATTTCTACTTTCTCATTAGGAACATCTTTCCTGAGACTGCCGCAAAAGTGACATAGAGCAGCTACTCAGAGACACTGCTGACAGTCTTACAGCAACATACTAAGCCTGGAAACACTTGATCTCATGATCTATTCAGCCAACATTCACTGCTGCCTGAAAGCAAAGCACTTATGCATAGTGACACAAGCCTAATGACAGTAACAACAGTGGATAACTTCTCATACTGGCTGCACCTAACTGCAGTGCATGCCCAGGAGGGGAAGCACTGTTCCAGCATGCCAGGATTCAGAGAGACACTGCATAGCAGCTCATGCTCACACAGCCAATGGAGGAGCCAGCACCCACAACCAGCCTTTCTGCACACAGCATTCGACCCCCCCCCCCAATAGCATTTTCCAGATAGAAGCTACCAAAAGATGTAAGGTGGAGAACTGTGACATACAGGCATCAGAGGGAGGTGAGCTTGAGAAAGGGTTCAAGGGTTGTTCCAAAGGAACAGGAGGCTGCCAGGTTGCTAAGAATGAAGTTCAAAAGAATGGAGTATATGCTCAAGTTTAAAAAAAAAAAAAACATAAATTCACTGTTTGGGGGCAACCTCAAAATTGAGGGTCTGCATGCATGCTCCATGGCAGAATGGAGATCAATGTTGAAGCAAATCAAGACTATTTGTTTAAATTTCTCCCTGTGTTTGTTAGCCACACCGACCTGCAGTGGGTGGCGAGGCACACTCTTAGCATTGAGTTCTGTGGCTGTTGCACGGCATCAGCATCAGAAACACTCTATCCTCACTTTATAGCTGGTTCACAGTGTGCCATTGGCTCCCTTGTCAACCTTGAACGTGTTCTTACTGGCAATCTTTGCATCTGCTGTGTTGGAAAGAACCACAAAGTGGCCTGCAGCTTTGATGCAATGATTTTACAGACAGCAGGGGGTGGGGTTAGGGGTTCACATGTAACAACATCTTCTCTTAAAATCCCAAACCACGAGTCATCTTCATTTAATAGCTGTCAATAAACTCTCTATAATGGTAACAACTGTCAGCACAGAAGAAATGTGCAGTTTTACCAAACTTATCCCTAAGATGCTTTACACAGTCCTAATGAGAATTCTAAACAGCACTCCCAAAACAAAAACTCCCCCTTTCTAAGGTATGACCTCTATTGTAACACAAACTTTCCACTTCTCTCTTCAGTATGGACTACCCTGTACATTGTGATCTTCCTCACTGACTCATCCATATGCTGGGCTTGGAGGCATGTATCTCTGGGTACTGCAATAGCTGAAAAGCTTCTTCAAAGGTGAAACACCAATTGTTTAATGTACTGGTTTCAAAGTCCCTGTTATCTATAAACAAATCCACACAAAGATGAGCAAAGACACTCACAGTAGCAGTATGCAATGACAGCTAACCTTGGGCACAGCCCAGTAACCACCATTGTCAATCAAGCCAAAAATTATACACCTATACTATGGACTATTACTCAGAAAAAAAGTGATACATGTGAGGGTGTGATGTAAGAGATCATACAGTGCATGTCGCTATGTGTGTATGTATGTATGTATGTTTGTATGTATGTACGTACGTATGAATGAAACATCCAGAAGAGTTAAAGCTACAGACATAAAAGTATACCAAAGCTGTCTGGGGCAGAGGCTATAAGAGGGATAAGAAAAATGGGTATAACGGAGCTAATTGGGGAGATAGAAATGTTCCAAAGTGGCTTCATAAACTGTGTACATACCAAAATAACTACAATTTTAACTTAAATAGTGAATTTTAGGTCACGTTAAAAAGAATATGTTCCATGTATGACCTACACTTCTATGAAAATGTCCTTATGTAGCCAGACCAAGTACTTGAATAAATACAATGAAAAATTTAAAAAATATATAAAAATAAAATAAAATTTAGGACTGGAAAGATACATCAGTGGTTAAAAGTGTTGGCTATTCTTTCAGGGATCCCAGGTTCAATTCCTACATGGTGGCTCACAGTCATCTATAACTCCAGTTCCAGTTCCTGTGTCTGACCTCTGTGGGCACCAGGTATTCATGGGATGCATAGACAAACCTGCAGGCAAAACACCCATACACATAAATTAAAACTTAAAAACATGATGCTTCCTTCCTAAGTATTTAGTTTTGATGCTCCTCATGTGGGTTATTTAAAGTATTAATATATTAACTGTCGGTACACAGAATTAGGGATTTGTATACCTTGTATCATGCAACCAGCAAATCTGTCAGTAATTTCACTCTGTCGCTGTGTTGGCAGTTAAGCCATCCTTTGTAATCTGTCTGGATCATTCCAGTCTGAACCTCTATCTTTTCCTCCTGCCCTTGCCAGGCTGAGAGGCCTCAGCACCACAGGAAACAAGAGCAGCATCTGGAAAGGCAGCACATTCCTTTTAGCAGGAAAGGAGGAAATGTTTCACATACAATAATTCACTTGGCTGGTTTTTAAAACTCACTTAAATCTTTTTCTTGAAATTGAGCTTTATAAAGTCAATGGAAATTACCTTTTATTTCTTATTTGTCCTGATACCTACTTGTTATTATCAATGTTCATAAACTTCTGTCAGATAGATTCTACCACCTATAGAAATGATCACGTGATCCCTTCCTGTGGTGACATAGAGGACTCTCACTTTATTCAACCCTTTCAGTAACGAGGTAGATTTATTTATAGAGACAAACTTTTGGTTTCATACACTGCTACATTTAACTTAATATTTTGGTAAATGAGTTTCACATCTATGATCACAACACTACCATCTATAGCTATCTGGGTTTGTCTCTTTCTGATGTAGGGTCAGGTTTGGTATGATGGCCTCAAAAAATAAGGTGGAAAGCTGTCCTGACTCTTTGGCTTCCAGAAGGACTGACTGCATGGCATCAGACTGATGGGGTATCTGGCAAGCCACCGGACTAGAGTTTCCTTTTGCTATTCTCACTGGTACCACATGAGCACTCCCCGTCAGTATCACAACATCCGCACCATGCTCCTACAATCTATTATAAGTAGTTGTTTATCCTGTAAGCATGTGCACAGACCACAGAGACGGCAGGAACCGTATTGGTGATGCTGAGGTACGCCTTCTGTTCTTTGTAAATACACTTTTTAATCAATCAGAAACTGTGCTAGCTTCCTCAGGTCAACCCTTTTAATTCTCTGCATATGAGAAAAGAACATATATCTTTTGTCTTTCCGAATCTGAGGCACTTAACTTAAATGTCATTCTTTCCAGATTTCATGGCTTGGAAGAATATGAAGACAAAGTGAGGAACTCACAGATAGAAAGAAGTTTGCATCACTGCCCCATCACGCAACCACTCTACACATATGGTTCTCTACCAAACACACCAAAATCAATAGATATAACTGTTACTAGAATTACCTTGAAAGTCCTTCTCAGAAGGCCCTAATCCTACGTAATTGCAAATTTCTCATTGTTATTTGGGGATCCAACTGAAATCCATTTTCTTCTGCTAGCTTCATCACCTTCAGATGGTGTGGTTTTTCTACTCATGAATACATAAGGGAGGGGAACAGACCTAGAATATTAGGATTTTACTCGATAATTCCCAATATGTGGTGACCTCCACACCTCTAAAATTTGAGACAGTTATAAAAGCGATACCCAATAGGCAAAGTAAAAATGGAAGAGAAAAAAGGTGAAGGCCAGCCTTTCTGCTTCTAAGTGATAAACCTATGATGTAACATCTCTGACCAAGGCTGGCTCACTGCCTAGTCTCCCTTGCCCTGGACCACCTCGAGCCCAGAAGAGCTCCGAACCTCGCTGGATTCTTTGGGAGGCTGGTTTGGAAGCGGGTGGCTTGTAAAGGTACAAAGTACGCTAATTTATCACCCAAGTGGGTGTTCCCAGACTTACCCTGAGCCCTTTCATTGAGAAATATAATTTCTGGATCTTATCTTTTAGAATCTCATTATCCCAAACTTTAAACTTTCAGGATTGCGAACCTGGGGATTTTGACCTAAATAATAGAACACTTGGGATGATCATGTTCAGGAATGTGTCATTTAATGTCATGACTGACCCTGACAATCGAATAGTATATGTTGTCCTGCTCCGGTGCCTTAGCTTTGGCCACTGGAAGCTACTTCAGTTAACTCCTGTGTTGCTTCGAATCACTGTCAGCCTTTGCTGCTGGCATTACAAGTTCTTCTATGCCTTTATGACTGTTATCCACAAAAACTTGATCTTTTTGTATTGCATAGAATATTATCTGTGCTGATGGAAGCTCTATCTGAACATGAGAATAATGTATACTTTTGTTTTTGTGAATGCAGAGTGCTATTAGTATTAGAAGAAGGGTTTGACAGCATCATTCAATGTCTTTTCATGCTGATTTGCTATTTTCTTTTATATCCTTACTTATTGATCAATTACATCAATTTTGGCAACCAGCAATCTCTTGAATATTGTATTTCCTAGCCTTAAATTATTATTTTTTTATTTTGTAAATTGACTGCTGAATGTTTTATGAGAAACAACCTGAAATTTAGAAATAGCTACAGCAGCAAAGGGCAATCCTTGGTCGGCATGTTCATTGTATTTCTGCTTGTTTGTTTGCTACAGGAGATTACGACAAAGAGGGCAGCTAAATGCAGGGTCTGTCTGTCCCCAGCCACTCTATCTCCATCCTCAAAGTCAGCAGTGTTGGTTCAACTTTGAGTTTCTTCCACAGCCACGCATTATACGCTTTTTTTTTTTTCTGCTGTGTGGTTATGGTAAACTCCAAGATACTCATGGCAATTTGTTCAATTCAATTCTGTATGTTAACATATATACAAAGTCTCACCTGTAACTTCAGGTGACACACTTGCCAGAGCCTGGGCACCGTTGACAGCTACCACTCTACTGGACACAGTTGCTGTTACAGATGATAAATTGGTTGTCCAAACAACACTTTCCTGTAACTCCAGTTAATTAAAAAATTTTAACTGTGTGTGTGTGTGTGTGTGTGTGTGTGTGTGTGTGTTTACATGCATGTGAGGCCAGGCACCTTTGGAAGTCAGAAAAGGGGGTTGGATTTCTTGGAAGTGGATTTATAACCAGTTGTGAGCTACCTAACATGGGTGCTGGGGACTGACCTTGGTTCTCTTCAAGAGCAATACACAAAGCCATCTCTCCATCATCATGGCTTTTGCTTATCTTTATTGATTTCTTTTTGAGGCAGGGTCTCTCTCACTGTCTAGCTATAGATGGCTAGCCTAGAACTCACAGCAATCTTCTGCCTCTGCCACCTAATTTCAAAGGTTTAAATGTGTAAATCATTTCAATTTTATTGCTATTAAGTTTAGATAGAAAATTACTGTAACACATTCTTTAAACTGTTTAAAAATATCTCAAAGGGAAATGAGACACTTTCTATTGAGAAGATTTTGGAACCATGAGTTCAAACAAACAAACAAACAAACAAACAAAAACATAGCTTTTGGGGTGGTCTTTTGCACAGACTGCTGTTCTCACAGATAGCCTTCATTCAGGCAAGCCCTGGGGTGGCTTTCAAATTTTAAATCAATCTTTTCAACAAAGCAAAACTTGCCCAACTTATTTATAATGGGCACCATTAGAACTTAAGCTGTCAAAGTAGAAAGCTTTACACACTCTGTTCATCAACTCGTCTTTAGCACCCAGGACAATATTCTATGGAACTCTGATGAACAAACGAGTGGATTATGCTACAGAAATGCCAGTAATTTATTTTAGGGGAAACAAATATTTACCTGGCAACTATCTGCTAGACACTGTGCAAAGTTCTTTGAGTGTGTGCACAACCCCGTTTACATAGTGCACACTACTCAGCAGGAGTGGCCTTCAGCCATGGCTGCCTGTGGAAAGCTTCAGCAGAGTTTGCTGACCTACAGCAAGACCTGGATTGGAGGATAATAAAGAGTTGTCTGCTCAGACACAGGCTCTGCAATTGCTGCACAGACTTCTGTGAAACCAGGTGGAGAGCACACCAGTGCTCACACTTTCAATTCCATTTCTCCCTATTCCCAATAAAGAAAATCATACCAGCAACCGGAGACTTGGATGTTACCAAGTCCAAGAAGCCTCCTGTCAAATTGTGCTTTCTTTGAATATGTAAATGAGCTTCTGAACAATTCCTCCTGAAGCTACAATGCTTCCACACCGGAACTCAGTTACTGGCCCAACAGGTAGCTGCTGTTCTAAGCAGACAGCACAGGTGACATGGCTTCCCCAGTCACAGTGAGTAAACAGTAGGTCAGCAATTCAAACCCAAGCAGACAGGTAAAATGCTCAGTTATTTTTAATCAATAAAGTCTGGATTCAGCCTTTCTTGAGACACTTTTATCCCTACTACTTGGGCTAAGCTTATATGCTTAGTAATTTTTCCTACATGTAAAAAAATTCTTATCCGGCTATAAGGCATAGATGTAAAAAATAAAACTTGTCTCTAAACTTAGCATACCATACTTTTCAGTGATCATTTTTTTTAAAAAAAATCAAAAAACGAAAATCAAAAACCCTGCAATTGGAGCAAGTGACTCTATCTTTTTAACCTCAGTGCTTCTAAGTAGAAGACTAAGGACGACAGGGGAGTTTTGTTTTGGTGAAACGCCTACTGTTGCATATGCCCATGAGCTCTGGGTCTGCTACACAACATCAAATACAAACCTCAGGACAGGAAACAAGTGGCATAACATACAGCCAATTATTGTTTTTAAATGTATAGTACACATCAAGTCATACAGAGAATGTGTATGGAGGATGACCAGGGAGATGGCCTGAGCAGCTCACCAGCCACCAGCGGTAAGCACAGGCACACACCTACACACGCCACAGAGTGCTGCACCACCCTGTCTTACGCCACACAGATAACAATAAATTCTCTGCTGTACTGCCACACTATTACACAAGGTAGGTGCTGGCATTGCTTATTCCCATTTTGTAGATGAGGATTTGGAGCCATTGGGAAGGAACACAGACAGCTGCTTGACAGTGGGTGTGCCGGGTTCCTAAGTATATGCATTTCCACTTCACTGAGCATCCCACTTCACCTTCTCTGGTCCTGTGGTACACTAACACAAGACAATGCCAAAAATAAAACTATAGCCCATTTACTTACAAACAAAGTCAAGTCTGTCATGAAAACATATTTGTAATTGATGACAACTGGGATGGAACAATAGTTACCAGCACTGTGGCGCGCTACTACATAGGAACTATTTTCTATCATGTATAATGTAGTTGCTGCCCTTCCACCAATACCCTCAAGTCAACATGGCCCAAAGAAACTTTACCCCAGATTGCATTGGCAACTGAAAGTAATTATATCTCAATCTATCTTAACAGAGCAAGTAGGACCTAGATCGTTCCTCTAATTCTCTTTACCTGGAGGCTCTTCAAACCTGCTCCAACCCCCGCCGCCGCCCCCCCGCACCCCATGTCTCTCACTGTGGAGTGCTCACCGTGGCACTTGAAGTCTAGGTGCATCTACAAATACAACTCTCTTAAAAGGAAAATCCCTTGACAATAAAGGGGAAAACACAACGCACATCATCGTTGCATCAAACACGGCTTAATAAATGAGGATGAAATACAATCTGAGGAATTCAGACACTGACTTTTTTATAACTCACCAATCCCTGACCCTTACAGGCCTAGTGACAGGTTTGAGAACTCAGTAAATCTAACTCAAGAGAGTTTTCAACCATGTTTTATGGGGCTAAAAAGGCATGCATCATTCACTCTGACTGCTTATTTCTGTTTTTACCCTTTGGTTTATTTATTTATTCACTTTCCATCCTGATCACAGCCCCCTCCCCTCCTGCTTATTTCTTGGCATCAAGAGGAAAGACCATCAAAGGCTCCGAGTATGAAAAGAGGCTTCTAGCAGTCTAAACTGCCCTCCATTCCCCCTTCCATGAAATGACGTAAGATGCTCCCACCAGTGTGCGGTGTCTATTGCAGGAGGCTACAGTGGCTCGCTGGAGCACCACACACCGCACGTCAGCTCATTTAAGCACACAGCCTCAAGTAAGTTTTGACGTTACAATTTGGTGAGAATGCTCAAAAGTCCTGTCTCCTGGACATATTTGTACACATAGGAGAGTAAAGGAGCTAGAATTAAATCTAGGTTTTGCTCGAATTCACAGGTAATAATTTCTCTACTAAACCATGATGTTCAATTGGAAGAATCAAAACTTCAAAAGTGAGCAATGTTTTCTTTCAGTCATATAGTGACTACATGGATGACTTTTGAGGAGCACATGCCTAACTCCTTGTCCTTAGAATACATAATGTCCTTTTTCCTTAGCTTGACTGCTTTCCCTTCCCCACCCCTCCCTCCTTTCCTCTGCCCCTCCCAATACTTAAATATAAGTATATACTATTTTTTCTTTAAAAGTCCTGCAGAATTACTTATTGCACATCTCCCTTTGTTGTAACCAATTAAACATCAACTTTGCTTAAAAAGATCGTGTGTATGTAAAACTTACTAGGAAAACTCTTTTACAAATCAACAGAAACAAATTTAAAGACTGTATGAGATGGAGAAAGAGGATATGGAAAGATCTGCTAAGCAGACCTTTGAAAGTGTCCAGTAAAGGTTTAAAAGTTGGGGTTTGAAACCAACAGAGGCGCTGCTCACAGGCCCGCCACACCCCCGCAGCAGTAAGGAGCCTCTTGCTGGTGTGCTCACCCGGCGTAGCATCTGCCACTGCTATGAGTGGCTGATCATAAGTGCTCCTGCAGTCTTTCTCAGCACTATTAAGCAGATGGCAGCGCTAAATCCAAACGATGTCGTACATCTCCCTGGTGGACTCTGTTTTCATACATTACCATTATTCTACAAGTCCTCGTGATAAATCTCATGTATTCTCAAGAACATTAAACGGTGAACTGACAGTGGCAATTGATTTATTACTGCTCGGCTGCCTTTGCCCCCAGTGTGTTTCCATGCACTTGTGTAGGAAAGGCGTAAAGATGCTTCCTGTGAGCACTGTTCAGGTAGTCCATACATTTATTACAATGCCCCCCCCCACCCACCCACCTCACATTTATCACACGGGCAAGCAGCACTGGGCTGGGGTCCTGAACCGGACAGCATTCCAGGCTGAGTGTGCTCAACATTTCCTTCTCCCTAAGATTTAGGGCTGGCAGGAGAATCGAATGACAAGCACGAGAGCATCTAACCCAGTAACCAACAGCCAACTTCATTAGGAAATAGTGGGAGAAAATGCTTTTCTTTCATGTTTAATTTAAATAATTTTGTGATAGAGCCTTAGAATTTCTTGGATCATTTTTCAGTGCAATGAAGGTGTCATGTTTACTAAGCAATGCAACAGAGGAGAGAGCTGACAGTCGCTCTGGGGCTTCAAGTTAACTACTGCACAATCGCTGCTCCGTCACTGGGGAGCTGTGTTCGTCACATCTCAGCTCCTTGCAGTTCACTGACAAGAATCTGCCACTATCAGGGAGAAGCTCAGCAGGAGTCTGCCTTGCCAGGGACAAGGGGTCCCATCCTCATCTTTGCTTCTGAGCCACTCTGCCAGCACCTGTGCACTTCTACGTGCTCTCCACTTCCAAGTCTCTTCAGCTTGGGCCGAAGGCAGCAGCGGCCAAGCAGAGCCGATCGCTGAAGTCACACCTGCAGGAGGTCTCTGCTCATTTCCACCTGCTCTTCAGACATCTTGTAAAAATGACAGTCAGCTCAGACAGATGCCATGAACCCCACGATTGGCTGTTAGGGATTTTCCACTCATGTCCCCATCCTCTCTGCTACATTCAGAGTGAAGGCCAGCCTGCCCACTGCATTGCAAAACCCCACTGGCACAGTCCTCTGATGAGTCCTGACTGCCCTGGATGAAGTGCCCTTGCTATATTTTGGCAAGTGTCATTGATTTCTTTTCCTTTAATAGGTTTGCCACTGTGGGGATTTTTGTTTGTTTTTTTACCACTGCCATCCATTTGTCTTCTCATGGAGTTTTCACTAAGAATGAAGGCATCTATTGGTCTGATGCATTAATTTCAGTTGGGATCTATTTTTTGTCAAGGTCTACCTCATATTGTGCTACAGTATGTGTTCCTAGTTTTTAGAAAACTGAGCTATGTAAAGGTGTGTCTGGTGGGCTGGGTTCCACCAATGGAAATAACAACCATCATCATCATTACAATACGGGCATTAGTCCACGATTTTATAAGGCATGGTGAACAAACGCTAACCTAGACCAGATCATTCCATAGGGCCCCTGGGTGTTGTAACTCGCTGTTATCAATCCAAGCACGTTTGCCTGATTTTTAAATGTTCACACCTCAAGTTAAACAGCAGTTAGCACTAACAAAATCAAAATGCCTACCCATTCTCAACCTTCACAGGTCAGCGCTAGAGCTCATACTGTGCCATTATGCCAATGGTACTGATTGAAACCACCACAAAGTAGACAACAGGCACACAGGATAGCATCTGCCACCCAAAATACCCACCCAGCACTCTGAGCTTCTAACAGGCCTACTTTTATCATAACATGGGCTTTGCCATAAAACAAGTCAACAATTTTCAGTAGAACTTTTCTTGGCTGGATAATGGCTTTGGAGTTAGATAAAAGGTTAAGCCTGAGGCCCTTTGGATGGACCTTCCCACAGTAGCAGTGGGACCTCTCAAACCTCAATCCTTAAGTGGAAGAGTCTACCACTCAGGTCACCATGATACTAGAGATGATGCACAAACGACTGTAGCATGACCGATGCCAGTCTTAGCTCACTGACCAACACAGGACGCCATCTTTAATTGCTTTTTCTAGAATTTAAATAGCTTCATAAGATACCAGAAATAAATATCGAATGGCCAAGAAACACTTAAAGAAATGCTCAACGTCCTTAGTCATCAGGGAAATGCAAACCAAAACAACTCTGAGATTCCATCTTATACCCATCAGAATGGCTAAGATCAAAATCTCAAGTGACAGCACATGCTGGCGAGGATATAGAGAAAGGGGAACACTCCTCTACTGCTGATGGAGTGCAAACTTGTACAACCACTTTGGAAATCAATCCAGTGCTTTCTCAGAAAATTGGAATAGTGCTACAGCAAGACCCAGCTATACCACTCCTGGGAAAACACCCAAAGGATGTTCCACCATAAAACAAGGACATTTGCTCAACTATGTTCATAGCAGCTTTAATTGTAATATCAAGAATCTCAAAACAAGCTAGATGTCCCTCAACTGAAGAATGGATAAAGAAACTGGTACAGTTACACAATGGAATACTACTCAGCTATTAAAAACAAAGGAATCTTGAAATTTGCAGGCAAATGGATGGAACTAGAAAAGATCATTGTGAGTTAACCCAGACCCAGAAAGACATGCATGGTATATACTCACTTATAAGTGGTTATTAGCCACATGACACAGGATAACCAGACTACAGTACACAGACCTAAAGAAGCTAAATAACAAGGAGGACCCTAGATAGGATGCACAATTCTCAACCAGAAGGGCAAATAGAATAGACATCAGAAGCAGAAGAGAAGGAACAGGACGGAAGTCTCCCACAGTGGTCCTCTGAAAGACTCCACCCTGCTGGGGATCGAAGCAGATGCTGAGACTCACAGGCAAACTTTGGGGTGGAGTACAGGGAGCCTTATGGAAGAGTGGGAGACAGAAGGGCCCGGAAGGGACAGGAGCTCCACAAGGGGACTAACAGAGCCAAGAAATCTGAGCCCAGGGGGCACCCGCAGAGACCGATGCACCAACCAAGGTCCATGCATGGTAAGGACCCATACCCCCTGCTCAGATGTAGTTGATAGGCAGCTCAGTATCCTTGTAGGTTCCATAATATGGGGGAGTAGGGACTACTTCTGCCATGGACTCTGGTGCCCATTTGTTGACCACCTCCCCATAGCAAGGTGGCCTTACCAGGCCACAGAGGAAGAGGATGCAGGCAGTTCAGATGATAGGGGAGGAGGGCTCCCCTTTTTTGAGGACTAGGGGAGGTGGGGGAGAAGAAGGGTGAGGGAGAGTAGGACTGGAAGGAGCCAAGGGAGGGACTACAATAGGGATGTACAGTGAATAAATTAAATTTTTAAAAATTTAAAATTTCTTTTGCTCCCCCTCAAAAAAATCTCAGAAATATTAGAAGATAAAATGTGTACTTGTAGATACTGTCAAAATCTGAGTGCAATAAGAAATGTGTTCATCAGTATAGATTGAACCCCCTGGAAGCTAAATGCTGTCACCAGAGTCTCTAGGGGCCCTTTTGAAATCAATTTTATTTATATTTGTGATCACTTCAGAGGCCAGATATTTCTTTGGCTACGTCACAGCTGCTTAGAAATATAGACTAAAGCATTACTATTGTCATAAGAGGTATAGGTAAGACATGAGATGTACAGTAACCTGACTTGCTTCAGAATAGAAGGGATTACATCTGGGAGCAGGCACGCAGGAGGCAAGCCAGTGGGAGCGTGGTCACTCAGGGCAGGGCAGGGCAGGGCCAGGGCCTAATGGCAAAAGCCATTCATCATCTATTTACACCCATCACGTACGACTACCCAGAAGCTGTGTACCCACAGGAATCAATCAATAACTTCCAATAAGTTATAACTGCAGATTACAAAGAACTGGTTATTCCTCTTTTCAATAACTGCTGCCATCCCAGTAGTTAAATGAGTGAAATGAAATAAACTGTGGTGTTTTATACTACAATGTCTTACTCTAAGATGAGGCTTACAAATTGATAGAAAAATTTAAATACACAACCTCCCTCTGCCAATAAACTTGTTAGTGCAAGATACAGCAGATAAAGATGATCAGGACTCATCAAACTTAAAAGTCTTTTCTGGAGAGAGTCCTCCATTCAACAGATAAAACAGGTGGCTATGCCACCTCTTGTCTCGTTTTATCGAAGCCTGTCATCTAATCTCTCTGTTTTGGCAAATCTAAGACAGCAGATGGGAAGTCTTAAGCAAGGTCTTCCTGCCCTTCAGTTGTCACTTGGCAATGGCTACCATTGGGTTCTTCCAGATTTAGGAAAGTAGGCTTCCTACACCCACACCCCTGTGAAATAAGGAGAACCTTGGAGCTGTGAAAGGAAGGCGGTGCACCTGTTCTCTCCACTGGTCCTCTAGCAGGCCACAGAGTGAATGGTGAACAGCATCCCTTCCTTCCTGTCTCACTTCAGCATGGCTCCATGTTCCAAAGGAAAATTACAGTCGTCTATCCTATACACAAACGCTGAGAAAGCTTGACTCCACAGCCTGAAAGTGTGTGTATCTGTGTGTGTGAGAGAGAGAGAGAGAGAGAGAGAGTGTGTGTGTGTGTGTGTGTGTGTGTGTGTGTGTGTGTGTGTGTGTGAGAGAGAGAGAGAGAGAGAGAGAGAGAGAGAGAGAGAGAGAGAGAGAGAGAGAGTGTTTTGTCAGAGTCTGAACCTCTATAGCACAAGTCCCCAAATAATACAGACAATGCACCTGTATCAGAATGAATTTGTAACCACTGTGTCTTGTCTTGTGTAACACATGCTAAGGACAACACATCAAAGCAGAAACTTGAAAACACTAATATACGGGGTATTCTACAATTCTCTACTCAGACAGTGTGGCCACTAACAGGGCCAGAGGCAGTCAGTTACACTTAGCATAGCAGTGCGTAAGATAAAGAAAATGGCAACCACACAACAATTCAAAGTCATTCACCACTTCTTTGAATGAAGCAAATGACTAGGAGATGGCTTTAGCGGCATGCCTACTGGAGTCTGATGTGTATGCTCCAGCCCATGTCAGGTGGCAGAGGTTATACTTTAGGCTTCCACAGCTCTCAGGCTGGTGGCTCCAGAGGACAGGGTATAAAGTCAAGCTCTGATGCATTATCAAGCTCCATTCATGGCTTGCCCCTTCCCGTAAAGGAGACCAAGTAGGAAAACCAGAACCACAACCAATACAAAGGTAGCATGGAATGGGCTGCAGATTTTAAGAAAAGTATTGGAGTATGAAATTAATTTTACAAAAACTGCAATGTGCAAAGTAAGACATCTGAGCCACACGCACAGTGTGCTCCATGGCACTGCAGGTGTCACCCACAGTCTTGATCCTGAGGCTATGTGCTCTCCAACAACAGAAACAGGAAATGCTATTGGCCACAAACATCTACCGTTAAGTTGGAAGACTTGAGTTCTTAATTTTACTGTCTTAGTCTGTATATTAAAGATGTGGCTTAAGTGAAGTTTTGTTGATTATGATAATCTATATCTGATAAAGGCAGGCTTCGAGACACAATTCTTAAGATATCTGAATATCATTAAATACCAGGGATTTTCAACGCTTTATGGGTTAGGCTTTTAATCTCTGACAAACAATTTAAAGGAAGAAAGGATTGTTTTGGCAGATTGTTTCAGAGCTTTTGATCAACACAGGCCCTATGATGGGCAGAACAACAGGGCAGCTGTAGCCTGTGAGGAAAAAGAGCCTCCTTCCTGGTGTCAGGGAAGCACAGAACAAGACTGAGATCACAGGCAGGATGCTCCCAAGGACCTAGCCACAGTTACCCATTTCCTCCAGCCAGCCTCCACCTCCTAACGTTTTCAACACTTAAAAAGCTGCTTATAATTGGATACTAGCCCAACATGGATGTCCTCTGAGAGTCTTCACTCAGCTCAGGGATTGGAACAGAGGCTAGAACTTGCTTTTGAAACTCGAGGTGAAAGAGGTCCAGGAACTATTTGGGGTAAACACTTATCCACAACAGGACATCATATATGTTCAAACCACAATTAGTCAAAGCAACTAAAGTCAAAACAAGGGTGGGAGGAGCAATAATTGGTGGCCAAGATGACTTTGTACACTTGCTAGGCCCTGAGCTTTCAGATAAGCTCTCTGAAGCTATGCAACGAAGCCATGTCAAGATTGAATTTAGCAGTATTTAGGGGTACTGAGAAGGAAGGGATGATCTCCACACTGATTTAATTTGAAAATAGTAGTACTTTGGTTTATGTCAGGCTCCTATCTTTGAGACTTACATTGTACATACATCATGTATCCTTGTTGTATGGGCCACATTATAGACTCCCCTAAAGTCCTATCTTGAACCCCCAGGCTTCCTAATCCCTGACTGTGTGATTGGAGACAGGACCTTTAAAGAGATAGTTAAAGTTGAAATGAAGCCTAAGGACAGGTGTCTAATCCAATCTGATTACTGCTCTCCTGAGACAACTCTGGATATACAAGGGTGTACTTACACAGGAAGTACACCATGAGGACACAGGGGAACGAAGCCACTTTCCAGTCAAGGAGAACAGGGTTTCAGGTGAGGAGGACCTGCTGACATACTGACTTTGAGCCACAAGGAAGCAGTTTGGCAGTATTTTGTTACAGCATCGCAGCATACTAACAAAGGAGCACAAAAATGTTTCTTCAAGCCAACTCTGCAAAGCAGAAGTCTCATTTTACTTCACTATAAAGCAGCAGGTTAGATAAGGTTGTCCAATGCCATCCAGACAGAAAAGCCAAGGTTCACTGCTTTGCTTCTGTTTTGGGGTTGAATGATAACTGAAAAGTGATCTAAGTGTCTGAACCATAGTTTTCTTTTTTAAGAAGTATGCATTTCATGTCACTTGGCTCCTTTTGCACTGCACATGCATGTAGCTCTCAGGGACTTTGCTCCTCTGAGTGGCATCACCTATAGCCCTGAAAACCTCACTTCACTGCCATGGAAGCCCTTTTGTTTTAGCAAGTCTTTCCTGACACTTAACAGTTTATAATCTATAGCGTTGCAGCTTCGTAACTGCTTCTGCCCCTAGCTATGCTACGCATCTGCCAATCTAGCTTCTCTATACTATAAAGTAATTAATTTCTCTAAATTAAGTCTCAACGTGTCATTCTCTTGGGTCCCTATTGCTTCCAAGTCTTAAGTCTCGGCCCCAAGGGAGAGATAGACAGATAGATAGATAGATAGATAGATAGATAGATAGACAGACAGACAGACAGATAGATAGATAGATAGATAGATAGATAGATAGAGTGTTCTATCCATGTCACATCATGAGTGCTCCTTACCCAAGATGTTTTGCTGTTGTTAGCTGTCCCTTGTGCCTGGCTCACCTTGTTATGTGGTCCTTTCCCTGAATATCATCTCAGGAATGCTCCTTATATCCTTTATTCTCTCAAATATACCCATAAATTCGGAACTGAAATTTTATTGTTTTTCAAATGAAAACATGAAACTTCTCATATTTTCATGTAAACATCTCTTATAATACTTTAAAATTAAGTATTCACACTTGTTTCCTGGTAGCCAGTGAGCTTTACAACCATAGAATCTAAGTTAACAGTCTTTGGGCACCAAACCTAAGAGCAGTGCCTGGCATACGACAGATATTCAAGAACCACTGACTGAGTGATGCTTCCCATCATATTAATGCATCAGCACATTTAAAGTGAGCCCATCACCAGCTGCATCCCCAGGCCCAGCTCTCACCATTGTCCTGTAGAATAAATGATCCACATAAGTAACGGCTCATACTCCAATCCTGATGTAAGGTATCCTCTCAGAACTTGCTTCCATTTTGTCTGCCTACCAAAGACTCACTGTGACATCAGTGTCCTATAGTAAGGGCTTTAAACCTGGCTCTTTACAGCAGCTGAAGCACATCATCATCTGGACTGGAGTCCTGCATGAAGGTGTGTTAAATGAAAGAGCAATGCATTTGTTTTCTCCTCTGCTACCTACTGGAAACTATGTAGGATGGGACTGGTGCCCATGAAAACCAAACTCAAAGCATAAGGCCACTTCTATCCCCTCAAGATGTGGCCTCCTGGTGCAGACGCAGCATCCCCTAGTTCTTCCCTCTGCTCCTTGCAGAGTTTCCTTCTATGCCATCTCCATGCCTTTGTGACTCCTGCTGACCCACAGAACTGCTCTAACAGGGGCCCACAGGGGTCACACTGGGTTAGCAGGTACCTCACAGCCACACTTGGCTAGGACCCACTGTGGCAGTAGAAACCCCATAGAACAGACAAGCGACCCAACAAAATGAGGTCAGTTTCTCCACCACCAACAATTCACACATCAGAACTCCAGATGCCTAAACCACAGCTCAAAAGACAGAGATCAACAAACAAGGAAAAATGTCTCCTCCGGAAACCAAAAGCCCTAATAGAATATGTTCTGAAAAAAGTAATTCAGCTGAAGGATAAGACAAGGACTTCAAAATAGCAAGAACCTTAAAGCGGATATGAATATATCCCTTAAATAAAACCATGAAAGCACAAACAGGTGAATGAAATAATTAAAAAATTAAAGACATAAATATAGAATTAACAAAAAACAAACAAAAACAAAAGCAGAATGAATAAAGAAATCTCAGACTAAGATAAAACTGGAAATGAAAAACTCAGCCTATCTAACAAAAAACTCAGAGGCAAGCCTCACCAGCAGAGTACAAGACATGGAATAGAGAATCTCAGGTCTTGAAGACAAAGTAGAAAACATGGAGAGTACAAAAAAAATGTTAAATAAAAAAATCCACAAAATATTCATGATATCTAAGACACTTTGAAAAGACCAAACCTACAAATAATAGAGATAGAGGAAGAAAAAGAAATGCAGATCAAAGGCACAGAAAATATTTTCAATAAAATCACAGAATAAAAATATCTCAATATAAACAAAGAGATGCCTATATCAGGATATAAGAAACATATACAACATAAAAATACTAGAATGGGAAAGAAAGTCCTCCAGCACATAGAAATCAAAACACTAATTATATAGAACAAAGAAAGGGCAATAAAAGTTGCAAGGGTAAAAGACCAAGCCATATATAAAGGCCAATCCATTAGACTTCTCAAAGGAGTCTCCATGAGCCAGAAGAGCCTGGATGGATGTTCTTCAAACTTGAGAGGCCACAGATGCCAAAGATATAAATCAAATAAAGGGAGAAAGAAAAACATTTCACAATAAAAATAAATCTAAGAAAATTCTGTGCACCAATTCAGCTTTACAAGGCACTTAACAGAAAACTTCAGTCTAAAGAGAAGATTAACTGCACCCAAGAGGATGCCATAAATAAGTAATCCCAGAACAGTGAGTCAAAAGAGGGGGAACCTTACACCGTAACAACATAATATCAGGAGTCAATAAATAGTAGTTACTGATAGCTCTCAATATTTATAGTGTCAATTCCTCAATAAAAAGACACAGATTAACAGGATCCTTCAGCTGCATCCAAGAAACATACCTTAACAACAAGGCAGACATTCCCTCAGGGTCCCCCAACAAGGGGGCATGGGCTGTCTCTGACTCTGTTGCCTGCCTTTCGATCCCTTAGGCTGTCTTGTCTGGACTAAGTGGGAAAGGATGCACGTAGTCCAGCTGTGACTTGAGCCACCAGGGTGAGGTGGTACCCATGGGGGCCTCCTCTTCTCAGAGAAGAAGTAGAGAGGAAAATGGTAGGGAGGTGTGTGAGGGTAGGACTGGGAAGAGAGGAGGGAGGGGGCTGGGATCAGGCTGTAAAGTGATTAAATAAATAATTGTGAAACATAAATTATTCACAACAAAGAAAAAATAAAATAAAAAGCTGGAGAGATTTCTCAATGCCATACTTGAACACGCTACAAAAACAAGAAGAAATAATACCAAATGAGTAGCTGGGAAGAAGTACTCAAACTTGGGGTGAAAGCAAGGAAATAGATCAAGCAAGCAGACAACCAGACAAACAACAACAACAAAAACAACAACAAAACACAAAGAATCAATGAAATGAAGTATTGATGCTTTGAGGAAACAACAACAACAAATCAGGATGACAAATCCTTGGTCCAATTAATCAAAAGATAAGAGATAAGATCTAAATTAATAAAATAAAGGTGAAAATAGGACATAACAAAAGACACTCAGGAAATTCAGAGAATCATAATGACATTTTAAAAATCTGAATTCCACCAAATTTTAAAACCTAAAATAAATGAATTCCTTAATATAAATTCCTTAATATCAATAATAAATGAAGTTGAAAAGAATAAACAATTTAAATAGGCCCCTAACCCATAGTGAAATAGAAACAATCATTAAAATTCTCCTAACCCAAAGAATCCCAGGTACAAATAGACTCAGAATTCTACCGAACCTTCAATGAAAATCACCAATACTCTTCAAATTAGTCTGAAAAGCAGAAATGTTCCCTAATTCTTTTTAAAAATACACTATCATGCAGTCATGCCAAAACCACATAAAGAACTAACAAAAAGAGACAAGTATAGAGCGATTTCTCTCATGCAAAATCCTCAATAAAAATCTTGCCAAACAAATCCAAGAGCACATCAAAAATACATCCAACATGATCAAATAAACTTCATCTCAGAGATGCTGAGATAGTTCAACATATACAACCAGCATATAAAACAAATTGAAAGATAAATTCCACATAGTCATCTCATGAGATGGAGACGACTTTTGACAAAATCAAATATCCCTTCATGATTAAAGTCCTTGAGAGACTAGGGACACAGTGACACATCTCAACATAAAAAAAAAGTTTATAGTATGCTCAGACTAAAATCAAGACAAAAGAAAGGTTGCCTACACTCTCTATATCTATTCAATGCAGGACTTAAAATGTTAGCTAGAGCTGTAAAATAACTGAAAGCAATCAAAAGAATTAAAATAGAATAGGAAAAAGTCCAAGTATCTTTATTTATGAATGGTGCCATTTTATAAGTGAAGTGATTTTATACATGAAGACACTAAAAACTTCATCAAGAAACTTTTACAGCTAATAAACATATTTAGCAAAATAGGATGATACAAAAAAACTAACAAAAAATCAGTAACCTTCTTATATGCAAGTACAAATAGACTGAGAAAGAAATTAGGAAAAGAGTACCTTTCACAATAGCCTCAAAATGAAACAAAAACTAAAATAAAAGACTTAGGATAACTTTAACCAAGCAAGTGGAAGACTTGTATAATAAAAATTTTATGATATTGAAGAAACAGAAGAAGACATCAGAAGATGAAAATACATTACCAGCTCATGGATCAGAAGGATTAATACAACAAAGTGACCATCTTACTTAAAGAAATCTACAGACACAGTGCAATCTCCATCCAAATTCCAACACAGTACTTAGCAAAATTTAAAAAAGCAAGCAAGCAAAGGAATAACAACAACAACAACAATAAAACACTCCATAAAACTAAAACCATTCTGAATAATAAAAGAATTGGTAGAGGTGTCACCACCTCTGATGTCAAGTTGTGTTACAGAATACAGAATACAGTAATAAAAACAGCATGGAATTAACACAAACCAGACATGTTGAACAATGGAATCAAATTGAAGACTCATATGTAAGTCCAACCACCACCTATGAACACTTGATTTTTTTTTTTACAAAGAAGACAAAAATAAACACTGGGAGTAAGACAACAGATTCAACAAATGGTACATGCCCAATTGAATGGCTGCTGTTGTTCATCCTATACAAAACTCAATTCCAAATGGATCAAAGACCTTGACATAAACCCAGATGCATTGGATCTGACAGGATAGATAGTGGGAAGTAGACTTGAATTCATTGTCCCAGGAAAAGAACAGGACACTGATACCACAGGTACTAAGACCAACAGTTAATAAATGGGACCTCATAATGCTTAAAAAATCTTCTGTACAGTAAAGGACTCCATCAGTCCAGCAAAACAGCAGTCTGCAGAATGGGAAAGGATGTTTACCAACTATACATGTGGCCTGGGTTAGTATCTAGAATATATAAAGGACTAAAGCAAACAAACATACATACAAAATGAACCCTGAACATCAAGAGAACAAAACAGTTTTTAAAATGGGGTACAGAACAAAGCAGAGTTGTCAAAAGAGGAAACAAACAAACAAACAAAAAATGGCTGAGAAACACTTAAAGGATGCTCAAGATCCTTGGATGCCAATGAAATGCTAACCAAAACTACTTTAAGATTTCATTTCATCCTAGTCATAATAGCCAAGGTCAATAAAACAAATGACAGCTCATTCTGGTTAGGCTGTAGAGCAGGAGGAATCATGCATCCATTGCTGAGGGGACTGCAAACTTGAACAACCACTATGGAAATCAATGTGGTGTTTTCCTAGGAAGGTGAGAATAATCTCCATCAAGATACAGTTATACAATTCTTGTGCATAAACCCAAAGACTCTAAATCTTATCTCATCCATGTTCATTTGGGTTCTATTCATAATAGCCAGAAATTGGAAAACAGCCTAGATGTCAATCAAGCATTGCACGAATAATGAAAATGTGGTATACTTACACAATGTAATATTATTCAACTGTTATGAAAAAATAAAATAATGAAATTTGCAAGTACGAGAGAAAAAAATATCCCGAGTAAGAAAACCCAGACTCAAAAGCTGAGTATTGTCTGCTTTCTCTCATATGTGAATGTGAGTTTTTAATCTGTAGACATGTGTTTCAAAATAAATAATCACAGAGGTTAGGTAGCTAGTAAGGGATGGGAGGTCCAGGGGGAGAGGCAATCTTTTAAGGAAGGGATATAGGATACAGTGTCATAACTAAGAGATAAAGCAGAAACTACAATACAAGGCTCAAGCGGGGAGGCCAGGCTAAAGGAGGAAGTACAAGGAGGAAAAGCCATATGGAAATATAACACTGTTAAAGTTTCCTATATATATGAAAGGAGTCTAAGTAGAGTCAACAAATAATAGAAAAGACAATGTCCCAATGAGACATCTTATGTCCCCAAGTAAAACCTTCAGTGCTAGGAATAAGAATGAGTTACATCTTGTTGATTCGCTGGTCAAAGGACCCCATGGAAAACCCCGAACATCACAGACTATTGCCAAAGCTATTGCTTATGCTCCATGACGTGATACTACAGCCGTATTGCTATATATAACAACCATATATATCATCAAACATGGAGCTGGTGCACAGTTAGAAGCTTCATTTGTATTCATTAATGTTCATGGTGCTGTAAGATTTTGCATGTTGTCACCTACAACCTGATTACAAGATATACTGTTGAACTAGTGGCACAAATGTTATGGGAGCACCCAACCACGTTTTGATTGGCTAAGGTCCACTGCATAACCAAAAGACTCCTGAGCTAGAACTGATTGAAGTGCTAGTTGGAAATAACCAGAACTGGAAAAGACCAGAAAGTGCCATGCAAGCTTCTAAAGGAAGTATAAAACCAGTACTGTTATCTAGATATGACACCCATCAACCGCAATAATAACAAGTATGGTACAATAACCTAAGTATGTAGAATACACGTGCCTGAGCAGTAACAAACAGCTCCCTCATTGGACTTAAGATCCACTCAATAAGAAGAAAATCATGACTGGTACCTGTAAACATAGCAAACTACCTAGTGCTGGTGAAGTCATGGATCTTGTAGAAGAACGTACAGTCACTGCTTTACTAAAGCAGCACAAACCCTCACTACACTCTAAACATTTGTCCTTATACACACAGACAAGTGTAGTCCTCACCCCGTGTCAATAAAACTTCTCTTTGCAGCAGATAGGGAGCACTACAGAAATCTATAACAAATGAAAATGCAGAGTTGGGAAGTCCAGGCGCAGTGGATAGATCTGAAAAACAACTTCTACATCTAAGGGGACACTGCAGAAAATGGGGTGGAAATACTGTAAGAGCCGGAACATCAGAGCGTTTACTGTGAGACTGTATCTGTGCAGAAGCCACACCCATAAGTTCCTACCAATATGACTGCCTAAACATGACCCAAACAAAGACAACAGCAATAGACATGCCAAAGTGAAGGTGGAGTAGAGGAGACCATGAAGTCTCAACCCTATACAAAGAACTATAGGCAACCAACTAATAATGAGAGTGGGAGAAATTGGCTTTCTCAGGGAACAGCACCGCAATTGGTTATCATATACTAAATTATCATACAAGTAACATTAAACAGACAGAGCAAGAAATATTTAGGAATGAATCTATCTATCTATCTGTGTGTATAAATACAAATATATATATGCATGTGACAACAATTAATGAAAAAAGAGGCCCTTATTTGGAAAAAGAGCAATGTGACGTATATGGGATAGGTTCAAGCAAGGAAAGGGAAGAAATGATATAATCATATTATGACTAAAAAAATAAAATAAAAAATACAACTATTGCATGAGATGAATCCAATGCCTGACACTAGAAAACTGGCCTGAGACTATATACGTCACCGGCCCTAGGGTACACCTACCACTATTATTCTGCTAAAGGGACACAGCAATAAAATGATTCCTAATGACATCCTGTTATAGCTATAGATCAGTGCATCATTCATCCCTCACGGAATACACTTCTTATAGTAAATGATAATTAAGACAAGGCTTCACAAATGAACAGTGGTCAGGATGAGTTGCACTGAAACACTCATTCCTATATGGGTTGTCTTCATTAAACCCTTCCCAGCAAGGCTCAGGGATCTATTGCTAGAGGAGGTGGGAAGATGCTAAGTGTCTGAGGCGGTGCATGACTCTAAGTAAACAGCATCTTCCAGGCAGTATGATCTACACAGGTTTAAAGCAGAAAAAAAAAATCTCGGCAGTAAGGAGGGGAGATAGATATAAGTCCCATCTATACCAAGACCCTAACTGCAGTTATATCTGATGGGAAAGAGAAAGTCAGTCTTTCCCAATCCAGTGCCATTAGGTCTATACACCATAACCCAGGACAGGCCCCATGACAGCAGTAGTTGGTCAACACAAAATGAACGCTATGCCTTTTGTGTAAGCATGTTTTATGTTTTGTTTTGCTTTTTTTTCCTTACTGGATTGATGTGTGTGTGTGTGTGTGTGTGTGTGTGTGTGTGAGAGAGAGAGAGAGAGAGAGACAGAGAGAGACAGAGAGAGAGACAGAGACAGAGAGAGACAGACAGAGAGAGAGACAGACAGAGACAGAGACAGAGACAGAGACAGAGACAGAGAGAGACACAGAGAAAGAATATGGAGTTGGGGGGAAGGGCAATGAGGAGGATTTAGGGGGAGTTTAGAAAGAATAGAATCAAAATACATGAAATTTTTCTTAAATAAAGAAAAATGAGTGCTAACTACAAAAGGCCATTAAAAAGCGCTACCACACGGTCTAAAACATTTACAGCTCAAGCAAAAACACAGTACAGAATCCTAGATCTAGACGGGTGTTGGCCAGGACTCACTAAAGCGTGCAGGAAGCCAGAAGGAAGCAGTCCTTCCATTGCCTGAGCAGGTACCACCTCTCTGTTATGCCTCCTCTTGTGCAGGCACAGCATCCATCTTCAGGATGCACTCACACGGCCTGGCTGATAGGCCTTAAGAGAGAGGACCAGACAGAAACCTCACTCTCAGCAAGTGTTAGGAGGTGGACAATACATGTGCTATACCAGGGTACTTCCTACTGAAATTAATAGGCATTTCTGTCTTTCAACTAACCAGAGAAAAACGCCTAGTTGTAAAGAGTGGTCTTTGAGTTAGAAGATCCAACTCAAGGCGCATTTCCCCATTCCATTTATTGCGTGATTTTGGACAAAAGACTTCTTCTGGAACCCCACTGCTTGCTCTCCACAGTAGGACCCTTCAGGAAATGCTGGCCTGGCTATAGGAGGAACTGTAGAACAAGTGTCACACAGCTTTTGCTTGTCAGTTCCAATAAACTGTAGGAGTGACTCTGTTCCCAGCACTAAAACAAGGCATCTACTGAGAAAGACCACTTGTCTCTCACAGTCTGAAGGCTACTTGTCACAGGCTATACACACAGCAGTATGTCATGAGCAAAGACAAAAATTGTTTGATATTCTCACCTATTCTCCCCCATCAGAGTTTCCAGGAAGAGCACCCGTGTATTTAATCACAGCCTGAGTAGCACCATACACACACAAGTGCCTGCACACTCTGTCACAAGAGCTGCCATCTGAGGGTAGGTTTTGTATTCACTGCAGGATCAGTACTTGGTGTATGTAATGTATTGGGGTGAGGGTCTGATCAGGACGAAGGTGTCATATTTACAGAATATGTCTCCTGTTGGGAGACAGGAGCATCACTGCTAAAAAGGTGTGATGCTCTGTGAATAGCAAGCCAGGCTCTGGTTTTCATCTTCCTGAAAGGCAGGATGTTCACAATTCTTATAGGACTTGGGGGCCTTGGTTACCCACATGAAGGCCGTCATCCTTCATTAGATGGCATTAAACACTTGGGTCAAAATGTCAGAGTTGATAAAATTAAACTTATTTCTCATGCTCAGATGCGTTAGCATGACAGCATTCAGGAGTGTCAGTACAAGCTATTTGCAAGTGCAGGTTCCACTTCCCTAGTTAGAAGAAACAACGACAAACAGCAGCAAGTCAGATCAGCCCCACTAGCTGACTGTCACACCTCCCTGTGGAGGGGCCCTGTGTCAAGCTGATGGAAGGGCCTAGCAGCATGGAGTAACTCTTACCTTTGGGCTGGGGTGCTGTAGCTGTTGTCATAGGAGTCGTAGCTCTGTTCATCATATGCAGTACCGTACCCATCATCATAGTCCTGAAACACAGCAGAAAGCGAGACAAGTCAGAAGATCCTCTGGAAAGAAAGAGCACTCTACTTCTGGTCATTGCATAGCCCCAGTTGATGCTACACTGAGTCTAGCCATGGTGTGAGAAGTGGCTTCAGGCCAACTGCCACCACAGGAAGCTACCAACATTCTTCAACAGAAATGGACACACCAACAAAGAAACCATGGCTAAATCCTGGTAAGAAAAGAGCTATGTGATGTTTTCCCTAAGCAGCAGCTGGAAGCCATTGGGGTGCAGTGGGGCAACTGAGGCCCTTTTGGAAGGGTTCTCAGTGAGTGGTCTTTATCCAACCTGCCTCAGCATTCTCCTTAGTTCAAATGGGCTTACTCCCTAGTAGTTAGCTGAAGAAACTAGTCAGAGCCACTGATTTAAGATAGTAGCTGCTAGATACTGTGGAGAATTAGTGGGAAAATGGGTTAATTAATAAACATAAAAGATCAAATTATTCCCAAGATCAATGCCACAATCCGTGACTCAGAAAAGACCATGCGTCGGCCCAGAGCTGCTTCTTTTGGCTAGTCCTGAGAGCCAGCACAAGGAGGAATCTGGCTTCTAAAGCAGAGCTGAGGGCAGACTTGCTGGGTGGATGTCAGGTAAAAGTGTCAGGAAACATAAGTACAATCCCACGGGAAGCCAGGCAGGAAAAAGGAGGAAGAGGAGACTAACGTGGCAACACCTGATGCACATGGACTTCACAGAATTTGTGCTGGATAGTCCTAAACATGATACAAAAACAAATAACGGATCCTGGAAGAATGTGATTCCTAGAGCTGACGAATTATTAATACTTTGTGTCTAGTTTAAAACAAGAAATTGAGACTGTTAAAAAACACAAAATTATGGTCTCTCTATAAGAAAAATGGCTCTTAATAAAAATTGTCTCTAAGGAAGCTGAGTCATTGAATCTGCCAGGCAAAGAATTTCAGCCAGCTCACTGAACACAGCCAAGAAGCTAAAGAAACTGTTATGGTCAAGTAAAGCCTGAGTAGGTAAGAGGAGACCTTCAGTGTACAGAGAGGCCGGGTAGATACTTGACTTTCGATAAAGCAGAAACTTCATTGGTCTCATCAGCAGGAACACCAAACAGGAGTCACTGAACTTGAAGACAGACATACTGAGAACAATGGACAGACAAAAGGACATACCATCAGAGATAGTGTGCAGCACCAAATGTGTGAGCACATGAACAATGAGACAGCCTAAAAGAGAGGTGGGGGAGGGGCGAAAAAGATTTAGAGAAACGACTGATTCAAAACTTCCCCAATCTGGTGCCCCATATTTGACCACCTCCCCTTGGTGGGGCGGCCTGATGGCACTCAAAGAAAGAATAAGCAGGCTGCCAAGATGAGACTTGATAGCCTATGACCATATAGTGGGGGAGGAGGTCCCCCTCGGTCATAGACCTAGGGGAGGGGAATAGGGTGAAAGTGGGAAGGAGGGAGGAATGGGAGGAAACAAGTGATGGGATAACAATTGAGTTGTAATCTGAACAAATTAATTAAATAATAATAAAAAACCTTCCCCAATCTGAAGAAAAACCTTTGCATACCCAAGAAGCTTAACATTTCCAAAAGTGAAGCCTCAGACACATACAAACCGTAAGTGCCAGAAAGGTAAAACCAGAACAGCACCAAAGACATGTGCCTCATGACCCAGGGCAGTTCCTAGAAGACTAAGAGAAAGCATATCCAAACACAAAGGGAGCTTAGACAAGAAGAACTAGCTAGTGGGAGCGACTGTCCAGCATCTGTGACTGTACTGGGTGCAGTATTTGATATCCAGTGAAACTCTCCTTTAGATACAGAGGAAAAAATGGTTATTTTAGCAGATGAAGCCAGAAAGTACCTGCAGTAGATGTCCACTTAGGAGACACCAAAGCAACCATCAGAGAAGTGAGAAGCCATCAGACACTTTCAGCTCCATGAGAAATGTCATATTTAATATACATACAAAGCCATATAAGTACGTAATATTATTGAACATCTATGGAACAATGCACCCAATAAGAGCAAAACATGCCTACATGCCAGTGGATTGCAGAACATGCTCCATGTATTCAATGAAAAATTACAGTAACAAAAGCCATACACCACCAAAAAGCACACAGAAAAAAAAAGTCAGAAATTACTATTCATATTTAAATACAATTCACTTTTTAGCTAAAGTACCAAGACAACTCACTGGATACTTTTCAATAAATAACACTAGAATACCTCCAGACAGATGCCCATGAGATGAAATTAAGAGACAACCTCACATCACATGCAAACATCAACACAGAATGCATCATGTCTGTCTGAGAGCAGAGCAAGCATGAAGAACGACACATTTCATGACCGTGGATCAGTGATTTCTCTAGCAAAAGCCGAACTAAGGAATAGAGAGAAACTGGTGCTCAGAAATAGTTAAAGAACTTAACTTTCAAAGGACACTATTTAAAAGAAGGGAAGAGACAATCCACTACATGGGAGAAAATATTTACCAATAATACACATGATCTGGTCTACTCTTCGGAATATCTAAAAAAAACTCTTATAACTCAAAGAGGAGAAGACAGTAACTACAAGAGAAAATCCAGTCTTGTCATTCTGTGGGGGCCAAACTTTCTGCATGTTGATTGACTAATTTTGATATAATGCTCTACGCAGACCAGGTTGGCCTCCAAAACACAAGAGACCTTCCTGCCTCTGCCTCTCACTGCTATTTCTAATGCACTGCAAACTTCAAAACAGCCAAGGAAAACAATGTTTCTAGAAAATGGAACCAGAAGGGTAGTTAGGCCACAAAAGCAATGTATCTTGTCCTATAACTGGCTCCAAGTTTCCAGGGTTAATTACACAGTGGTCTTGAATTTATTGGCATTTTAAAAAATATTTAAATAGTCTGAACAACACCTTGAACAGTAGGCTCAACTATTCAAAGGCTTTTAAGTATGCACACAGCCCCTGGAAGCAGGAAATAGTACCATATGGTCAAAGAAGAATTGATAGAGTCCACTATGTTCATATCGCCTAAAATACATCATTTTTATTTAAGTATGTATGCATGTTGGTTTGTGTGTATGAGCATATGAATGCAGGGCACATGGAGGCACGAAGAGGCTATCAAAATCCCATGGAGCCGGAGTTACAGGTGATTGTGAGCAGCCTAACGTGGGTTTGGGGGCACAGAATTCTAGTCCATTCCAAAATAAATAAGCGTTCTTAACTGCTGAACCATCTCTCTAGCCTCAACAATTTTTAAACTAAAAAGAAATGGTTACTATAATTGTACACATTTTGCAGGCACAGTTTTATTTAAGGACATCAAAATGCTAACTGTCTTGACTTGGTTATTGTGTACCCACTTTTCAAAAGCATTTACACACTCACTTTATTTGATTTAGAAAAAATTAATTATCTAAATAGAATGTTTCAAAATCTTTTGATTTAATAAAATAAATATCAGCATAAGTGGATACTACCAACTTGAAGAAATGCATGATTACCATACACAGTTGAATGTTTTGTCACAAAGGAAAATAATGAACACAAAATGGGGGAAAGTCATATAAAAAGAATAAAAATGCCACACAGAGCAGGCCACAATGTTCTTTAGCGTTAAGGAGTAACTTGGCTACAATCTTACAATGGCCAATGCAAACTGGCCAATGTAAAAAAAAAAAAAAAAAGAATTCTGAGATGATTTTCATTATCAGAGAAGCAGCAAAACAGTAACAGGAATTCTGAGCAACTACTAAGCTAAAATCTGGCAATAAGTAATAACAGGATTATTTCTAATCATTGTTTAAACTCTTCTCATAGCACTGAACCTGTTGCTGGCCCTGTGCCAGCCACCATGGGTGGAGACTTTCCAATATCTAATGTACTTGTGCTGACATACAGTGGAGTGGGAGAGCGAGAGAACAGATGACCAAAGATAAGAGTCTCATAAGTCATCATGTCAGTGGTAAGCACTGAGGTGAGATAGACACACCAGCTAAGAAAGGCAAAGGAAACTCATGCCAAGTCATAGAAAAGCTGGGTTTCCTTCTCAAAGAAGGGTCATTAAAAATGATTCAGAATGAACTGAAGGGGTAAAGCAGACCAGGAACACACAGAGGCCCTTGCATTCAGAGAGGCTAACAGCTGGAATGAACTCTGTAAGACAGGAGGGAAGGAATGACGTTGACAAGCCAGGAGCTGCATCATGGAGGGTCAATTAAGGACTGCACATCTGGATTTTGAGTGACACAATTACCGTGTACCAAGAAAATCCTAGGGTAACACATGCCTGTAATCCCAGCACTCTGGGAGGCAGAAGCAGGCAGATCTCTGTGAGCTCTAGGCCAGTCTGGTCTACAAAATGAGTCTTGGACAGTCAGGGCTACACAGAGAAACCCTGTCTAGAAAACCCAAAACCAATCAACAAACAAAAACCAAAGAAATCCCTGTCTGGCAATACTGCAGAATAGAAAAGATTGTCTATAAAGCCAAATGTACAAGTAAGTCCGTGTGGGGGTACTCATAACTTGGAAAATGCACAGGTTATGGCTTCTTTAATAGCATGCTAGTTCCCATGGGGTGGGTCTGCATAGCTAGCATAACTGTCTTCTGAGAGGCTTCATCCAGCAGCTAATGGAAACAGATGCAGCGACCCACAGCCAAACAACAGATGGAGCTCAGGGAGTCTTGTTTTGTTTGTTTGGTTGGTTTTGGTTTTTTGTTTTTCTTTTTTCAAGACAAGGTTTCTCTGTGTAGCCTTGGCTGTCCTGGACTAACTTTGTAGACCAGGCTGGCTTCAAACTCACAGCGCCCGACCTGCCTCTGCTTCCCAAGTGCTGACATTAAAGGTATGTGCCACCACTACACGGCTTAAGTTTTTTGTTTTTTTATTTTTTATTTTTTGTTTTTTTGATACAGGGTTTCTCTTTGTAGCCTTGACTAGCCTGGACTCACTTTGTAGACCAGGCTGGCTTCGAACTCACAGTGATCCGCCTGCCTCTGTCTCCCAAGTGCTGACATTAAAGGCGTGCGCCACACCACCACCCGGCTCAGGGAGTCTTGTGGGAACAAAGATTGAGGGAGCCAGAGGAGTCAAGGACACCACAAGAAGACCAACAGAGTCAGCTAACCTAGGCTGCTGGGGGCTCACAGAGACTGAATCACCAACCAAAGAGCATACATAAGCTAAACCTAGACCCCATACACATATGTAGCAGATGTGCAGCTTGGTTATCATGGGGGTCCCCCTAATGATGGGAGTAAAGGCAGTCTCTGACTCTGTGGCCCGCCTTTGGATCCCTTGCCCCTAGCTGGCCTCAGTGTATGGGGATTGCTAAGAACTATTGTTGCAATTTGAGGTGCCATGGTGGGTTTAGTGCCCCTTGGGGGTCTCCCCTGCTCTGAGAAGGGGAGGGTGGAAACGGGGAAGGAAGTGTGGGAGTGGGACTGGGAGGAGGGGGTTAAGGGGGCTGGCATCAGGCTGTTAAGTGATTAAATAAATAAATGAGAAAAATAACATTAGATATCATAAAGAATGTGTAGTTCAAGCAAAGAGTTTTGACATACATTTAAGATTATAAATAACTACAATTTAAATTTTTAACTAAAATGCTATTTGGTACACTATTTTCTTCCTATAGCTATGCCATTCAAAACTTGCTCAATTATTCTGCCAGGTTATTGCAATACTGCTTAAAGCTGCAATTGGCTCACTGAATGACTAACATTGAGGTTTTATATTTCACAATATGAACCCACAGCTACTTCTTTCATGACGTCTTTGCTGGATTTGGCTACAGGGTGTACATTTTGTACTTCTTCCAATTATAGTGATGGTATCTACCAAATGGACAATATAAGGCAATATGGGACACACAAATACAGACATGACAAAACAGGGAGGAGCTGACTGACTTCTATGCTCCTGTACTGGTTTTACTGACAGGGCAGGAGAAGAGTTCTCAAACTGAGAACACAATTGAGCATTAATCAGAGAATGGCTCAGCAGACAAGGGAACGAGGGTAGCTGAAGAAGGGTGGAGCTTATGAGGTCCCTAAACATTAGCTTTCCTCCCTTATTTCCTTTTGTGAGACTATCACAAATAGCCCAAGCTGGCCTGAAACTCACTATGTAGTAGAGGGTGACCTTGAACTCCTGCCCCCTCCTGCCTGCACCTCCCAGGTGCAGTGAAGATAGGTGTGACAGCTTGCCTACACTGTCAGAGTTTTGTCTGACAACTCACTGTGAGCTGTTATCTTCACGTGCAATTGAGTGAAATAAGACAACAGCACAGAAAAGACACTGCACCCTTTCTTGAGTCATTCATCCAAGCTACTCAGTCTTGCAGGACTTGAGACAGGAGCTCACTATACTTCACCAGCACTGCCCTGACACATTGTAGCTGTCTTCACACTGGGGATCTCCGTGTTGTGCCTCACACTTCTACATTTCTTCTTAAAGAGGATATGACATGACAGGCATCCACTTGTCTGCCTCACTTCTGAGCCTCCAGTATAGAAACCAATCCAGCTCACCAAGTGTCCCCACTGTCTCTACCCTTGCTGCCTCTTGTCCTAGTCAGCTTTCTAGGCTGAAGTTCAAGTAGGTGGCTTCAATTTGGTTACAACATTTCAACCACACAAGACAGTCCTTTGTGACTGCATCACGCCAGCATTTGGCACCATGTGTGTATCTCTGTGCTTGCCCCTTGGGGATGACCTGCCTGGCACCTCACCTACATTATGACCGGAGGTTGTCTTAAAAGATTCCTTCAGACCAGGCACAGACACACACACAATGAGAACTCAATAAAGCTCACTGTTTCGCCGCACAGGACACTGGGTAAATGCAGGACAATCCTCCTTTATTCCGCTCACCTAGTCCTGTGCTTTTTCAGCTTTTTCACAGCTCTAGCTATTCCCCAGATGACCATGTTACTTAACTGGGTGGGAGAAATATAATTTAAGCCAACTATTGAATCGTTCTGGAAGCACCTTAAGAATCTCTGTATGTTATCGGGAGGCATGCACAGGTCTGCCCTCACCTTCCTTCCACATCTCTATTAGTGCCTCTGCTTTGCTGTTCTGCTGTTGTTCCAAACAGCCAGTGATCTGTTTTTGTGTCCTCCACCTCTCTCACACACCCACCTCCCTCTGCCTTCCAATATGAAACCTGAGGTCCACCCGGCATAATTGGGTCCCTTAGAACCTTCAGAATCTTTCAGAGCACTTCTAAACCTTTCAGTTGGACCAAACATGGAATCTACATTTGGTTCTCTAGTGTATCTCCATGTAAACATCTCTCGATGTACCTAGCTAAAATGCAAATCTAGGCTTGCTGCTTCCAGACTGAGTCCCACTCTGCTTCCTGTCTCCTACAGGATGCAGACCAAATGGGCACCTGCCTGAGTACAAGCAGCAGCCGTGCTCCTGGTTGCTGGTACTTCTGTATATGCAGTCTCCTCTGATGCCTCCTCAGATAACAAATGTTAGCTTGAAAACTAAATTATCATTTTGGGCTATCATATTTGATACCTTACATATATTTGGCACCTATAGTTATTTCTCTCACTTCTTGCCCTCTGGTCTATATGGTTCCTATGAGTTAGGCCTAACCTCTCCTCCTCTTCTCTCCCCTCTAGTTCCCTTCCCCCTAACCTGTCTTCATGCACACTTTGTTCTCATTGGTACCTCACTGCCTTTCCCTACATCCCTCAGCTAGTTCTCTTTCTTCTCCCAGTTAGTCATATGCTCGACAAAATAAGCCAGATTCAGGAAGACAAATATTGTATATTTTTTCTTACAGGTGAAAGCTAGATTTAAAATTAGGCATGTATGTGCATATAAGCGTCTTTAAATGTGTGTGCATAGACACAGAACTAAGAGAGGTCATGAGAAGGAAGAGGCTCTACATGAGGTGAAACTGAGGTGAGAAACGAGTTCCTAGAGAAGACATGGGAGCGGGGAGCAAACCAGGCCATGGTCTCATCTGACACAAAGCAGGCGATATGGCAACATCTATTGAGTAACTGAATGAAAGAATGAATTCATGACCAACTAACAGAAAATACAATAAATATCACGTTGAGATGAGCAAAAGTCAAGGCAGCACTGCAGAAGGAAGTAGGCACAGGGCTTATTAAAGTACTAAAAATCATGATACACAGACCCCATTACACCATTTCTGGTGAGCACTCACTATCAGACTTCTATTCTCCGCCTAGAGCAAATGATCACCTTTGGAACTCTATTTATGGAAGCCAGAATAAGGTTATCAAAAACTGCACAAATGTATACCGCAATGAACTCTTCATGGGCGCTCACTGCAAAGCTTGCTTCTTCATCAAGCACGCATCTGAGGTTTTTGCCTAGAACCAGTACCAGGACAATGGGCTCTTGGGTACATAAGGAGCATGCACTCTGACACAGGTGGAAAACCTTCCTGTACCACTCCCTGCCTGCTCCCAACGCAGCATATGTCCCGATGTGGAAATCACCACCCCCCCACCCAACTCGGCACATGTCCCGATAACTAGAACACTTGCTTTGAAGCCATCTTCCAGGACAGAGGAAGCAGCGTGGCCTATCTAGTTTTATTTCTGTCACAAGTAAGATCAAGCATAATATTTAAACCTGAGAAAAGCATTTTAAATTGAGAGAATTTAAAAGAGTGATTAAAAACTACTGCTTCAGTGTGGCATCCCTTTAAAGGGAGATAATTATGTTATGAATACTTCACTTTAACTAGGGTGACAACTGGCCATTTTGAGATGTGAAAAGTTTCCACACAGATGCAGTGAGAAAAGCTTCAACAAATTTAAGGTTTATAATGATTAAGTTGAATTTATAAAACAAATAATACAGACTTTTCAGAAGTTCATTTTAGCTAGGACATTCTTGGCAATGCAGCTTCAACAGTATCTTTAGTGAATGTATGGCAAGTGGTTTTGTATAAAGTCAGAGTGCAATACTGCTAATCATAAAGAAATGCCTTCCCATGCCCTCTGCATCACGTGTGAGTGTTTAAACCTGGGATGCCATGGGTAGTACTCGCCTTGTGGTAATAAGAAGTCACCCAAGAGGTCTGAGTCCACCTGTGGCGCTGGGTGTTGTGCATTCCTGTGGGGTTCTCACTAACCTCTCAGAACTCCAAACTTGGCAACTTGTGAAGTGGGAGTGAAAACACAACCCTTGCTGCTTACAATGGCTGTATAAGATTAACCAAAAAAAAAAAAAAAAAAAAAAAGTAGGTGAACCTGTTTCCTTCCTACAGTTCTTTCCCAATAAAGATGGTTCTGGTTCATTTAAAGAACTACCCCATTTTAACTCTATAACTTCTATGTCAGAAAAAAAAAATCAAAGCTATCCAAGGATGACCTCTGTAGAAGATAAACTCTTACAATCTTGCCTGAGATGTAAGGTCTGTATCTCTACTGTGCAAATACTATGACGTAAATAAAGAACTAAATGTCAAAAATCCCTCTGCAGGACCCCATACAGCCTTTGGAGCTGTGCCGGACAGCCACTAGCATAATGTCTTTGGACTTCGTACCTAGCGGAAGTAGAAGAAGTACTTTGGATGGATTTTCTAGATACTCAAAACACTGAGAAACAGCAAGACACTTGAACTAGAAATCTTAAAAGCGAGGGGAAGATAAAACTATAAATGGAGGGAAAATTAAGTGTTAAATTAACAATTGCATAATGATGGGAACGAGGGAAGATCATTCCTCTGAGTGTGTGTTAATGTGGCATCGTTATAAGGCTCACTGTTCCTGACGGGGTCTCACTGCACAGCTCAGGCTGGCCTCAGCCTCCTCACTGCACTAGTGTAAAAGTTTCTCTATTGATCCTGAATGTGTATCATGTGTCCAACACAGTTGGAAAACCTGGTGAAAGAATCAAACAAAAGCCTCTGCCATCATGGAACTGAGATTCTTGCATCAAAGAAAGTAACTGTCTTAGTAATTGTTGGGGAGCAACATTGCAAACGCCAATGCAAAACCCAGCGGATTTACCGGGTGCTTCACGCAGACCCGTTGGACCTTTATTCTTCCCAAGCTCTGGTTTGTTTCAAGATCCCAGCTACCTCTCTGCCACCTCCTTGGGACTTGACACTTGCCCCAGCTGCTCGTTCAGAGTTCCAGAAGATGAGAAGCCAGATAAGCTAAGGGACCAAGTGGACATTACATCAGCTCTGCTCCTGTGCATCTGGACTGACACTCATCATGGCCGACCCTTGAGACAATTGAGGAAATAATCACACAGACAATTGTATTCTGTGATTTAGAGGAGGAAGGGCCGAGAAAGGATGCCACAAGAGAAAATCAGCCACAAGTATTTTAGTCTATTAACCAGTAACTTTTTTTCCTCTCACTTCTTTTTCTTCTCCTTTTTCATTCTTCCTTGTTAGCTGTTTTTGTGTCATCTTCTGTACTTACAGCAGCAGAACAGAGCAGCTTTCTTACTGCTCAGTACTTATTTCTGGTTGTCTCTGCCACTGTGCATGAGACCACAAGAACACGGAATCTGTTCCTTTTCCCCAGTGTCTGTCACTACGCGAGCATCCAAGGAACACTTTCTGAATGAATACATGGCTGCCAGTGACGAATTTTATGGATCTACCCATTCTTCCACATGAACTTCCATCTGAATAATGACAGGTATGCCTAGTGCTGTCCATTCTACAGAGAAAGGGAAGAGGCTCCTGGGCCACCAATGCAGACAGAGGTGGAGATGAAAGCACCCAGCTCCAAGTTTTCTAAGACTTTTCCTTACTCAATTAGAAGAGCCCGCCAAGCACCCCGGAGACCACTATCCAGTCCTACAGCTTGAAGGACAATGAGCCGTTTTGGTTCCACAGGCAGGGTCAGGCCCAACACTTAAACTCTCTAAATCCGCAAGTTGATTAACTCTTTGATCTTTTATTCGAGAGCAAAATGAGTCATAAAATGAAAATCCTACATACTCAGCACAGAGCTTGTCACTGAGGGGCTCAGCTGGTTGCATGGGAGTAACGAGCACCCAGAAAGTGCACTGGAGCACCAACAGGCGCTAGAGCCACCCCATGTCATCTTGCAATTCCTATCTGCTCCCCAAACTGCCATCATGATTTTCAACACAACTGACGGTTTTAGTTGCTTTTCAGCTTCACATAAATGGACTCAGAACAGCTAGTATTTTGGGCCATGTTTCTTTCATTTGGTATGTGTTTTGTGAGAATCACTCACACTGCTGTACACAGCAATGACTGGCTCTCCCCCACTTTGAAACACTGTTCTGCATGATCTGGCTGCCGGTCCCTTGCCTAGTCCACCTGGTCAGCAGTCTCCACCTTGCTTTTGCCTAATGGTTTCCCACTGAGCCTCCTGGGGGAGGCCCTGTGTATTCCTGTTGGGAACCACTCAGATGCACCATGGGGCTCTGGAAAGGGAGGAGGATGGGGGAGGACGGTGCTGTGATCAGTGTAGAAACCTTTTCCAAAGTTCAGGTATTCCAACAGCAGTGCAGGCCACTCCTACTACTCCAAGTCTCACGCAATACCTGAAACCCCCTTTTCATCACAGGTCAGTATGAACGGTACTGGTGCTCTTCCTGAAAGATGAGACTTCACTGGTAAATGTAGCTTTACTTCTGAGCCAGCAACAATAGAAGTCCTTAGCTATTGGATTTTAGGTGACAGATAGAATCCTGAGTACCTCTCACATGACACTCTCATCTTCCTAACGTCCCCAGGTGATAAATGCGACTCTATTTGTAGGTGAGGAACTGAGGCAGAGCAGAGTCCAGTCCAGCTCGCTGGGTTCTCTGCCCCTGAGCCATTGACTAGTTATCACTAGCTTGGCGATGTCGTTATATTTTAAACTGTTACCAAGGTTTGTAAAAATATTCACATTCAAGTGCAATAGTTCTGAGTATCTTTTAGGACCCACTTCCTGTCACGTACCTCATGCACTATTTACCTAAAAATAAACTACACAGTGAAAAAACATCTCTATGAGAATAAAGATGTGAAGAAAGCTCATTGATGACACATTACCATCCAACTCCCAGTCTGCAGAACAGGGTCTCCTCTGTGTTTGGGAGTCTCCAGAGAAATCCCTTCTGGCTACCCTAGGCTACCCCACCTCAGGGCTACTCGTTCCCTACTTGACGGTAATGCTACTTCCTCAGGAAACCTCTGTCTTTGGTCCTATGTACTTTTCGCACATAAGTTAGTTATGTATACTATTATCCTAAAACTCAACTGTGTTTTGTCTCTGTATCAAGAAATCACACACTGAGTCTTTTCCAAACACTGGGCCCTGGTGATAAAAAGGGGCATAGTGCCTGCCATCAACAACTTACTATATACTGGGAAACTCTCAGACAGGAAAGATCAAATCACTGTAAGGTAAGTTACGCATCCACACAAGAGGATGACCACCTAAAGGAATCAGGGTTGTAAGCAGATTGAAAATGACAGTGGTAAGTGCTGGAGGAGACCACACACACTAAGGCTAACCTCACAGTAACACAAGGATTAGTCGAAGCTGGAAGCAACCATGAAGGAAATGTAAGAAAAGCTGTCTGCCCTGCCCAACTTGCCTATACTCATATATTTAACATATGGGATTATTTTGTACAATCTTCCAGTCCTACGCTAAAAAGCAGGTCAGAAAGAGGGCTGACTAGTGAGCTACTTCCCACAAACTGTATACTGTTATTTCTGGTAAAGTAGATCTAAGAGATTATACAACATTCATGTTTTTATCTAAATAAGGTGTTCCTGGGCTTTTCAAATCACAGTTGTAAAAGTGCATCTTCATAAATCACCATTTCACAATCTGCACTCTGTTTTAATTAAAATGGTCACTATGGAACATGGAAATAAGCTAGTTGAAGGAATCCCGGATTAGTTCCCTGTCAACATCACCCAGCAGCTGTGCTGGGGAAACGCAGAGGCAGTGAAGCCCTCTTGTACACAAAGTTCCAAAATCTGTTGGGAATCGAGTTTTAGGTGAAGCCAGGAATGGTGGAGGATGAACTCCGGAAGCAGGGAGAAGTAGGTCTCTGAATTCAAGGCCACCCTGCTCTACATAGCAAGAATCAGTCTCAGAAACAACAACAACAATAATCCCCTGCCCCCACAAACCTTCAGGTAAGCCTCAGCAAGAGCATTCTTCCTGTTGGACTCTTCACACACAATCTATGCTAAGGACTGACAGGTAAATTTCAAAGGCATGCCTGGCTTTCCCTAATGGCCTCCCTGATGTCCCAGCACTAGGGAGGAAGTGCTAAAGTACTCCCAAGGGACACGGGGAGGCTATCATTTTTCTTCAAAACAGCTTCTATCCAGTACAGCCTTAATGGGCCATCAACTAGGAGAACAGGCAAGCTGTGTCTCTGCTAAAAGAACGTGGGGTTTGGGGCTGTGCTTTTACGCAAAAGCATCTCTGACTCTTCAGTGGGTCTGAGCCATAGCTGCTTGTCCTGTGAGGAAGCAGCAGGCAAGGCAGGCCTGACATGCCTGATACGTGAACTGTGAACGGCAGCCGCCTTTTCTCTCATTCAAAGCCATTGTTGCACAGCACAATGGTCCCCTGACTTGGAATGGAACCCATGAATCAATGATAAGGGCTTGCTGTTCTATGCTTTTGTGGTCATTCACAAATGAAGGTACTTCAGGAACCACCAGCTCATTTGTTGTATACCCAACAAATGAGTGATGATGTCTTACTGACTTGACAGTGGCTTAGCATCACCTCCAGTAAGTTAGCAAGCCAGACAGCAGCAGCTGGGACAAATGGTGCTTGGCCAGTTATGCCTGGACTTACAATAAGAAGTTTCCCTCTAGCTCTGGTTCTTGTAGGGTTCTGTACATTTTCTTATTTATTCTAGCCCACGGCATTATATGAGTAAGAATATAACACACAAAAGCATAGCATGGGGACCAAGAATTGGGCCCCAGTCCTACTAGCTCATTCCCTCTTAGCTCTGTGGCCTTGGACTGGTGCTGACCTAATCAGGCTTGGTGACCAGGGTCCTTCCTTCCTTTCCAGATGAGGCAAGCTAGGAGCGCATCTCAGAGCTGCACACACAATTGTGCAAGTGAAACTTAGAACAGCCTGCTCACTTCTCACCCAGATCCCTGTGAAGGCCTCAGATGCCTGTGCATTACCCCCTAGGAATCTTGAAGGTAGGTGCAGGGGTTAGAGCGCTGGTCTCTGCCATTCAGACCTGTACAACAAACTCCAGGGGCCTTTGCTGTCTCGTCAATGTACAGAGCACAGCCTTCGCTTAGCATTTATCCAGTAGGCAAGGCCACACCACACCAGGCAACTTCAGCACACTCTCCTGCTCTGTTCCCTGCACAAGCACACTGTAGCTGGCTTATAGAAACATACTCAGACCTGCACAGAGAAAGGCCTTCAATATTCTTACTAAGCTGCAGGACTGCACACAGAATACCCTATAAACTGGGGCACGAGACTCATGACTCAGCTCAGCCTTACACACTGGGTGACGGCACCTTAGGAAGACGACATGAGTCACTCACTGCCCAGGCTTCAAAGCCGAATCAATCATAATTAAATGAGTCAGAGAATAAGAATAATATGCTTGTATTTCTAAGACAACGTAAGTTTACGCATCATGAAGGATTCAACGAATCTTAGTTCTGGGGCCAGCACACTGGCTCAGTGAGTAAAGGCGCTCACTGCTAAGCTTGACAGCCTAAACTCTAACCCTTGGGTCCACAGAGGGAAAGGAGCAAACTGACAACCTGTCCCCTGACTTGCTGACAAACACAACTGTGTGTACACACATGTAAATTAAATACTTTTTCAAAACTATTTTAGTACTCTAATACAGCAGTTCAGTTTTAGTTTGTTTCTATCATCATTAAATACTTGCTTTTTTGTATTCTGTCATTTTCCCTTCCAAATCAGGGCTTTTACTTGCAACATAAAGGATGCTGAAAGGCCCTTTTAGCCTCTTAGAACAAGTTCCTCATAAATGGCACTAGCATTTCATATCTCTTAGCTCACCAAATGAACCCCATAATGTTCACTACACTGGCTTAATATAGTCATTTTTCCTTCATCAAGAAGGTGGAAAAATATATGCAGGCCTGGCCATGAACTGAGAGTCAGAGAACATAATAATGGCCAAGTGAGCCACTTTCTGTATGCTCAGGTGACATCCACAAACTGTCAGGCCCTGTGCAAGGCTCCTGCAAATGGAATAAAGGCAAGAAAGAAACCCACAATCTACTGACCACAAAGCCAAGTACCAGAGTCAGAGGCAGTGCTAAGTGGTGGAGGTGAGGGTGACACAGCAACCTAGCAACCTGGGGAGCCCAGTGTCCTAGGAGAAACTCTAAGTAACAATGCAGCCACTCGTGCTGCATGCTTCAGGCCCTGTGGCTAGAACTGAGATGCCCACAAGGCCTGTGAACAAACACCAAGTTAGGGAGACAAATAGCCATAGTTCCCAAATGGCCAGTGGCAGCCTCTGACCTTCGTCCTCACACAGCAAAGGACACCAGGAGTCAGCTTCTACACTCTTCTGTCTTCGTTCTTATCTCACAAGAACCGACCCCTCCCCCCGCAAGAAATGACCAATCTCTTCCTTTTTTCAGCTCTTTGTGTGTATGTGTACAAACTTAACCTCTCTTGTTTGGCTCATGGAACATTTACTCTATTTTATGGGATAAAGTATTGTTCGGTTCTACAATTGAAAACAATGGCAATTCAGATCTTCAAATTCAATCCTTTTTCCCCTTTGACACTACCAGCATCTGATAAGGACAGAGGCTCCAGTTGGAGGGGGAGGGTAAGACAGGAGAAAGCATTAAAAGGAAAGGTATAGCAGGGGGAGGCGTGCCAAGACCATAGCTCTGTGCTTAGGGAGTGTCCTGACACAGATGGAGCCCTGCAGGCTGACCGGCTGGGAACAAAAGGCTGATGATGCCTCTACAGTCAGTCAGCAGAACAGGACATTCAACTTCATCCTGAGGACACTGGTGGAACTCTAAACAAGTCTCTCTCCCTTATGTGGCAGGGAGTGACAGCACATGTAAAGTCTGGCTGCAAAGGGTTTACATAACCTTTGTGATTGCTGGGCGTGTCCTGCAGGGTGACCTGAATCCAACCTTCACAGCCATGCTTGCAGGGACACAAGTATTTCCTTCCACATAGATGATCACTTCTTTTAAAGCAGAGTTGTTACTTATGCCCAAAGTCACACGTTGGTAATTATAAATAATTGGTAATAGGCCAGCAAGTCGGAGTTGCTTTGACTATTTGAACGCCTGAGGAGTTGACTGTGGCTCTTCGCATGTGTGGCCATGTCGGGCAGAAACTGTGGGGAGACACATTGCTTACTTAGGACTGGATGTTGTAATGGAGAGGGTAGTGATGTAGGGGTAACCTCTTGGATCTGTGATAACTTAGAGAACTTGTGTAGAACCTCGGTAAACTCTAAGTCACCAGTTATTGTTTGGTGTTCAAAGAATCCACATATAGAGAGCAGGAACAAGACCCAGACCAGGAGCCCCACTCCCAGCACTTCACAGTGAGTGCTTAGCTTATGCAAACATTAGACATATTTCTCTAAAAGCAGCAGCAGAGAGAAAGCCTTTCCCTTTCACAGTCTGTCAGTTGCAGATAACTGATAAGATCCTGCAGGGACAGAAATGCAGCTGCCATGCACACCAGGGATGCACGCTTGCTCACATTCATGGTTTCTTTTACTGTGACCAAGAAGCAGCATGCCCCCACTTTGCGGGAATGCCGGGTTCTGCCAAGCTGGTCTTCCTGTGATCACACTTAGAATTGTTAAAGTGCTCACAGTAAAAACACTGTATGTTACACTAATTAAGTTTTCAGTTATGTAATTATTTAGGTATAAGAAATAAGTTAGTGTCACTGGGAGAAAGGAACTTCTTATTCTTCAGAAAAAGAGATGCGGGGTTACTGTAATTAGGGCTAATTTTTCTACCTTGAAGCAGAGTGTAAGGCCCCTCTATACACTCAGTAACTGAAAACACACCCATTACTTATTTTCTGCATTTTTTTGGTAAAAAATAGCAAAGATGGACTACTCTGCTCATCTGGAATAGTTGTTAAAGAAAAGTCCACTCAAATATCCAGATAGGAGTTCTAAACAAAGCATTGAGTATACTAGGATTTCAAATAAACACACACACACACACACACACACACATGCACAGAGCAGGATTCTTCCTCCGGGCTAGGTTTAAATAAGCAACATGATGATACCCTACCCCCATATATACTCTAGAATAATCCCTCAAACAATTAATACTGAATCTTTTAAAAAAACTGAGATGGCTAAATATAATCAAACATGAGTTATGGAAATAAATTTTCTTCTTACTGAATACCTGTTAAGGACTTTTAAAAAATTCTTACTCATTGTAGGGTCAGAAATCAAATCCAAAGCTGCATGTACCCTATGCAGATAAGCGAAGGCCCCAATCTTAAGGACATTTTTAGAATTTACGTTTCTGAATTGCAGATGAAGCTCTCAGAGATAGGAATAATCTGATGTCCTTAAGACAGCAAAAGGACCTCTCTTATTTATTTTGAGTTTTGGTTTGTTTTAATCTTCATCCATCGTTCCTAACAGTTGTCCATTTTCATTTACCAACTTAAAGTGCCATAAAACAGGTAAATACTCATAGTGAAAAAAGGGCACAAACAGTTCTTAATCAAGTCAGTGCAACCTCCATACAGGAAAGTTACCCAGCTCGGTAAGGCTCTTTAGCCAGCAAATCCCTAAGGGAGTGTACTAGAAACTGCCGCCAGTGGCTAGAGAAAAACTAATAAAGACATGGCTTCTCTTCAGGAGAGCAAACGCAGACATTTGTACTACGCAGTTTGATGCTAGCTCAAAAGACACAGCAACAGTGGCGTGTCACAGAGGCCTCGGCAGTGTGCTGCCGTTGGCAACTTTCTAAAACTTGGCCTTCCTCATGGTACAGATCCTTCCACAGCCCTCCATCTAGTCAGCAAGCATTAAAGGTCGAGGTGCGCCAGACAGGACATTAGCTGCTGGAAAGGAGAAGGTGAGTAGGGAGAGGGGCAGAAGCCCCTCCCCTCGGAGAAGCTGGCTCAGGTTACTCCACTGCAGTGCAACAGCTCAGCTGTCCTGTCTTTCACTTGCTCTAAGATGAAAAACTACTTTTATTATTCAGGGCTCTCAAGTTCAAAGTTTGGCATTTTGTAGTGTGCCTATGCTAGCAGGGAAAAAACTGAAAAAAGAAAACCAAAGTTTAGGGCTGTTTGTTTTGTTGTTTTGTTTGTTAATATACCCTTTGCATGCAAGGATGCAAGCTAAACACTTGACAACCCATCAAGATTTCAAAGAGTTCAGACCAATGGCCAATGTACAGTCCCAAGTCAGAGACCACCAAGCTCCACTGGTGTGACTGAAAAGGGACATCAAGTTTCAGGTGGGTCAAGAGGACAGGATGAGGTTAAGAGAGAAGAGTTGAGAAACTGCTAAGGGCAACTTAACGATATGTGAGGGGAGGCTTTTCTCCTTCCTGCACCAGCCATCAGTGGTGTCCCAGCATACAGCTGTTGAGCTGTAATCAAGGGATTACAAAAAGCTAGGCTAAATGGGGAAAATCCTTCAGCCTGGCTATTAATCTAAAAGGTAATGCAATGAGTAACAGATGTGAAAGCTAGTGATCACATTTGTAGTCTGAATCCTTCATGGGAGGAGTCACTTGGCCAAGGTGTACAGTTATGACAAGGCTTTGTCTCCTGCATCCTGCTATTCCTCCTAACATGGCCTGGAAAGTGTACATGCATGGAGTTGGGAGCTGATGCCTCCCAGGCAAATGAAAGCAAGAAGGAGAAATTATCTGAATGCAACTCTAGGGTGTGGTGCGAGTACCACAGAATCAGCACTGGCCCCGTGTGCAAACCATTGCTTCCAGTGTCCTGGAGAGAGCCATGTGTGAGGGCAGGACTTAAGAAATAATGGCAGGCGCTTTTCCTTTCACAGCACTCTAATCTTTGCTCCTGAAAATGAATCAAGTGACTTTCTGAAGGGCTCCCATAGTAGTTGAGGCCAAATAGAGTAAATTCATTTGGACGATATTTATCTGTCAAGTCACCAATTTGATTGATCCAATTATTTTCTCATTATCAAAAATTGAACAAAAAAATTAGAGAGCTACAGGTAACCAACAACCCATCCCTACGCCTGCCCCTATCCCCTGCTTGCTGGCCAAAAATAAGGGTCCATTTGCTTTTGCTTTTCTCATCTGGGCAAGAAATATTTAGATTAACTCATCTAATTTCTAAGCTGAGGAGCAGACACACCCAGAGGCAGGGAACAAGGATGTAGCTTCAGTAGAAGGCTCTCAAGCAGTCCTTATCAGGGACATGGAAAGATGACAATAATTTTCTAAACGTGTAGTATGAAACCTGCAAATAAATGTTAAATTGCCTAACTCAATTCAAATGGATGGTGAAATGAATTCCATGACCCACAGCCCCTGCCCAGCAATTTCTAGAACACCGTCCAGCCACGCGTTGGTCTAAGAGCAGTCAAGGTAAGCCAGGTGGGAATAACGTGACTCGTGGCATGGACCTACGAGGGCTGTGATGGCACTCCTTCTCTTTGTTGGCCCTACTACTTTCGGAAGAGTCAGCATTTGGAGAAGAACTTGTGACATAGCCATCCCTGTCAGTTTCACAAGAACATAAAGAAGCAGGAAAACAAGCAACTTGAGGAGATGTGAGAAGAGCGAAGAGCCGCACCCTCCTACAACGGAAGAGCAAAACCGAGAACCGGGCATGGAACGACGGCAGGGTTGAGTGTAAACCACAGGGCTACATCAAAGGAGCCAAGCGCTGCCCATCCCTGCCCTGCCACATGGTCAGCTGAGTGAGAGAGCAACTGCAACAATGGCTGTAATGCCCAAGGGCTCAGCAGCTCAGTAACTGGCCCCACGAGTTTCTGCAGCAATAGCTGGCCTATGGAGCAGCAGAAATGGAGATGCACCATATGGGAAGGGCGGTCTGGACCAAAAGCAGAAGAAGAAACATTTGTTCCATTTCAGTTAAGTCCCGAGTGCACAAGGCAAAGCAGCCACAGATGAAACTAAAGAAGATTATGGTGACCACGGGAAAAACGAAACCTTCTAGAAACTGCAAAGAAGTGTCCAGCACCTCCATAAAGTAGTCAAGTAAAAGCCATTAGTACTAGTGTCTTATCCCTGTCACTGCCTTTAACAACTGTCCTCATTCTCCTGTTCCATATCCACAGTTACTGGCAGGGATCATCCATCAACTGGCCTCTCACTTTCCCAGTCTGTAATAAGCAATGAAGCTACAAGAAGAACCCCAGAGGTTGGCACCCTTACTGGGTCCCTTCCATACTATCCTCTGTTGACAGCTGTACTTCCTTCTCTTGTCTTATATACAAACCATATCCGAGAACTCAAGAATTGGTATTTAAAAAAAAGATAATTGATGCAAAAATACAGAGTTTTAATATTTTCTTCACTAAAAAGAACTTTAGCTACAAATCCATGCTTTACTAAGCAGATTAAAATGACACATTTTAAGGCAATGCCATCTTGGTATATTTAGGAAGTCACTTTTCCAGTGACTGACTTACTCAGAGGCAACCTGAGATGGAATATAAAAGGATGCTCTAGTTGGCTCATGGAAGAGTTATTAGCTATCTGCTGTACTCTGCCTTGCATTCCCCACAGCTAAAATTCTTTCAAGTTGCCTGGCATAACCGGTAATAGACTTTTGAATTTCTATGCTAAGTAATTTTAATATTCGACAACTATTTGCTAAGCTAAGGAAGTGAACAAGAGAATACAACTATGACACAGTATCTGGACCAGATCAACTTGGTCTCCAAAGCTGCCGCCTTTACTTACATACTCTCCATAGGTCTCCTGTGTTGGGGGTGGTGGTGGAGGTCTGTATCCAGTTGGGGGGACACCTCGTGCTCTGGGAGTGAGAAGTCCTCTTCCCCGGCTCACTGGCCCTCGGGTAGAAAGGACTCCTCGGGGAGTTGGTGTCCCACGTGGTACCCCAACTGCAACAGGCCTGGCTGTGACTCCTCCTCTTCCCCTATAAGCAAGAGCATCAAATTAGCAGCATCTGTCATATTTTCTAATTTGTCATTCTTTATCGATTTTGACATCTCAGACAATTGGCCATTCCAAACTTCTGTAAGATGTAGTAAGGACAATGCAGACAAAGTAAATCACAGCAAATAAACATGGATCTAGGCAGCTGGCACAGTACAACATGGGAATATCCAAGGCAGAGCCCAATTTCTTCACTGTAGCCACAATGGGAAGCTCTGACTTCTGGGAGGCCACACAAATGATACCCTTCTAGAATGACAGCGAATGTGACTCCAACACACAAGTGGGCCCTTTCATGTTCATCTATGGACAAGGAAACTTGAGATTTGGAGAGATCTTAAAATTGCTTGCGGGCTGGAGAGATGGCTCAGAGGTTAAGAGCACTGACTGATCTTCCAGAGGTCCTGAGTTCAATTCCCAGCAACCACATGGTGGCTCACAACCATCTATAATGTGATCTGATGCTCTCTTGTGGCCTGTAGGTGTACATGTAGACCACTGTATCAATAATAAATAAATCTTTTAAAAAAAATTGCTTGCAAGCACACACGGAGCAAAGAAGGGATTCAAAATATATGTCCCAGTTCCACTAAGTCCAACCCAGAGAGGCTTAAGGAAACAGAAGCGGGTATCCATGAGGGGTCCACGGCTTCCACCTCAGCCCTCCACAGCAACCTGCAACTGTAGAGCAAAGGCAAGAAGCAAAGGTGTGTGCCTGCAGTACACACCCCTACATTCATGCTACTCCCCCAAGTCTCTCTTTTAGGGTTTCCTGAGTCACAGGTAGGGTGAGGCAGTGCACAGGAAGACAATGGGTAAAGACATCTACTGTGTTAAGGAAGAAGCTTAGTTCTTTCCTTTGCAATAAAAATGTAAAGGTTTTATTATGATGTTACTACTTCCTACATACCGTATGATTTAACTTCAGATGCATTCAGGATCAGAAAAGTATCCTGAAGCGGTGATGGTGAGGCAATGCTAGAAGACTTTGGGAGCCAGTGTGTTCTGCTCTGAGCCGCCAGAGTGGCCTCACAAGGCACATACCCTACAAATTTATTCATGCAATGAGCTAAAAAATATGCTAACAGGAGAAGAGTTTTAAGTGGTCAATACTGAGAGACTACCTCATGGGACACAACGGTTTTTGTGAATTTACCATGTACTAGGGAATAAACGAGGGAGACGTAGATACGGTACATTCAGTTTGATAAACAGGAGTAACTAAAAGATGGTGATAAGAACCAGCTCCCAGGGAAGCTCCCCAAAGACCTTGTAATGCCATTAAAATATTACCACATCCTTCTCATGATTGTCACATGGTTCTGCCTGCTGAATGTAGTTTGTTTTATACATGTGTAATAACATAAAAGTATTAATAAAAAATATTACCGTATCATGACAGGGTTTTAAAGCAATGTTCACATTTTGAGACATGGTGTCACTATGAACCCCTAGCTGGCAAAGAGCCTGCTATGTAGACCAGTGTGGCTTCTGCGATTCCAGGCTTGACCCCTTGATTTCTTTCAAGAAGCAAATAGTGCCAGGCAGCAGGGAATGTACTCTTTGTAGCTTTGTGTTGTGACTGCCCTCACATGTAAACATTGTACACCCAGTATTCAAGCTTACTTCATGTTTTGCCATAAAGAAAACCGAAGATAAATTTGAGTCTCAACCACCAACTGGGGGTAGCTTTAAATGAAAGGCAGTACACATGTCCTAACCATGTGGCACATGGGCAGAGAAAGGGGTTTCTCCACCGGTTACATTCTAGAATAAAGAAAGTGTCTCTCATCCGTACCTCTTGGTAACCTCACCACCTTCGTTGAAAGACCAAATGAGAAGCTGCTAATGATTTAAGGAACAGTGAGTTACCACACACTGGCGTTGAGTGCGCCCCACCGTGACATCCTCCAACCAATGGAGGCTCATTCTGAGCTACTATTTGACTATGAGGATGCAACAGCTATAGGCAACACAATAAATTTTATTGTATACCTTTACAGATTTAGCAAATACCAGAGCATGTGCTTTTGTGTACTAAATTAACTTTGTGTCACTCAAAAGAACATTTACAGACATGTTTCCAATATGGTGATGCCTATTTGTGTATCCACATGTGATTATGCATCACTGATGGCTAGTCACAAGTATCTGTTAGACGTGGTTGGTGTACACCTGCATAAACCAGACAACAGACCCTCCTGTACACTCAGTGATTGCTGTGCATGCTCTGCTTTTACAGAACAGGTAGCACAATCGCTTGTTTACATCACTGTTACCATGGTTACCACATCGCTATGCTATTAAGAATTTGTGTTAGCTGCATTATAATCTAATAAAACCATTCCTCCCATGTAGATGAGAGCTACCTCTCACATCTGTCTACCTGGCAGCACAGGAATGTCCGTTCTGGGAGGCTGTTTCTTATCTGTCTGCATATGCTGCTGCCTCTGGAGGGGCGATCTGAACAAGACATTCAGTCCACAAAGGGAAGTCTGCACCTGCATGTAACATGCAGCACAAAACAAGCTATCTGCCCCACAGAGCAAGAGGCAGCCGGGAGTGGTAACGCATGGGCAGGCTAAGGTAGAAGACTTTCAAAAATGGCTACCAAACATACTCTTTTGCATGTGACAGAGTAAATGTGTTAGCTCCCATCACATGAAGATAAGGCTGGATAATGTCAGGCCAACCACTCTTCTGCTGCCTGCATCCTGGGAACCTGTACAGGTGAAGTTAATTATGGAAGAAGGCCTGGAAATGATGGCATCAGATTACCAAAGTAGGCCTTCCATACAGTCATATACCCCTATACAAAAGGGGGACAGAAAGGGATGACGAAGGACTAGACTCTCCGAAGACAGGTGGAGGGACGAGTGATGGGGCCACAGATCATAAAGCTATGACAGTCACCAGGAACAGGAGAGACAAGAAAAGGTTTTTTCCTTGCCACAACCTCATCCTATGCTAATGATACTGAATTTGGACATCTGGCTTCTGTTTCTATGGGGAAAAAACAAAACAAAAACAAAAACAAATCACTACCTAAAAAATACCAGATTTGTGGCAATTAGTCATGGTGACTCCAGGAAAGTAAAGAAAAAGTAATCATTTCAAGCAAGGTCCAAAGCAGAAGTGAACATTCCCATTTCCTGTGATCTGAGACTCACAAACACATCCACAGCGATGGTTAGCTATCTTTCCTAGAGGACCCAGTGTGCACGCTCAAGGCCTGGTCTACAACACAGTAGCCAAAGAACCAATGATTAGCACTCCCAGAAACAGCTTTCATTCCTCAAATGAAGATGGAGATATAAAATGCTATTTTAAATTCCACCACCACCACATATTCTATCTGAAAAAGAAATTTTACACAGTTAGCAGCTTAACAGAAAAGTTTAAGTTACCAGCTGGGGATGGTGGTGCAGCCTGTAGACCCAGAACTCGAAAAACAACTGGTAAACACTGTCCCCCAAACCATCTTCATCAACAAGAAATTTTAGCTCTTTCTCCACTGATTTTATATAGCCATCATAGGTTGGGTTTCTTTTTGTTTGTTTGTTTGTTTGTTTTGCTTTATTTCTTTGAAACATTTTTTCCTACTATAAACTTATCATGGATTCAGAGACAGGAATAAAAAATTGTGGCCACATGCCAGCTCAGTAGTTTTCAGCAGCCCTGGGTCATGAAGAGTGGACTCAAAGGCAAAGGCATTTTACAGCCTTTGCTGTGACACTGTTGTCAGCACTGGCAGGAAACAGCCCAATATGGAGCACTCAGTACACACACAGGGTATCCTCACAGTCAGTCAGTACACACACAGGGTATCCTCACAGTCAGTCAGTACACACACAGGGTATCCTCACAGTCAGTACACACACAGGGTATCCTCACAGTCAGTCAATACACACACAGGGTATCCTCACAGTCAGTCAATACACACACAGGGTATCCTCACAGTCAGTCAATACACACACAGGGTATCCTCACAGTCAGTCAGTACACACACACACACAGGGTATCCTCAGTCATCAGTCAGTACACACACACATAGGGTATCCTCAGTCAGTCAGTACACACACAGGGTATCCTCACAGTCAGTCAGTACACACAGGGTATCCTCAGTCATTCAGAACACACACAGGGTATCCTCTCAGAAAGTACAGACATGGGGTACCATGGCTAGTAACTAACTTAAAAACAAGCTCCATTTCAGTGCATTATAGAATCTATGCTGGGAGCAGTTAATAATATGTTGATAACTGCTAGCTAGGAAGTAGTACAGGATGCATATAAGTTTAGGTTCGACTTTCTCATGCCAACGTCAGTCTCATGACTATGACATCACAATGTCTGAATGCAAGTTTCTAAGAGACACTGAGAACAATTTCTAACTACTAGTGACAGCAACATTCAAGCTGTTGCCATGACACACTAACCTAAAACAAAAAGTAACTGCACCTACCTGGTTATTGCTGGGGTTGTTACACCTCTTGTACGCAAGGCGGATTTCCCTCGAACCACTGGGACATCTGCATTTTCTGAACCTCCATTCAGATATGTTAATTCCTGGAGCTGTGCTTGCCTGATTTCATCATTATAGTCCTGCACAGAAAAGATATTGGAAATATAAAAGCCCTTAGAATAGAAAGCAAGCATTTTTTTTTTTTTAAGAAAATGAGGTCAGAAAAGCAGTTAAAATACAAATTTATTGAAATAAAAAGTTTTTAAAAGAAAACCACAGGTTTTCCCTCAGACTGAAAGTACAGGTCAGCTAAAGTCTTTCCTGTTCTTATGCATAATTTCCACTTGCAATATCTGTAAGGACAAAAGGCTGCAGAGCTGTGCTATGGACATTGCTATTCACAGCTGCATTCATTCATAACTACTGACCATGTGCCTACTGACTAATAGAAGAGCCCGAGGGAGCTGGACATGTGCATCCGCACCAGGCAAGACAGCAATGAGCACGAATGTGCGTGTATGCTTAGTTCACAGTGTCACGCTTACCAACTCCAGGACTCCCATCCCCGGGAACAGTCCCACCCCCACAGTGGGCGGGTCCTCCCACTTCAACTAAGATAATTAAGATAAAATAACCCTCGCACAGGCATGTTCAGAGGCCTATATCATAGGTGATGCTAAATTGTTGCAAGGTTGACAATTACCACTAACCATTATCCTGCCCAAACAAGGAGCATCCAGATTTATAAATGTGACAAGTCAGCTAATCACTGAAAATGTGTACTTTTTTCTCAAGGCAGCAATGTCCACACATTACACCATGAAACTAGGACTCCATCTGCTTCCTTCCTCTTTGCAGTGGAAATTTGATAAGCAACAAAACCGCAGATTAAATAGATAGAACTGTATTGTCGCTGCTTTGTAGGAAAAAGAAAAGTTTACAGTCAGAGAAAAGCCTAACTCAGCTGTACAGCAGCCACAAAGGCATCTCTACGAGAGGGGCCATCTAAGGGAGAGGCCCAGTCATCAGAGGGGTGGCTCAAAGTTCCATAGAGGGAGACAAAAAGACTCAAAGTATAGCAAAGTCCAGAAGACACAGGCAGTAGCTAAGGCAGATGGGCTGCCCTGATCTGAAGAACAGCCTAGCCCACAGGGTGAGTTCCAGGCCAGCCTGGAATGCATATAAGAATATCACAAAAATGAATAAATAAATAAATAAATAAATAAACAATAAGCTAAAAAGATATATGGACAAATTAAAAAGATAATAAGAAGTCTTCCAGGGAAAACGGAAACCACATCATGTGAAGCCTTACGCACCTTCTAGATATATACATAATTAGAACTAAGGTTGCTGCTGAGACAACTCAACAGTCTTTAGGGAGCAAACCAGGCATTTGGGTGCATGTTCTAGAAAGGACAAAACAAACCTTCAGACTGCAAAAGAGGTAAGAGAACGTGAACGCCCCAGGGTGTCAGAGGAGGGCAGCCACACAGTCTGTGTTGCCCTACAGTCTATCACAGAAGCCAGTGACTGGAGCAGACACATGGAGAAGGTGGGCCAGCATCCATCTCAGTGAGCTAGAGTAAAGAGCCTGAAGAGCCATAGCGAAGGCACGAGCTTCTCATGGCAAGTGGGTGGCTACAAAGAGGCCGTCAATAACGGAGGCATCACAAGCCCACAGGCACTGGGGGCGGTGGGGGGTGGGGGCGGCCATAAAATGGAAAGCCACAAGCACGCTTTAGTGTGACAGGGAATTCAGGTAAAGGATTTATAATCTCACTTAAAAATCTGAAAGAAATAGCATATTTACTATTAGTAAATGTGAGTACACAAACTAACAATTCACCTTTTCTTCCTGACATTCCCAAATATCAAACAAAAAATAAGGAGGCACCACGGAATTAGAGGAACCCATGAGCACTGACAAGAAAGCTGAGATATACCATCTGAAGGGGAGGGAAGCAATAGAGAACGAGAGCCACGCCCTTAGCAGACAGCTCAGTGAGGGTGGGACGGCTGTACACAGACCACCTCCCACAATTATCCGAGGCCTGAGCCTCAGAGCAGTCCTCTGCACCGTTCCGTCATTCCAAAGTGTCAAGGACAAGACTGCTAACATCTTATCAGCCATTTTGCTAAAAAGGTGTGAAGATTAATAAATAATTTGCAAAGCACATTCTAAATAAAATGTGCTAGAAAAATGCTAATATTTGCCCTGTGGAAAATGGTTTGGAGGTGCGATGCTTAACTATAGATGGCTGAAAATAGATTCGATTAAAAGACCATAGCTGGAGCACTGTTTAGACGCTGGAAAAACTTCAGAAAAGTCAAGTTAAAATCATTTGCTCTAAGTAAGATTAGTTGTTTGTAGTGGAGCCCACTTTGTAAACCTATTTTAAAATACAGAGATATTAAATGGTTAAATGTATGGCTATGTGTTTTTAAGGCAATTTAAGAAAGTTTTAATTGGTTTCCTCTGGTAATATCATATGGGCAGATATGGTAAAACCATAGTTACAACCAGGCCATGAATGATGGCTTATGAACTCAAACTTTAACTCTCCAGGTGAAACATGTACACTTTTTTCAACAATTGAGAGTAGAAAAGGGATTAGAACTGCAGGTGTGTGTGTATGTATGTGTGTGTGTCTGTGTATGCGCACGTGTGTGTGTAGATGCAGTCATGTGTGTATGTGACTTTTCTACCCACTGATTTTATTCTGCTGTGTGATCCTGGAAAATGTGGGGAAGTTTTTAAGTGACTCATTGAAAGTGGACTGCCTCGAAGGATGAAGGTGCTGGCCATCAGGACGGATGACTAGGTGCCCATATGGTGCAAGGAGAAGACTGATTCTTGCAAGTTATCCCATGGTACATGTACACACACACACACACACACACACACACACACACACACACACACCTACAGTTCAAAAAATTTAAAAAGAAGAATCATAACTATAAAAAGTAACATTAGAATTCAATGTCTTCTCTGTCATTAACTTACTAGTCACAATTATTTGCCAAAGAAATCGCAATACTTCTGTTCAAGTTTTTCCTGGGATCACTAAAGACACTATATCTATAGAAAATAACTTTAATGCTTATTATTTAAAGACCAGCTAATTAAACTCTGGAATGAGAACATGATATAACACAGAAATAAAAATAGTATCATAAAACTTTACACATCCTCACAGGAAAAAATGTACAAAATCACATAAATTTTAAGAAACATAAAATAATAAGTAGAGATCTTATTTTTTAATAACTGAGGAAAGTGTCCTTATGAAGAACAACGAAAGTAAAATGGTTCAAAGACACCATGTAAAGAGTCTTAGGATGGATTCAAGTCACACGATAAAATGAAAATACAATAAAATCACTCATGAAAAATACCTAAATTGAGGATAATAAAAATAGAGTCTGCAACATTCTTGCCTGAGATGCCATCACTCCTTCTCCTCAGTCCAAATATGAAAAACCCTTAGCTCTGCTGAGGAGACGCCTCACTTATTCTGGATTAAAGAATAAAGTACCCCATGCCAGCAACAACATCAACAGCAGCAAAAATTTCAACAAGCCTGATACTGCCCCCTCCAGTGAGGCAAGCAACACCTCAGCTCAGGAGAGGCAAATACAGCAGAGCCCAGAAATGAACCAGGTAAGACGTTGATAGGCTCTCATGCTTACTTGTCCGACAGTGAGTCTGTGCAGAGGAGACACCAAGGTAGACCAGCAGGAGCAAAATGCCAAGGCAGACATGAAAAGGGGCCACTCTGCATTACACAATGCACACCAACAGGGGAATCACAATAAAACAGGCCCTGAGCACACAGCCTCTGCCATCCAATGGTCACAACTAAGCCAATTGGACACAGCATGTTGTTTTCTAGAAGGACAGAAAAAGCTAAAAGCAAGCTAGGAAGACATAAACACACATGATGGCAGCTAGAAAACATGAAGGGCACAGAGTCTGTGGATTTAGTTTAACATAATTACAAGAGAGAGGGAAGATAAAATACCAGCAACAGCAGCTTTTTTGTAAGCGAAGTGCTCAAAATTCATATTTGCTTTGGGACATTATTTAAATTCTAGCATTTTTCAGCATCAACAAATAAAAGGACATACAAAAATGTGAGCCATTCTTGTAGGGGAAAAGCAGGCAAAGGTAACTATGTTGAAGAGGACCCAATGTAAAATCACTGCTGTATAGTGCCCCCAGGGAAGCCACCAGCGGAACTGAGATGACGGAACTAGGGAGCCCAAAACAAAAGACATTTAAACAAGCCCATCTGACAAACAGAGGAGGACAGGAGTAGGCATGCCAAGATGCAATTAAGGGCAGGTCATTCTGGGTGGAGGGCAGGAAGAGAAAGAAAACTCAAAGAAATAACGACTGAAAACACCCTCCATGTAAAAAAAAGTGTACATCATCTTGCTGTCATGTGATGGACAAAATGCTCAAAACCAAATTCTAGACACAGCCAAAGAACCAAGTGTCATGGCCAGAAGCAAAGGGACTGACTTCTGGGCTCATTGCAAGATAGGGGCCACGAAGTCATGCAGAGACACAGCCAAAGGATGGTAGGTACCAATTGTCAACCAAGATTTATAAAGTGCACTCTTCACGTAGGCCAAGTAAGCCCACTCCCAGAAAATCAAGACAGAAGCTGATCTACACTACAAGAAAGACTAAAGTTAGTTCCTCAAGCTAAAAAAAAAAAAATTACTGAGGGGCATCTCCATTCACACAGAGAGTAATACCAGGAAGGACAAGTGTGAAAACACATCCTATAAGCCAGTCTCTCAGGGTTACTAATGTGCAAACTAACAGTGAACCATATCTTGCAACAAGTGAAGAGGGCAGCATATAAAAAGGAGTAAATGCTAACTCAGCTTTACATAACAAATCAACTAATGTGAAGTGCTATTATTAGTAGAATAAAGGAGGAAAACTCCAGGATCATCCCAAGTAGGAAGCCATGTGAGGGAGCACGAAAAAGGACGCCAAGGAAAACGTCACAGGCACCTCAAATGCCAGGAGTGGTCTCTGGTAACAACATGATAGGAATGTCAGTGAATCCTAATAATTCCATTAACTAGAACATTATTTAATCTTCCTGATGCCTCTATTTTAAAAAAAAAAATATGCTCTAGAAACTGCAAAAATGTCCAGTAAGGTCAAAGAGCAAAATCAATATGAAGAAAATCAATTGTACCTCTAAATAAATGTTCCATTCGCAACCATATCAGAAAACATAAAAAACTGAGAAATGAGGCTGGAGAGATGGTTCAGCAGTTTATGAGTTTTTGTTGTTCTTGCAGGGCTGGATTCCCAACACCCTCCCAGAAGCTTACAATCTGCAGGATCCAGAGGATTCAACACCCTCTTCTGGCAACAGAGAAAGTCAGCTTTCGGTTCTACCCTCATACCATACACAAAAAATCAATACAAAGGAACTTAAATGAAAAGAACCTTATGATTTTTCTTTAACAGTATCTCACTATGAAGCCCTGGACGGCCTGGAACTTGGTATGTAGGCCAGACTGGCCGTGAACTAACAGAGATCTTCCTGCCACCCACGTACAGAGTCGAAAGGCATGTATCATCATCCCACCTGGCAAAAGTCGCTAAATGAAAGAATACTATTAAGCATTTAAAAAAGAGATACTAGTAACTTTGGTTTAGAGAGATGAATTTTTAGCCAGTCCAGATTCTAGACTAGAAAAATAAGACTCTACCTCCTAACGGAGGTCTGTAAAGGCCATGGTGGAAAGTACCACTATGGCTATCTGCGGAAGAAGGAACATGCCCGCTGTGCCACAGGTCCAGTGTAAGTCATCGATGTGAACATAAGATTCCCATAGGCCTCTCTAGCAAACTGCACATTCGAGCGGGAAGAGACTGTCATCACTGGTTTACAAGCACCTACCACACAGTGAGCACTGTCCTGAGACAAGGCTGGGGAAGTAGCTCAGTGGAGTGACCTGATGAGTAAAAACCAGACTTCATGTTGGTTTCTTGACAGCAGATAGAATCATAGTTCAATTCTATATATGTCACTCTCCCAGCAGAGGTCAGGACTTCTGAGGACAGTCTCAGTGTGGACAGTTGCCTGGGAGATGTGCCAGCCTTTCTATAGTAAGTGTCTACAGCGTCAAAGTATTTACTTTATCATGAGAATGCAAGAAATCGGTGCTTCTCACCACTAGCACACAAACACTTACATTACCTTTCAAAACAACAGTAGGGACATGCTCCTTTTAAATTGTGACTTTCATGGCAATACCTGGCTTCTGAAAGGTGACACCCAGGAGAGCACACCCCTCAAAGCCTTTGCACCCTGAGCATCACAGATGTGTCTGCATGCTACTCATCCATCCAACCAAGATTTCTACTTTCCCATAAATGACACATTCCTCAAGCGGACAAAGGTGGCTTTTAGTTAGGTTTTTATGACCCACAGCAAGCACAGAGCAGGCACAGGGAGGACACTAATGACTAAAGGACAGCATGAAGTTGGTATGGCATCTTCAGAATCACATAAAAACTTTTCTTGGACTTCCCGAAGCTGAGTTACTGATTCTGCCCTTCCAAGGTTTTAGTCTTAGAAACTTGGTGATAATATGTAATGTGTCTAAGATTCCATTGCTTTAAAAGGAAATGAGTTGAGAAACCATGTCAAGCAATTCTCAAACAGGATACTGTGAAGTCCACGACACATAACAAAGAGGCAGCGCTGAACACAGAGCTGCACAAGAAAGAGGAGCCAGATCAGCAAGGATGCCGGCAAAGACTCAACCTTAAAATGCAAGTCAATGATTGGTTAAAAAAAAAAAAAGTACTAACAGGGATGAGGAACTTCTTGATCTCTTCCAAGGCATGCCCCATGCGGGCATAAGCTTCTGCTGGGGGAGCGAACACTTCAATGAGCACGTGCAGGTCGTCATTGAGGTGAAAGTACTTTGCTTCTCCACTTTTCCTCAGCTCTTCCTCCTGAAGAAGATAATTGCATTTAAAATGTGTCATTGTGAGACAGGAAAAAGCAAGCAAAAATTAATCAAAACTTATCTCACAGAGGCCTGTCATGGAAGATTCTATGACAAATAGCACCCCAGGATGCTTTACAACTACAAATTTGATCCTGCTGTTCCCAGGTTCTCAGCAACCCTGGATGGGCATCCTATTCTGCTGGGATACAGTCACTCATGCCCTAAGGCTGCCCTGGCTACCTGCTGATTCCTGTCAACTCCTGCCTGCCCCATTACCTGCCCCAGCTAAGCACAAACCTCTGTTCTACATGGCTTAGTGCCCAGCTCCCTTTGGCACTATTGATGCCTGCTGTTTTAGGCATGTTGACACCAAGCATTCACCACAATCCTAAGCATCCAAAAATGTTTCAAGCTCACTTCATTCTTTTTGGTGTTCTCTCCTTAGCAGGTGACTGCCAGAGAGCAGACCCTGTATGTCCATCTTGTCTGATGATGTGTAAAGGGCTGGTTTATGCTTTTCATTTCTATCTCAGTGCTCAGTTGACTCGTGAAGGATGTCTTGTGACTGACTAGTCACTGTGCAATCCAGAGTGAGGGCCAACACGCTGTTCCATGGCTTCATGACATAGTGGAATGTGCTGATTGGGGAGGGTACAAACTCAGATTTTGTACTCAAATCCCACCTTGACCGCTTGGCTGTTGGCCAGTGCCTTATGTTATCAGACAGGATTTTAACATGGGACAGAACTGGCGTAGTCTTATCTCCTTATCCTGCTGAAGTCAGACTCCTCAGAATACTGCCTGGCAGTTTATCTACAGCAGGACACACCTGAAATATAGGTTGATGTGGGCAAGATGCACAGCACGATGCCTTACATCAACTGAGGCCCATCAGAGCAGAGCATCACTGTAGTTACAGGAAAGGCAGCCACTGGCAGGCATCAACATGTGTCATCAATGAATGTAGCAAATAAATAAACATGAGTTTGTATTGAATGTGCTATAGTAGCAAACACTGTTAGAATGGAACAGTTCTGTTTTTTGGGTTTTTTGTTTTTGTTTTTGTTTTTGTTTTTTTTTTTAATGTGAGTTTTCACACTAAGGATTGTCTCTTTTGAAACAGATATGATTAGCTGAGAACTGATGCAAGCTAAAGTTAAACTAGTAAAAGGAGCAACTGCAACCAATATTCAAACACCCAACAGGGAACAGCAAGCTAGCTATGGGCCAGCAAATGGGATGCTGATAGTACACACCTAAAGGGAAACCTGTTACTTAAACTATCACCTGTGGCTGCTTTGGGTGATGCTTTGGAAGGTTTAACTGACAGATCTCATGGTGGAGGCAGCTAGCATGACAAGGAGGAGGAGGGAGAGGAGGCTGCTGGGGTGGAGTGAAGAGGGAGCTTTGAAATGAATATAGCAGTGTGCTTGCTATGACTGGGACCTTGAGTGTCCCTCACAAGTCCATGTTCCCAGAAAGGTGACTGGGTGACTCTGGTCATTGGAGGTGTGCCCTGGAAGAACAGTAAGGACCATTCCTATCCTGTCTCTTGCTTCCTGGCCATGAGGGAGTGCTTTTCCTGTTCTCCACTCTAGGCATGATGTGTTGTCTCACTGTAGATCCTCAAATGATGGTGTCAAGCCATCCTTAGGTGGTACCCCAAAATAAGCCATTACTCTTTCATAATCTGATTATTTCAAGTGTTTGCTACGTGATGGCAAGCTAACACAGAAGAGCCAGAAGAAACCTCAGAGGTTTTACTGGGTGTAGAAAAGGAGGGTACAAGATCCAACACAGAAATCCACACTTCAGTCTTTTCTATGGGATTGGGGTTGATGTCTGGGCAACAGTGAAAAGCTGAGAATTGTCTTAGCAACATTTACGAAATGCAAATAACTCTAAATACCCAAATGCCAAAGCAAAACTGAGTTGTTTGCACTCAAGATGTCTGTCTAATGAGCATCTACATTGCCTGAACACTGAGTGAGGCAGCTCCTTGAAAAGAGACAGTAGTTGTCATGGTTACTTTCCCCCTTGTTACCTGCTGGTCCATGCTCGAAGCCCTGCTTGCTCCCTGAAGCTAGAGGAATCGGCTATAAACACACAATAACAGTTATAACCCTAGTCCTCCCAGCCTCGATCTGGAACATGTTCCTAGAGAGATGTATGAGAAATGAGTGGCCAACTTCACTCTGGTCTAATGCTGCACTCAGACAGAGTCCATGAGATCAAGGGACATGAACTTCTGGTTCTATTCCATTGACAGGGGTTGAGTGGAGTGGAATTTGTACAATATATCCTCTTCCTCTAGTTACTCTGTAGTTTGACAGAATGATGAGCAAATGCAGAATCACCATACACATTTGGAGATGGACCTGCACGCTTAGAGAGAAATGGGAGGATTACTGAATGGGTGGTAAGTTTTCTGGGATAGAGGCCTGAGCTTGTAAATAAGGTCCCCTTAGAGCAAATGCAGAGGAGACACTTGGTGACAGGCATTCATGAGGAACTACTGAGGCAGATGAGGAACTTCTTCAGGCAGCTCAGTGCTGCTCAGGCTATATGCAGTCACCAGAGTGACAGGGATGGGGTGACGCATTCTTTCACTTCACAGACTCTCCCTTCCTGAGGATGTCTGTCCTTGTTGGATGCCAAAGATGCCAAGAGCAGAGGACAACCACAGCCTCGTCCGTCAGCCAGAATAATTTAGAAGGATCACTACAGTTTGAGAGCAAGCTGGTGATATTCAGGGTTCCATGCACTGCATGGACAGCCAGGCACATACCATGACTGAGACTGTATATGCATACATAATGGGGTGAGACTTGACAGCCTCACTTCTTTCCTTCTCTTTACTGTCAGAGCCGACATGGCCTCTGCCAAGAACCTCCCTTGAATAACAAGCATTCCTGACACTGGCCCGACTGCCAAGCAGCCTTATTAGACAATGAGTGAGTATACTAGCAAGTATTGAGTAGTCTCCTATGAGATACACATCAGTTCTACACAACTGACTAATACACAGTTTCATCCTCACCTGATGCCAACAGAGAAGTGTGGGAGAATCCGGGTAAGAACCCAGAACAGCCACACCTGGAGAGGTGTGAGGCTAACTTGTCTGCTAGGTTACATCCACACCGATACTGAACATACCCTCAATTTCTACCCTTAAGTTATTGGGGTCCTGGAACCTTTTCTTAAAACTTTCTGTGAGTCTGGTACACTTCCATTAGTGCTGCTCTGAGAGACACATGGCTTCATTAAAAGTTAAGCCAGAAAATATCGCTGATTCCTCTGGTTAATCCAGATACTGACCCAAGTTCCTGACATGTGCAACAAGGAATCAATTCAATAATTCAGTAATTTTCAACTTCTCAAAACAACAGGGCATATAGCACAAACATCTCTATGTAGAATAAATATATTTTGATTTGTGAAGCAATTATGAAAACATTTAAAATCATCTTTTGAGTGTGATAAAATGAGTGTACCAAATAAAGGGCGGAAAAAGAAGTCGATGTGCACATACTGAAAGTCAAGTTCAAGCATGCATCACTCATGGCTGGAAGGCACTGGGGAAATGCAAATTCTCCTGTGAATGCTGGGAAGCATCGAGTAAGATAACATGCCACAGCACTGGGCAGCAGAATCTCAGACCACAGCACTACACGGCCCACTGCTGACCACATATCTTATGTACTATGTGGAAGTGGATGGAAGTTGTATACAGTAAAAAAAGTATAGGAACTAAGTTAAAACACAATGGTGGGGAGACTACAGGGAACATTTCTTTCTTGTCACTATAAAAGGTGGCAGGCTGAATTCAGACTAAACAAGGTAAACAGTACTGTTTGATTTTTTTGCACATGAGTCTTAAATAGTTAAAAGTGATAAGATACTATATGTGTTGGAACTTGCCAGAGAACTTCAATCATCAACAGATCATCAAAATGTATCACTTTATAAAACATTTTCCTCTAATTTCATCTGAGCTTCTCCTTAACTCTTAGACACTAGGCACTGACTCAACAGGCAATAAACAGACATAACAGACATAACAGTACAGGGCCAATAAGGCCACCACTGTCCATGGCCAATATTACCTTTGCCTTGTCTCTCATGGAACCTTTTCCAAGGATGGACATTTTTGTCAACGTTTCTTCTTGTAAGCGCTTCAGAGAGTTGCCACGTGGACCCAAAAGCTTCCCCACAAAGTTGAACTAGGAAAAACAAATCGGCCAGATTTGTAACATTCAAGTCTTAAAGTAATTTAACACCAGCCTTGAATACTGAGAAACACTGCCCAACAGCTCCCATCAATAACAAGTACTTATATTCCCGCCACAAAGATCACACTGTGATATTTCCCAGACCACGAAAGTGGTGCCAAAGATGTAAAACTTTGAGAGGTATCCTTTGCATTTGCCATGTAAGTGACAGTGGTAATTGAGAATTTCCTATCATCTACATGCAGGAACAGGCTAGTGTAAAGGTGAGAAAGATTGCTACATGTCTGTCTCCTGGGGTGGAACACATGGGTTGTCCTGCTCTGTCAGCACTTAGGTTTAGTTGCCCAGTGAATGGACTGACTCCAGTGAATTCTCAGTCAGTGATTGAAAAAGATTCACAAGGAAATAATTCTCTTTGCAAATAACTAGGTGTAAGAATGCAGGAAATTCATGTGATAAGATAGCTGTGCTTTCTAACTTAATAAGCAAGGAGGAGTGAGTTACTGGACACACAGCCTGAGGTTAGACTGCCGTGGTTTGCCCTGGGGAAGCACCCTGTCCTCCATCTTCCTGGTTCACTCTCCTGTATAACACACATGAGGACAGCAGCCACCTGGGGTCATTTTGAGGACTGGGTGGCTGAGTGAGAAGAAGTCATTCTAACAATACTTAGCATATTAATATATAACATACATGCAAGAAACACTTTGAAGAAAAGAATTACAATGAGAAATGCTGAATAAGTCACTAAAGCTCTCCTGTAATTGAGATACATTACAAATATTTCAGTTTGCAAACCAGACACTTGACCAGCTTAGCACTTACTTCTCTTTGGAAAGATTTCTGAGTCCACACTGGCACAGCCTCTTGCTGTCTTGGTGCTCTATGCCATGGCTGTTGCTGTTTTAAGGGAGCTACAGTCTTTAGCAGTTGAATTAACTATGACATTAACTGACTTTCTTGAAATCAGTTAACACTTCAAAAATTAAAATGGCTTTTTTCATACTCATTTAAAATTTTATGCATCTTTAATCCAAATGCAAACTGTTTTCACTTTCACGTGGAATTAGTCCCGTAGGGGCATCAGCATCTTGCCCCACTCATGTCTGCCTATCCTTGCTCTGTACTCTCTCTGCTCCACCTTCCTAAAAGTTTCTACTGTTTGGACAGTAGATCCTAGATTTCCAGGTGTCTTTCATTTTTCCTGACTTGACTCTTTGGAGGGTGCAACTACACTCTTTAAACAATGTGGATTCTTTTATTTCCTCTATGAAATGTTTAAGTAATAACAAGGTTTTTTTCTTTTGAAAATTTATTTTTTAAATTCTCACTCATCCACCCTTCTCAAACTCAGGGACTCTATCTATCTGTGTCTGCCTGCCTGCCTGCCTGTCCGTCCGTCAGTCCATTCATCCATCCATCCATCCATCCATCCATCCATCCATCCACCCACCCACCCACCCACAAAGACACTATCTGCTAAGTTCATTTGACATTGCTCGTATGTACATAGGTTCATCGTTAGCCACTTGGGATTGAATAACCAAGCACCAGGGGTTCACCACAGGAAAACATAAACCCTTTCTCTCCCTGATGCCGATAGTTCTTCATCTAGGGTTGGAGCCTTATGAGCTTACCCCCATCAAGGATGGCACACTAACTGGTGCTCTCACTATCCGGGTCTTGCAGCCATTTTGCTAATATTTCACATGTGCAGCTTCCCTGACAAGTCTATACAACACTATCTCACAGACAGTGCCCTCTTACAATCTTACAGCCCCTCTCTCTTCATGTTCCCTAAGCATATGCATAGACACTGCACTGTGGATGTGTCAGTTGATTCTGGCCTCTCCAGTCATTTATTCTCTTCATTTTGACCAGCTGTGGATCTCTATAGTAACACCCATGTACTGTGCAAGAAAGATTCCATGGTGAGGGGTGAGAACCACTTAGGTGTGGGTATATGGACAAATATTTAAAATGCAGTTAGAAATTATACTGGTTTGTTTAGGAAAGTGGAAGTAGATTTGCCTCTAGGATCCATGACCTCACTGACCATGGGTAACAGTTGACAGTAACAAGCACAGATTACTTCCTACTCTCGGACCGTAAGTCTAACTAGATAGCTATTGATTGCCCTGAAGATATGTCACTATTGAATCACTGGAGGTGCCTTCTGAGCGTGTCATTGCCTCCGTTCTCAGGCGTCACAGCTGGGTAGGTTTGTTGCTTGTGTTTCTCCCTTGGCAGCTAGTGTAGCCCCTCTGATACCAGGAGAGCCAGTCCCAGGTCAGTTCTAACTCAATTCCTCCAAGTTTCTGTCCAAAGTTGTAATGTCTTAAGTAATATGGTCTAATCTACAAGGAAGGAGAGGTAACCAAGGGCAATGTCAACAGCCTCCATTTCTTTTGGAGTCTCTTGGAACTCCTTGACCAACAACTAGAAGGGAAGTTTCCCTTGCTTGGTACCAGGATCTTTGTTAGACAGTCATGACTCCTGGGGGTACACTCTCACCTTGTATGGTGTAACTCCATTTAAAACAACAGGTATTAATTTGGAAATCTATCTGGTGCTATCTCAGAAAATTGGGAATAGGGCTTCCTCAAGACCCAGCTATTCCACTCCCTGGAATATACCCAGAAGATGCTCTAGCACACAACAAGAAAATTTGCTCAACCATGTTCATAGCACCCTTATTCATAATAGCCAGAACATGGAAACAGCCTAAGTGTCCCTCACTAGAAGAATGGATAAAGAAACTGTGGTAAATTTACACTATGGAATACTACTCAGCTATTAAAAACAAGGAATTCCCAAAATTTGTGGACAAATGGGTTGAATTAGAAATAGTCATAATGAGTGAATTCACCCAGAAGCAGAAAGAATCAAATGGTATATACTCACTTATATCTGCATACTAGCCCAAGGGGCATGTCCCATGAAAGTCTTCACTAACCAGGAAACTGGGACAGAGGGGAGGACATTCTATTGGGACTCCAGATGAGAGAAGCATGGGAGAATTGGGAAATGGAAGGATACAGGGGATCCTAGAAACCTACAAGAAGAAAATTATGATGGGCAATTCTGGGCCCAGGGGCCCTGCTCAAACTATGGTACCAGCCACGGACAATACATGCAGTAAACTTTGAACCCCTACCCAGATCTAGCCAATGGAAAGGACATTCTCCACAGTTGAGTGGAGAGTGAGGTCTGACTTTCACACAAACTCTGGTGCCCCATATTTGACCACGTCCCCTGGATGGGGAGGTCTGGTGGCACTCAGAGGAAGGATAGCAGGCTACCAAGAAGAGACTTGATACCCTATGAGCATATACAGGGGGAGGAGGTCTCCCTCAGTCACAGTCATAGGGGAGGGGAGTAAGGGGAAAATGGGAAGGAGGGAGGAATGGGAGGATACAAGAGATGGGATAACAATTGAGATGTAATACAAATAAATTAATAAAATATATTAAAAAACAACAAGTATATGTACATTCATGCATGTACATATGTATGAGTGTTTCCCTATGGATTTCTCCTGCCCCAGGCACTGGTCAGCCACCCTTAGTTTTATTGAACTCTCCATCCTACCTCTCCCTCTGTATTACCCTTCCTTCTCTGACCCACAATTAAGTCCTCTTTTCCCCATTTATAACACACATTCATAACAATTTTCCATCCTTACAGCCCCCATCAAGTTCCCTTTCTATTCTCCTGGCTTCTTCTATTACTCCAGGTTACATCTCAAAGAACTGGAGCAAGAAGATCCACAAATAAGAGAGAACATACAGCATTTGTCTTTCTGAGTCTGGGTCACCGTACTCAGCACAGCCCGTTCTAAGTTCTGTCCATTCGCCTGCAAATTTCATGGTTACATTTCCTTTGACAGCTGAATAGACTGCATTGTCTATGTTCCACATCTTCATCACCCAGTCATCCTTGCTGCCATGGTCCCTTTCTCGGTTTCTGCAATGATGTTTACCAGTACTGTCTCTCCTTACTGAATTCAGAGTTTAATCTTTAGTACGCCAACGATGTCTGCAAGATAGCCAGTAAGAAGAAATGCATTTCAGCACTCATTTCTCCAGTATGTCAACATGTACCTAATACTTTCATTTCTTCATCTGCAGTAACAAATGAAACTGCTACCATTTCTAGAAGCAATGATTTTTCTCCAGATGACAATTGCCAATTATACACACACACACACACACACACACACACACACACGAAATAGGCAACATTCCACAACCACTAGGATGGCAAATGGACATTAGTGTTTCCCTGCAGAGTACACAGAAGCTGCGATAGCCATGATCTTCATTGGTGAAAGCCAACTGCCCTTCTACACATGTGATATGAAAATCTTCCCTGAGAACAATTATATCCAAACCTCAAGTACAAATAGGGCTAGTTGACTAGCCCGATACATGGATGTCATCGACTCTCACTCAACACTTTACTTTGCTATAATAGTTTCAAAGGTATTCTTCTTCAGAGCCTCAAGTCTAGCAAGGGTCATCACCTCCATGCACCTCAGTGGCCCAAGCCCATGGCTGACTTTCCCCAAGGGAACTGGCCAGGCCTTCTGTGTGCACTGTTCTATCTACAGTGCCTGTTCAGAGCGTATACTAACTGTTTAAGGAACTAATTAATTAAATTCTAGCAAGAGTACACTGGAGCATGCTTAAGTCTGCCCACTTTTCTTTAGCCCTGCATTAACTGACCATCCGCCAGCTATCTCCTCTCATGCATAACCACAAGAGGTCTTTGTCTCAATCTCCTCCTCCTTCCTTCCTCCCATCAAGAGAGAGTTCTTATTGAAAGAGAAGGTTAGCAACAGATATCTCTGATTAGAACACAGTGGTATCACTATTCTAAGAACCTATATCCTAATATTTGGCATTGGCTGTGAAAGGCCTTCCTCATAGAATTAGCAGAGCTGTAGCCACCAGGCCCCAGCACAGCCCACGCATCTTGGCTATAGAGAGCTGGAGAGAAAGTTATTTCTCCCCTGAAAATGAACACTCTGTCCCAGGAAAACTTTAATCCTATAGCATCCCTGGCACACACAGAGAGTCAAGACACTCAGACATCTGAGACAGCATGTTCTTGAAGGATCATCCTGTCCCCAGAGCCCATAGAGGAGAAAGGAGAATACTTCATCCATGATTCCCTGGGGAGCTGGGGACAAGTATGAAGCCGGGATACAGCCAGAACCATCTAACCCATCATTCACCTCCAGGAAGAAGGGGTTGCTGAGTGAGAACAAAAGTAGCAGCGCAGAGCCTGCTGCCAGCACTGAGGTCTGCTCAATGACAAGGGAGACATGCATTCAGATGATGATGCGTACAAGACAGAGGCAGTTAGCAACCACTGATGGCCTCCGGGACAGTTAGGCATGAGCTGTGTTGTTCGTGAGTCTCATGTCTCAGTGAGAAGGCACAGGCACAGGCAATCCCTCAGACACTAAGGAGCCTCTCAGACAGGAATCTCTAGGGGAATGGAGAAGAAATGGGGGGGGGGGGAGGAAACAGAGTCACTGACTCTGAGATAGAGGAGAGAAATACTGAGAAGAGCAGAGGACAGACACACCGAGGCAGGCCTCGGCCCATTGCCAGGAGTCCAGAAATCATTTCCTCAGGGTATCTTGGTCACTGCCTAAAATTTTCCACATTGGTATGAACTTCATGGTTTAAGAATGACAAATACATGAAAAGAATGAATGTTATGTAAATCCAATGCATGTATAGCCTAGGCACCCCCCTTGGAACTCCTTCACTGTCCATGGCCCCACCTACTTTTCTAGAACCTTCCCTTGACATTCAGAACCACTTACTCCTGCATTTCCTATGCAAACCAAATGATTTGAAGACATTTCTGTGGACTTTTGGTACCTGAGAACATATTTTATTCAGCTCTTGAATCTCCAAGCCCATGCACTTCCTAACACTCCATGCACTGCCAGAACGAAACAGACCCTAAAGTAAACAAAGTGTGGAAGAGGGACTGGAGATGACGACAATAAAGTAATGATCTTAGGACCAGGCACCTGAGCGCCTACCTATCTTTTGTTCTTTATGTTGGGAAAGCTACATCTATATCCATAGAGCCATAAAACATAAAAACACTCTTTGGACAAGAAATAAAAAGAGAACTTCAGAACCAGAAGGTCCTGTCATTGGGGTTGATGCTCACAGGAACAGCACTTGTCTAACACATAATAGGTGTTGGGTCTGATCAGTGACAGCACAAAACAGACAAAAAGTTAAAAACCATAAATGTGCTTCCAGCGTTTGGAGTCCTGTTTGCTCTAAGCTGCTCCATGGTGAATCAAACATTGGCTTCCACGCTGTGCCTTGCCTTGAGTAGCTCCATTGTGAGCCTCATGCTGTGAGAATAACTCGACATCATGCTTGTGATGGTGAACAGCCATCTTCTGTCCGAAGCCCACCACAGTGCAGACTGATAGCTATGGTGTTCACACAAGGAAAGCATTGCTACCTATAGCATACCAAATATAGTCAGAAGTCAGGGACCGTATTAGAAAACTCAAACCTGAACACAACAGACAAAGGATGGATAAAAGAGCATGCAAAGGGAGAGCCTAAACAGCTGCCTTTTGCCATTTATGCTGAGAAAGCCATGTCTAGACATACTTAGAAGGAATGAACAAAGTTACAAAAGTTTTCTTTTGAACATACACACACACACAGACACACACAAATGTAATTTAAAAACTTAAATAAGAAGACTTAAGGGCACAGTGTATGATAGGCCTGTGCCCTTACCAGACCATGCAAACACAGGTGCAACTTCTCTTGCCCATTCTGTACGCATCCTCCCCAACAATGCTCATCTGGTCCCCTACCGACACTTATTCTAGCATCTCTATCAGCTATTCTGGCACCTGCAGTTTCTGGGGCATTTCCTTACAGCAGTCACCGTACCAGCATTTGCAAGATCTGATGCCCTTTGGTCCATTCAGTTTGGAATCTGTGGTTGTGAATCAGGAGACATGGCTACAGGGACCAGACCTCAGGTCTCAGGAAGAACAGAAAACACTCTTATCCACTGAGCCATCTCTATAGCCCCGATCCATTTTAAATGGAACTAAGTCATTTGATTCAACACACTTACATACAATATGATGCTTATGTTGTACAGATAGTGAAACCTTTCCCAAGACATTAAAGAAGTTTATGAGAAACACTGTAAGCTTAGATGGGGATCAGTTCTCGCCTAGCCTTAATGACTTCACTAAATAAATTGGGGGAAAGAGCTCCATTTACTTGCTCACAATTCAGAGTTACATAAGGAAGAAAAGGGGCATTGGGGGACACTTGCTATTGCTATAACAAAATGTATGAGGCGGGGTGGTTTTCAAAGGAGCGAGGTTCAAGAGGCTGGCTGTTTGAGATCAGGCAGCTGCATCTGAAAGGGTCCCTTTCTGCAAACTGACACTGCAAGAACACCAAAGGACAACACACAAGAGTATGGTGAACAATCAGCCCAAGCAGACAGCCCAGCTGTGCAAACAACCAACTCCTCAGGTAAATAATCCATCCCAGAGAGCCAGAACTCACTGTCTGTTGAAGACCTTACCCTTTTTTTTTAAGGCTCCACTTCCCCACACCCCAGAAAAACAATCGATTTTCCACATGGGTCTCAGAAGACACAAACTCCACTGAAAGTGGGAGGCAAGAGACAGGCTGGCAGAGCTTGATGCAACAGTCGGGTTCATGGGGGTAAGCAGAGGCCCTTCTGGGCTGCCTTATCCCGTTCTCTCATAAGGCAGTGCTGGCTGGCTACTGGGAACCACCGTGCTCCCTGGTTTCACTGACTGTCCTCTGGCTGTGTGTCCTGAACTTCACTTCCAATAGTGCGCTCTCTGCAACACTGGTTTAGGAAAGCAGACACTGTCAGTTCTCCCAGCCTAATCTCTGACTCAGTCCTGCCCATGCTATTAGTAAAGGAAGCTGCAGATTAGAACGGACAAAGCGTGCGTGTGTTGGTTTGGAGTCACGTGGCCCAGCTCAACATGCTTTACCACCAGACAGAATTGATGAGGCAGCGGTGACCAACCAGGCCAACGTAACCGCCCCAAACATCATGGGGTTTTCTAAGACTTGGAAGTCTACCTGCCTACGTGCTTTGCTTGGTCAAGTTGGGAACTGGGTAGGGGTTTAAAGTTTACCGCCTGTATTGTCCTTGGCTGGTGCCTTAGTTTGAGTGGGACCCCTGGGCCCAAATCTGCCTATCATAATGTTCTACTTGTAGGTTTCTAGGACCCTCTGGATCCTTCTACTTTGCTATTCTCCCATGCTTCTCTCATCTAGAGTCCTAATAGGATGTCCTCCCCTCTGTCCCAATTTCCTGGTAAGTGAAGGCTTTTGTGGGACATGCCCCTTGGGCTAATATGCAGATATAAGTGAGTATATACCATTTGAATCTTTCTGCTTCTGGGTTAACTCACTCATTATGATCATTTCTAGCTCAATCCATTTATCCACAAATTTCGTAAATTCCTTGTTTTTAATAGCTGAATAGTATTCCATAGTGTATATGTACCACAATTATGTAACAAGAATAAATTAATTAAAAAAAAAAAAAATGTTGGGAACTGGGCAGCAGTCTCTCTGACATTAAAGGCCCTCTCTCACTCAGCCTTGTTCCTCAACAACAGCCTGGAACAAAACCTTCGATTCACATATACAAAACGGAGTGAATAACCCAAACCAAACTTAATACTCAAAGTTCTAGCTTAACTACTGGGCCTTAAATACAACCAAGCATAGACTACACCACAGGCAGGTGGTAGTGAACCAGGTTTGGTTTACAGGTTCACAGATGGAAGGAACCAGGTTTCTACAATATCAGTGCTACCAGGCCAAGAGTATCTTCTACCTGAGGACCTTATAAAATCTTAATGTGTATTTAAAATTCTTCAAGTGAAGATATATATATATATCTCCATGGATAATGTAAAACAATTAAGGTACAGTATCAG